>NC_069789.1:80956900-81259930 GCF_027406575.1 Nycticebus coucang
TGAAACATGTGGCCACTCATCCCGTAATATTCCCTGGACTCCCTTCTCTTGGCTAATCCTCACTAGTCCCTCATATCTCTGCTTGATGTCACCCTTCCATAAACCCTCCACCAAGACAGAGCTGGATGCTCACGACTTTTAAAGCATTTAGCACATGCATGAAAGTGGCCTGGTCTGTCTCCTCTATCAGACTATGTACTTTCTGATTATGCAAACTATGCTTTTCCCCTGTTATATCTTTCCTCCAGTGCTTAGCAGGCTGACACATAATTCAAAGAGAGAAATAGTAAGACTAGAGGGGGAAACCTGGCAGACATCAATGTGAATAAGTGCATGGGTGCACAGCAAGATTTTGGAAGGCTTTCAGTCTCCTTCATGGCACCCAGGTTGTATCCAGAAGCCAATTACAAGTCATCTTTCAAGATGTTTCTACTGACAGGTAATCAATATCCTCCCTTTGAGGCTGATTTCTTTAGCTTCAACTTCAGAGAATGAATTATTTTTAACTTTGCCCCCAAATTTTGAGAAGTACCCTGTCTTGAGGACTGAACCCAACTATCAATTGCCCTTTTGGGTATTTCTTTAGCCCCATCACTACTATTTTATGTTTCCCATCCCACTCTGTATACAAGGTTACATGGTATTTATAGAGGGCCAGCAACAATGCATTATATTTTAAGTGTAAATAAAACTAGATAATTTATGAAAGCAATATTTACTGCCAATTCATACATGTATAAGCATCTATCTATGCATTCTTATTAATCAGTACTTCATAAAGCCCTCACTGGTGTAAGTGAAATAGCTTCTCCTTCTTCTTCCTTTTAGCATTCACTTAAAACAATCTACATGGGCTTCCTCTTCCACCCTTTGTTCTTTCCTTCCCTTCCCTTCCTGGCATGGAAGGGTCACACTGGGCTCGCAGGGCACTGACTGGGGGAAGGAGCTGCCATGTAGAGATAAATCAATGCTATACCTGCTGGCACCCAAAGATATAGGGCACTGAAGGATGGGGGCAGAGAATAGAGGTAAATAGCATAGCTGATGTGATTGAGAGATTGGTTACATTACACAAATAAATACATACATTAAGGATGATGAGAACCAGGTTTCTCACCATTGGAGAAGGGAGTTACAAATGTGGCAAAGGAGAAAACTGTACAAAATCTTGAAGGCAGACTGAAATTAGAGGTGTTAGTATTATCAACTTTCTTTTTTTAATATTTTAACACTGACTGATATAGAAATAGTTTTACATGTAGATGTATCTATGTATAGACATATATGTATGCATAAATACGCATATATTTTCTAGCTCTGCCCACAGAAAGTGCCTAGAAGCAAAGACACCCCAGTAACAATAAGTGCACTAAGAGCCCAGGTCTTGGTCTCTAAATACCATCCTCCATTAAGAGGAGGTAGGAATCATTGAAGAAAGCTAACTCCTGACTGAAGCAGGAAAGTACAAGATGAACCTGGTCCTCCCATGTGCCAGAAAATAAGATAGTGCTGAGAATGGGAGAGACATGTCAGAAAAATGGAGCCACCCTCAAGGGACTCTACCAGCTATATGTGATGTAGGATGAACATCAAAATAAACAAGATAGCAATGGAATATAAACTATTGAACAAAATAGGATTCCTTACTGAAATAGATACATAAACAAACACAGAAAATGGGATAGCTCTGTATTAGAGTAGCCCACCAACTAATAAAGGGAGAAGAAGGAATGATGGATGTAGAAAGCCATCATTTGGCAATGGTCATTGTGGTGGTTGACTCTGGCAGGAGACATCAAGAGAGGTTGGTGGATGAAAGTTTGATAAAGAATAGGAATATCTCCCCCCACAAAGTGCCAGTCAATTTAAAAGAGAGAAATGGTGACTTCATAGGAAAGAAAGCCACAGACACTAAAGTAACCGGGGCTCAAGATAAAGAGCACCAGTTGTGGTTTGTGTTGATATCATGTGTTTCCCCCATCCCACTGCTATGCATTTCACTGACAAGAGCTCAGCATCATTTCTATAGCGTTCTTATCAAGGAAGCATGACCCAAGTCTGGTCACCAGCACACCAGACAGACCTGGGAGTCCTACAGAATGAAAGGCTTATTCTCCTTAAACTAACTGAGGACATGAAAGACAAAGAAGCTGTTTCAGACTGGAGAAAACTAAAGAGGCATGAGCCATGTATTCCTGGGTATGATCATGGACCAGAAAGAAAAAAGAGACATTGTCGGTACAGCTTGAAAGTTTTGAATGAAGTCCATGGATTGGACCATAGTGATGTATCCAAGTTAATTCACTGATTTGGAAGGCTGTCGGGTGGGTATGCATAGATTACATAATTCTAATTTTGTAATAAATTACTCTTTGCTGAGGTCCACAGAACAAGTTTCCTCATTTCACACAAAAAATACATAAATATATAATTATATATTTGAAGTCTCTTCATCCTTTGTGTCTAATGATATGCTGAACTCTGACATCATGTCTGGGCTCCACCATCCTCTTTCTGCATTTGTCTTTCAGTCTATCACTAAAAATTTATCTTCTTCTTGACCTGTTACTTCTTGTTTTCCTAACTTCAGAGGCATTTTGTTCATTTGGAGGTGTAAGGTTTTATTCTGCCTTGAAGCACTCTTCCCATTAGCTAGAAGATTTTTTTTTTTTTTTACAAGAAAGGTATACCTAAGCCGATTTTCTGTAAAATCTGTCACCGCTTAAGTGGTACCCTGCTGCTTGAGTCCTCGTTCGTCTCCATGGCAATGTTCTGAAACTAGTCTGCTTATGTGAGCATGTTCAAGGCCCGTCAAATTATTTATCCAAACAGAGCTGGTGTAGCCCACCAATGCACACGCCTACACATTCAGCCCATCACAGCATCTTCAAATGCAGCCAGAGTTTGGTTTGTATTCATTTCAAAGACAACCCATCCTTTGAACTGGAAGGCCCACTCATCAGCTGATTGCTTTCACTCATTCATTCATTCATTCATGCATCCAGGCATAGAGGGAGACAGAGACATGAAAACTTACCTCCTCCTTGGGGTTTCAATGGGAATCAGGGCTGGCTTCAATGAGGAGTGGCCAGCTGACCACTGGAGGGGAAGGACTTTCCTGAAAAACAAGGTGTGGACAAATGCACGAAAGTATAAACAAATGAAGGAACATATCAAGGCCAAGGTGACAGATAACGAGCCTGGGGAGTGGGGTGGAGAAGAGTCCGGAGGGTGCAGCAGAGGAAGGCATCGAGCCTGGGGTGGGAGAGGACAGCAACAACATAAAATACTAAAGAATCCTCACTTTTCTGTAAAGCTTTGAGGAGGGCTTTAAGAGGTGATGCAGCATTCTCGGATTTCCATTTTAGAACAATCACTTTCCTACTGCACTGAGATTTGATTAAACAGAGAAGCCCCAGACCCAGGGACAGGCTGATAAGGGCCTGACCAGACAGTGAGACTCAAGGACCACTTCAGAGGCAGGATGAGTCAGACCTCAGACCAATCAGACCTGGACTGAGGGAAATCTTAAGGATCTCTGGGCCCATTTACTGTCAGAGAAAGGAGCAGGGCAAGAGAGCAGATGAGGGTACAGTATGAGATATTCTCAGTCTGAGGAGTCACAGAGACATCCAGTAACAAAATTAGGGAGTGGACACACCTCCTGTCCTCTGACTTCTCCACACCCGGAATTCTCTATCACGGGAATAAAGCAATCCGACAAGCTAGTCCCCACTGAGGTAGAATTAAGATTTAAAGGTTTACTCGTGACTACCACCTTAGGGATTATATTTTCATTTAACAAAGGGTACCACTTAGCTAATCCTAATCAAAGGAACCACCCGCGTGCAGCAAAATCCAAGCAATCTGAGGGGAGTTATTTTCAGGTAGAGAAACCACCCAGCACCCCTCAAATCACATCACAGAAGCTACAGCTAAAAATTGTCTCAGTGAACAGACTTCCCTGGTGAAGTTTCACCTTCATTCCAAACAATTTAGTCTATACCATAGACAAGCAGGGGTCCTCACACTTTAAACAGGGGTCCAGTTCACTGTCCCTCAGACCGTTGGAGGGCCGGACTATTAGTTTAAAAAAAAAACTATGAACAAATTCCTATGCACACTGCACATATCTTATTTTGAAGTAAAAAAACAAAATGGGAACAAATACAATCATACGGCCTCATGTGGCCCGCCGGCCACAGTTTGAGGACCCCTGGACAAAGGACTCTTCCTGTGGGCCAGAATTCTGCTATCTTAGCAGAGGTGGTAGGACACCTAATGTCACAGACTCCGGGTCCACCGAGTTCAAGTCTTGGCTCTGCCATTTATTCGCTGTATAACCTTGGGCAATTACTTAACCTTTCCAAGACTGGAGCCCATCCTGCACTAAACAGAAGTCTTTGCGAGCCTTGATTTGAACAAGATGGTCCCTGTAGCCTTGGTTCCTTCTTCTCCCGCCCATACCCACGACTGAACTTCGGACTGGAACTTCCATCAGTTATTCTCCCCGCCTCCACCATTTATCTCAGCGACTTTTAACACCCGAGTCACTTAGAGAAGCCTAATTCTCTTCCTGTTCATGCTACTTGCTGTTCTGACAACTTCAGGTGATGAATAGCCATCCTTGGGCAGGCACCGGCTGTGTCCGCGGACCCCGGTAGGGGGCAGCACCGGGCAGCGAGAGGCGACGCCGGGGCACCCTGAGAGAGCGCGGGGGTCGGGCGGGGAGGACCGCACAGGAGGCGTTTGAATTCCGAATGCGGCTGACAAAGGACCCATTTTACTCCTTGCGGGTCTGACGCAGCCATCCGGGGACTCCATCCCTTAGTAAACAAGGGAGCAGGGAGTGGTTTTCTGAAAGCACGCCGACCCCAGCAGGTCCGGCCGGGCTGTTCCAAACCCACACAGGACACCGTCACCTTTCAGCATAGCCCCGATCCAGAAGCACAAAGCTGCTCCTTCCTCCCGACCCATCGGGCTCTGCTTGTAGAGGCGCCCCCGCCCCTAGCGCAGTGGTAAGAGAGAGTCCTTCACAAGGACGAGGGAGGGAGCTCAACGGCCCCCCAGACGCGCTTTATTTTTTAGAGCTTCCCACACACTCAGCTCCGTGGGGGAGTCCTGGAGGAGACAAAAGAAGAGACACGTATGCAGACTCGACGGAGCTATTATAATATGGTCGAAGAGTTGCGCAGATGGGAAGCTGGAAACCGGTCCAAGGATACACGTTACTCGTGCTCTGGGATAAAGCACGGTGGTTCCACCTTCCCAAAGCCCTGGGATGCACCCTCAGACCTAGTATGATTTTTCTGTGATTTGTAAATTTGTTTTTGAGGAGAAACAAAGGGTCAGAATGCTTAAAATCAATCAAGACTGCCCTGGACTTCCAGAATACGGAAATCACCATAGGAATATTGGGAATGCTGGGGAATTGAGGAAGGGAGCTACAAATGACGGTGGCGTGAAGTGGCCTGTGGGGGCCAATGGACTTGGTTACTTCTGAGAGAGCCTGGGGCCTCTGTGCCACGTAGAGTCACCGTCACCCACTCTCCTATTGACTTTGGCTGAGGAGGGGAATCGCTATGTCATGGTGACATCACCACCTTCCAGGAATCACTGAGTCAGTTCAGCTGCTGGAGGCCTGAGGCAGGACCCACTCACTTCCTCCCGGCAGAAGGCAGGGGGAAGGGGTGCTGGGGAAGAGCTCCGGGCCTGTTTTTCATCACCCTTTGCCAACACTCAGGCCAGCCAGGACCTGACCCAGAGCAGACTAGCTTTGCAAGAGACAGATGTCAGTGTGGCACCTGGGTGCCCACTCCCACCCACACTCTCAGGCTACACAGGAGGGAGCCCCTGGGGAGAAGCCCCTGGCTAAGGATTGAAACACAAGCCTCCCTGGGAGAGGTTGCACTTTTAGCTTTGTCAATCCTTGTGAACAAGGTGAGCTGTTTCTGAAGAGAAGCGAAGTGACAGAGGGAAGAGACAACATAAGAGGGAGTGGGGAAGTGTGGAAAGTGAGGAGGGGAGGACTGAAGAAAACCTGTGCCCGCTTCATAGCTAAAGGCTGTTCCCGATCTGCTATCAGCTGCACGCAGTCTTGGGGGAGACAGGTTTGACCAGGACCACTCTTTCCGCAACAGACTGAGCACCTACACAGCTCCACTCATCCCAGGGCCAGAAGCCCAGGTCCAGAGCCAGAGGGTGGCCACTGGTGGCTCTCCTGGGGTAGCTACCTCCTGCCCCTCCCTGCTGCATAGTCATAGGTACCTCCCCTTCTCAGGGCTGACCCCTCCCTTCTCTGTTAAGAAGATTCAAGCCAGAATCTGTCCACACCACATCAGCATCTGTTTCATCTTGTCGTTAAACTCAATGTTGCCTTTGCTCTGTTAAGTTGGTCTTACAAAAAAAATAAAATAAAATAAAAACAGGAGGCAATAATGCAACTTTATAGCACGACAAAGGCCCTTACTCCCTTTCCCCCACTAATACACACACACACACACACACACACACAAAATCTGCCATGTTTTAGCCTTTTATTATATGGGTGCATTTACTGCCAAGAGAACCCTGCCAGGTAAATATCTCCATGTTATACACAAGAACACTGAGATTCAGAAAGGAAAAGAAGTTCCCCAGGGCACACTGCTAGTGTCAGAGCTAGTCTCAGAAGCCAGGTCTGTCTGCCTCCAAAGAGCTGGGATCTTTCCGCTCGGGTACTCTGACTCAAAATAAGAGCCTCCTCTGCCTCTGAGTCAGAAATTACAAAATTAGAATTTCATTCAGCAGTTCACAAACTGTTCAGGTTGGAAGAAATTTTGAAGTTTGTCCAGGTCCATGACCCAGGCAGACCTCTGGGTCTCCTGCATGGTGTCCAGGCTTCTGCCTGAATGTACCAAGTTCAGTAAGTGTCCTACTTCAAGCCCGTAACAGTTGAGAATTGTTAGACAGTTCTTTTGGGTCTGGATCTGTACTCTCTAGCTATGGATTAGGTTTGCTCTTGGGAACACAGAGAATCTAAGCAGTGTGCTACCCTTGAATTCTCTCCCTCCAAACCACTTGTTCTCAATTTCTTTCAGTCTACTTTTTATTTTAATTTATTTATTATTTTTTTTTTTTGTAGAGACAGAGTCTCACTGTACCGCCCTCGGGTAGAGTGCCGTGGCGTCACACGGCTCACAGCAACCTCTAACTCTTGGGCTTACACGATTCTCTTGCCTCAGCCTCCCAAGCAGCTGGGACTACAGGCGCCCGCCACAACGCCCGGCTATTTTTTTGTTGCAGTTTGGCCGGGGCTGGGTTTGAACCTGCAACTCTCGGCATATGGGGCCGGTGCCCTACTCACTGAGCCACAGGCACCGCCCATTTTATTTTATTTATTTATTTTTTATTGTTGGGGATTCATTGAGGGTACAATAAGCCAGGTTACACTGATTGCATTTTTTAGGTAAAGTCCCTCTTGCAATGGTGTCTTGTGCCCAGAAGGTGTGGCACACACCAAGGCCCCAACCACCTTACTCCTTCCCTCTCTCGGCTCTTCTTTTCCCCACCCCTCCCTCCTTCTTTCTCTCTCTGCTCTCCCCTTCGCCTACCCTCACCATGACCTTAATTGTCATTAATTGTCCTCATATCAAAATTGAGTACATAGGATTCATGCTTCTCCATTCTGGTGATGCTTTACTAAGAATAATGTCTTCCACTTCCATCCAGGTTAATACGAAGGATGTAAAGTCTCCATTTTTTTTAATGGCTGAATAGTATTCCATGGTGTACATATACCACAGCTTGTTAATCCATTCCTGGGTTGGTGAGCATTTAGGCTGTTTCCACATTTTGGCAACGGTAAATTGAGCTGCAATAAACAGTCTAGTACAAGTGTCCTTATGATAAAAGGATTTTTTTCTTTCTGGGTAGATGCCCAGTAATGGGATTGCAGGATCAAATGGGAGGTCTAGCTTGAGTGCTTTGAGGTTTCTCCATACTTCCTTCCAGAAAGGTTGTACTAGTTTGCAGTCCCTCCAGCAGTGTAAAAGTGTTCCCTTCTCTCCACATCCACGCCAGCATCTGCAGTTTTGAGATTTTGTGATGTGGGCCATTCTCACTGGGGTTAGATGATATCTCAGGGTTGTTTTGATTTCCATTTCTCTAATATATAGAGATGATGAACATTTTTTCATGTGTTTGTTAGCCATTTCTCTGTCGTCTTTAGAGAAAGTTCTATTCATGTCTCTTGCCCATTGATATATGGGATTGTTGGCTTTTTTCATGTGGATTAATTTGAGTTCTCTATAGATCCTAGTTATCAAGCTTTTGTCTGATTGAAAATATGCAAATATCCTTTCCCATTGTGTAGGTTGTCTCTTTGCTTTGGTTATTGTCTCCTTAGCTGTACAGAAGCTTTTCAGTTTAATGAAGTCCCATTTGTTTATTTTTGTTGTTGTTGCAATTGCCATGGCAGTCTTCTTCATGAAGTCTTCCCCCAGGCCAGTATCTTCCAGTGTTTTTCCTATGCTTTCTTTGAGGATTTTTATTGTTTCATGCCTTAAATTTAAGTCCTTTATCCATCTTGAATCAATTTTTGTGAGTAGGGAAAGGTGTGGGTCCAGTTTCAGTCTTTTACATGTAGACATCCAGTTCTCCCAACACCATTTATTGAATAGGGAGTCTTTCCCCCAAGGTAGGTTCTTGTTTGGTTTATCGAAGATTAGGTGGTTGTCAGATGTTAGTTTCATTTCTTGGTTTTCAATTCGATTCCAAGTGTCTATGTCTCTGTTTTTGTGCCAGTACCATGCTGTCTTGACCACTATGGCTTTGTAGTACAGACTAAAATCTGGTATGCTGATGCCCCCAGCTTTATTTTTGTTACAGAGAACTGCCTTAGCTATACGGGGTTTTTTCCGGTTCCATACAACACACAGAATCATTTTTTCCAAATCTTGAAAGTACGATGTAGGTACTTTGATAGGAATGGCATTGAATAGGTAGATTGCTTTGGGAAGTATAGACATTTTAACAATGTTGATTCTTCCCATCCATGAGCATGGTATGTTCTTCCATTTGTTAATATCCTCTGCTATTTCCTTTCTGAGGAATTCATAGTTTTCTTTGTAGAGGTCCTTCACCTCCTTTGTTAGGTATATTCCTAGGTATTTCATTTTCTTTGAAACTATGGTGAAGGGAGTTGTGTCCTTAATTAGCTTCTCATCTTGACTGTTATTGGGTATACAAAGGCTACTGACTTGTGGACATTGATTTTATATCCTGAAACATTACTGTATTTTTTGATGACTTCTAGGAGTCTTGTGGTTGAGTCTTTGGGGTTCTCTAAGTATAAGATCATGTCATCAGCAAAGAGGGAGAGTTTGACCTCCTCTGCTCCCATTTGGATTCCCTTTATTTCCTTGTCTTGCCTAATTGTATTGGCTAGAACTTCCAGCACAATGTGGAATAGTAAAGGTGACAGAGGACAACCTTGTCTGGTTCCAGTTCTAAGAGGAAAAGCTTTGAGTTTTACTCCATTCAGTAAAATATTGGCTGTGGGTTTGTCATAGATAGCTTCAATCAGTTTTAGAAATGTGCCACCTATGCCTATACTCTTCAGTGTTCTAATTAGAAAAGGATGCTGGATTTTATCAAATGCTTTTTCTGCATCTATTGAGAGGATCATGTGATCTTTATTTTTGCCTCTGTTAATATGGTGGATAACGTTTATGGACTTGCGTATGTTAAAATAGCCTTGCATCCCTGGGATGAAGCCTACTTGATCATGATGAATGACTTTTTTGATGATAAGCTGTAATCTATTGGCTAGGATTTTGTTGAGAATTTTTGCGTCTATATTCATGAGTGAGATTGGTCTGAAATTATCCTTTTTGTTTGGGTCTTTTCCTGGTTTTGGTATCAGGGTGATGTTTGCTTCATAGAATGTGTTGGGAAGATTCCTTCTTCCTCAGTTTTTTGGAATAATTTCTGCAGTACAGGAATAAGCTCTTCCTTGAAGGTTTGATAGAATTCTGGAGTGAAGCCATCTGGACCAGGGCATTTTTTAGTTGGAAGCTTTTTTATTGTTTCTTTGATCTCAGTGCTTGAAATTGGTCTGTTCAGGAGCTCTATTTCTTCCTGGCTGAGTCTAGGGAGAGGGTGTGATTCCAAATATTGATCCATTTCCTTCACATTGTCAAATTTCTGGGCATAGAGTTTCTGGTAGTACTCAGAGATGATCTCTTGTATCTCTGTGGGATCAGTTGTTATTTCCCCTTTATCGTTTCTGATTGAGGTTACTAGAGATTTTACTTTTCTATTCCTCGTTAGTCTGGCCAATGGTTTATCTATTTTATTTATTTTTTCAAAAAACCAACTCCTTGTTTCATTAATTTTCTGAATGATTCTTCTGTTTTCAATTTCATTGATCTCTGATTTGATTTTGGATATTTCTTTTCTTCTACTGAGTTTAGGCTTAGATTGTTCTTCTTTTTCCAATTCCATAAGATCTCTTGTGAGATTGTTGATGTGCTCTCTTTCTGTTTTTCGAATGTAGGCATCTAAAGCGATGAATTTTCCTCTCAAAACTGCTTTTGCAGTATCCCACAGGTTTTGGTAGCTTGTGTCTTCATTGTTGTTATGCTCAAGGAAGTTAATGATTTCCTGTTTTATTTCTTCCTGCACCCATCTGTTATTCAACAGAAGATTGTTTAATTTCCATGCCTTTGGGTGGGGTCGAGCATTTTTGTTAGAGTTGAGTTCCACCTTTAGTGCCTTATGGTCTGAGAAGATACAAGGTAAAATTTCAATTCTTTTGATTCTGTTGATATTTGTTTTGTGTCCCAGGATATGATCAATTTTGGAGAATGTTCCATGGGGTGATGAGAAGAATGTATATTCTTTATCTTTGGGGTGGAGTGTTCTATATGCGTCTATCAAGCATAGTTGTTCTTGGGTCTCATTTAAATCTCTTATATCTTTGTTTAATTTCTGTTTAGAGGATCTGTCCAGCTCTGTAAGAGGAGTGTTAAGGTCCCCTGTTATTATGGTATTATCAGATATCATATTGCTCAGACTGAGTAAGGTCTGTTTCAAGAATCTGGGAGCATTTAAATTGGGTGCATAAATATTTAGAATTGAAATGTCTTCTTGTTGTATTTTTCCCTTGACCAATATAAAGTGACCATCTTTGTCTTTTTTGACTTTCGTTGCTTTAAATCCACATGTATCTGAAAATAAGATTGCAACTCCTCTTTTCTTCTGAATTCCATTTGCCTGAAAAATTGTCTTCCAGCCCTTGACTCGGAGCTTTAATTTGTCTTTTGAAGCCAGGTGTGTTTCTTGCAGACAGCAAATGGATGGCTTGTGTTTTTTAATCCAGTCAACCAATCTATGTCTCTTCAGTGGGGAATTCAAGCCATTAACATTTATTGAGATAATTGATAAGTGTGGTAGTATTCTATTCGTCTTATTTGGTGAGAGTCCATTGCTTAGTTTTATCTTACGCATCAGCGTGGAGGTTAGGTTCTGTCCTTTGATTTCTGAATTCTTACTTTGCTGCTGATCCATTGTGGTGGTCAGTGTGCAGAACAGGTTGAAGTATTTCCTGTAGAGCTGGTCTTGTTGTGGCGAATTTCCTCAATGTTTGTATATCCGTAAATGATTTGATTTCTCCGTCAGTTTTTAAGCTTAGCTTAGCAGGGTACAGAATTCTGGGCTGGAAATTGTTCTGTTTAAGTAGATTAAAGGTAGATGACCATTGTCTTCTTGCTTGGAAAGTTTCATTAGAGAAGTCTGCGGTCACTCTGATGGATTTGCCCCTGTAGGTCAACTGGCGCTTACTCCTGGCAGCTTGCAGAATCTTTTCTTTTGTCTTGACTTTGGACAGGTTCATCACAATGTGTCTTGGAGAAGCTCGGTTAGAGTTGAGGCAACCTGGGGTCCGATAGCCCTCTGAAAGCAGTGTGTCAGAATCTTTGGTGATGTTTGGGAAATTTTCTTTTATAATATTCTCTAGTATGGCTTCCATTCCTCTGGGGCATTCTTCTTCCCCTTCTGGAATTCCTATAACTCGTATGTTGGAACGCTTCATAAAGTCCCATAATTCTGAAAGTGAACGTTCTGCTTTCTCTCTCTTCTTTTCTGCCTCTTTTACTGTCTGAGTTATCTCAAAAACTTTGTCTTCTACCTCTGAAATTCTTTCTTCCGCATGGTCTAACCTGTTGCTGATACTTTCCATTGCATCTTTAAGTTCCCTAATTGACTGTTTCAGTTCCTTCAGGTCTGCTATATCCTTTTTATATTCTTCATATCGTTCATCTCTTATTTGATTCTGTTTTTGAATTTCCTTTTGGTTATTTTCCACTTTAAATTTTTCCAATTTCCTTCATTGTTTCCATCATTTCTTTCATTGTTTTTAACATGTGTATTCTAAATTCCCTTTCTGTCATTCCTAACATTTCTTTACAGGTGGAATCATCTGCAGTAGCTACCTCATGGTCCCTTGGTGGGCTTGTTCTAGACTGGTTCTTCATGTTGCCTGGAGTTTTCTGGTGATTCTTCCTCATGAGTGATTTCTTTTATCTGTTTCCTTGCCCTAATTTTCCTTTCACTTCCTCTAGCTCTTTAAGTTCTTGTGCCTGTGGAAGTTGTGGGCGGGTTTAGACGGATTGAACACATGCGACCACTTGCCGGTTTTCCACTGTTTTAGTCCTCCTCTTGGGGTCCAGAAGTCTCTCGCTGACTCCCTGTATCCTCATAGGAGTGATGATAGGCAGATCCCACCAGCCAGAGATGCCTGGAGTCCTATCTCCCCAGACTCACGGTGCCCAGATGCAAGGAAGCTGTTACTCGGCCGCCATCTTGCTCCGCCTCCTTCACTGTGTTTTTAACACAGGCCTTAGCATATTTAAAACCAATTAAAGTGTGATAATTTTCACCCGCACCACATTACTCTTAATCCATCTAATAGGGGTGGGAAAGTGTGCTCTGTTGTTTGTGTTTAAGCCACATACCCCAGTTTGTCAGAAGCATAGATGCAACAGGATCTAACCACTGGCCATACCTCCCTCATACTCTGGGAAGCATCAGCCCCTATGCCACCCACGCCTGGGGACTGACTCCAGGGTCTGTGTGTCTAAAGGTCATCCTTGCCACTCCCACCTGCTGGGCTCCAACCCCTAAAGCCTTCACACAATGCTGCCTTGTCCTGCACCTTGAGCTAGTCACAATCAGCAGGACTCTGTGGCTCTAGGTACCATCTACCTCCCAAAGCCCTGCACACTCCATAAAATTTCCCTACCATGGGGGTATTTTTTCAGTCAATCTCTCTATTGTGCCTTTTTTTTTTTTTTAAGACAGACCTTGCTATGTAGCCCAGGCTAGAGTGCAGTGGCCTCATCATACATAGCTCACTGCAACCTTACTCCTGGCCTCAAGTGATCCTCCGTCCTTGGCCTCCCAAAGTGCTGGGATTACAGGTATGAGTGAGCCACGGCCACCTCATGTGCTGTAGATCATTCATTCAACATTTATAAACAGCTTCGCTGTCAAGCACTGGTCCAGACACTCCAACTATTGCAATTAACAGGCCTTCAACATTAAGTTCTGGTGAAGGAGACGCACAGTATGTAAGGACACATAAGTAAATGACAGCACCGCAGGTTGTGATTATGCTCCTCAAGGAAATGAATAGGAAATAATGTAAGAGAGCAGATGGAGGCCACTTTAGAAAGGAAGATCAAAAAAACCCCCTCTGAGGAGGGGCAAAGATTTGCACCACACCTGCCAGGTAAGAAGAGGCGGCGAGGAGGACAAGCCAGAGTGGGAGCCCAGAGCCAGGGACGAGCCAGGTGTCTTCAGAGGCAATGTGGTGCTGTGGAAGAGAAAGCAGGGGAGAGGCAGGAAGAGTAGAGGCCAGGGTTAGAGTCAGAGCTGGACTCCACCTTCAGGCAGGGAAGTGGCATAAACCAGTGGAACGTTTCCAAGCTCATTCTGGCTATTGCATGGAGACTGGAACTGGGGGTTGGGGTGGGTGTGGGTACGGGGAGTAGAGAGCCCTGTTGGGCTATTGCGTTGTCTGGGTGAGAAGTGAGGACTGGGCATTGGTACTGAAGATGGAAGGCAATGGAAGATCCAGACACGATCTGAAGGGAGGTCCATTTTGGAGACAGGACTAACCATCGTCATATTGTTGCAGACTTCAGGAAAGGGCATGAAGGAGTGTCTCACACTGGGAATTCAGAGACAGCCTGGGGTGAGGATTGGAGGGTGGCACCCTCAGATGTCCAGGAGCTGTTCAAGGCGTAAGCCTGCTTCTGCACATGTGCACGTGTGGGGGGTGTCTGTGACGTGTCTTTGTGCGTGTGTATGTCTGAGGTCAGGTCCCTGTGTGGTGTCTGTATGTGTGGTGTGTCTGTGCCTCTGTGTGTCATGTATGTGCATGTGTGTCTGAGTCCATGTGTCTCTGTATCTGTGTGTGTCTCTGTGTGAGCACAGGATTGGGAGAAGGACTGAAAGCCTTCCAGAAAAATCCAGTAGGGGCTGGGGGTGGAAACAGGGTAAGGCCTAGCCAAATACCAACACCCTGAAAATTAAAAGAAGCTGTGCTTCTGGCCATGACATCAGTGCTCTCCTCATGAAGTATCCAATGGGGCATTTCCGGGTCATAACAAAGGAATGGTGAAAATTAACTGCACATCCCAGCTGCACGGCCTTCTCCCATTGCTTTGTCATAAACATGAGGTTGTGAGCTACGGGTGGGCCTTTCTAGGCTAGCTTTGGAACTTTGCCTCCCTTCATAATAGTAATTCTACAAGGAAAGGGGTTCCAGGCGCCTAGCAAGTGAGCTATAAATAAACCGTGGGAGCACAACTCAGAAGCAAGTTACTCTGCCTCACCCAGCTGGGAGAGGACTATAGTTCTCCTTTTTGCAGCTCACAAATCAGCTTTTCCTTACAAACCAGTATCTCTGCTGCTTACTCATTCAGCCTGTGGCCAGTTATAACACTCCAGGATTTATTTTCTTCTGTAGTTTGGCCCAGAAGGGTTTAAACTGTGAGTTTTTGTGCCAATTCATTATAGTACAGCCCAGAGGACCCATCACAGGAAGAATTTTTAAAGGAGTCTTTTAAAGAAAGCCATATCTACTTATTAGCAAAGGCTAAAGAAAGTATATTATCTGCAGTCCAGGGTGAAAACAATTCATTTTTTTTAAAGACCTATAAAGATAACCCAAGATCTCTCAGTCCCTGCCAGTCTGAGAGACAGAACAATAGGAACCCATATTTGGCTCTGAGCTGCACCATGCTGGTTCCTCCCACCCCAAGAAACTCCTCCCTGAAGGGCTCTGACCGTCTCCAGAGAGGATGCCAGTCAGAAACTCAGATAGAGGCAGGCTGCAGTGGCTGGTGGCATGGCCCTCATTTTCCTGGTCTGTAAACTACTAACTGTAAAATCTTAAAAGTGGGTGTCTCACCTCCTGGTATTATTCTAAGGGTCAAATGATTTAAATACCTGTAAAGGAGCTAAGCATGGTGCCAGGGATCTGGTAGGTATTGAATAAATGCTACCACCATTGCTGTCACCTCCCCTAGCGAAGGGCTCTTCTCCCCCTGTCCCCTAGAGGTCCAGTTCTCCAGGCCTCAGGATGCAGTCACCTCTCCCAAGGATCTCCTCTGTCTTTGTGCAGGTGGGGTCCTGGCCAGCCCATCCCACCAAACATGCCCAGGCACATCTCCCCCGCCCTCGGCCTCATGCTGGGTGGGTGCCACATGAATGTGACACCCAGGAGCACACAGGCAGAAACACACCATGAATGGTCTTGCTGCTCTCTGTCCCTGGCTGCCCCTCTGCAGGGCACACCCACCCCCAAGTTCCCAAGTTAGGAGACCAAGGCTCTAAGGAAACTGATTGCTGGTGGGGATGGTGATTGAATCCATGAGCCTTCCTAAGACTCTCTGAAATTGTCAGGGGGCCTTTGGAGAGGTCAATGGTTATAGCCAAAAACAAACAAATAGGAGAAAATCGGGCAAATTTGAGAACGTAGCTGGGGCACAAGGACACTTGTGAGGGGACAAACCAGAAGTGAGTCAGTCACCAGTCCTCAGCCCAGGCTGTGCATTCAACTCATCTGGGGAACTTTTAAAATGCCAGTCCCCAAGCTCTTCCCCAGACTCAGGAAAATAGAACCTCTAGGGTTGGGGCCCAGTTTGCTGCCTGTTTTTAAAGCTCACGAGTGACAGCAAAAGACAGGGTTAGCACAGCAGCTTCCCCGATGCCTACACTCCCCCACCACACCATGAAAGTCTGGCATTGTCAATACAAAGCCAGAAAAACAATCAACGTGACATTCACAAACCTCAGACTTAAATGCTGACTCTGTCATTTTCAGAGTGACCCCTGACAAGTCTCTCATCTTTGGGGAGAACTACAATTTCCTCATTTTAAAACAAGGAGAGCAGCCCAAATTGCAAGTCCATCTGTAGTGAGGCCTTTGCCATATCCTTCCCTCTGCTGAGCTCATGAAGGCATCCTCCTTCCCTGAGCTGCTACTATGTGAGGGGGGCTTGGGAGGCCTGGGGGACAAAGGCCAGAGGTTGCTAGAAGAGTCTCTCATCTCATGTGGTGTGCATCAGGGGCACAGGAAATGCCCTTAATTCACCTTCTGGGGGGTGATACCTGTGTCTCTTGAAGGACCACAGGAAGTTGAGGTACAGAAGGTAGGAGGACATTCCAGGAAGGGAACAAAGATGGGGAGGGAATTACAAGTATAGGTTTCTATGATAGAAGATGTTGTCAAGTGGGGTAGGCCTGAAGCTGGAGGATTGAGGAGCTCTGACCAGAGCTTGGGGGAGGTGGGAGTGTCCCATCCAGGCCAGGAGCCACCTGTGCTTTGGGGTTAAGGTCACAACAGACTGCCCTGTAGAGATGGGGAAGGTTTTAGGGTTGACTTCAGGGAGCTCCTGTGTTCACCCGACGTCTAGCCAACAACTGACTCTCACCAGGTTCAAAATCCAAATCACTCTCTCCTTCTCATCCCCTCTCCCACCCAAAGTACCTCCTCACTGTGACTTCCGCATATCTATATATAACCCAACCACCCTCCCAGCCAGCATTTCAATCATTTTTGATTCCTCCCAGCCCCCAACTCTAGCCCACTCCTGCCCTGCCCCCACCCAGTGGCCCAGTAGACAGACACCAGGGCATCCTCTCTCCACTCCAGCAGCTTCTACCTTAGCCCTGCCACTCCCTTCCCCTGAGTTGCCATCCTCAGGCCACTGCCAGGACAGTGCTAACCATGTGACAGTCTTCATCAAAACTTTCACCGACCCCCATCCCTAAGGAAGAAAATACACCACAGTGGAGTCAAGACTCCACAAAATGATCCCATCTTGCTTCCCTGGCCTAACCTCCTTCCAAACTCTGCCTCAATCTCCAAAAGGGCCCTGCACCCTGTGCCTACTATTTTCTCTGTTTAGAAGAAAGGTCACCTTCAAGCATCAAGGTCCTGCTCATTCTTCTGGGCCTTCCCCAGATAACCCCCAACCTATACCAATAACACAGCCCACAGCCAGTCCTCCTTCCACTGCCCTCCCATTGGGCAGAGCCCCTGGCTGAGGTTCAAACTGCAGCTGCACCATTTATTAGCACTATGGTGGTAGGAGAGTCCCTAGCCCCTCTGGGCCACAGTTTCCTCACTCATCTTTCAGGGTTGCTGCGAGGACTAATTGTGACAACCTGCAGGACAGTGCCCACTTTGAATCATAAGTGGTACAATCATAAGATGGTACCAGTCATCTCTAGCCCTTGTTCAGCGGGCTCACTGAGCCAACTGTGAGCCTGTCCTCAGACACATCAAGACAGACATCTCCTTGGAGCCCTGCTCATCTTCAGCTGGCAGCTGACTGCATCTGGTGACCTTCGGCAAGGTGAATGTGCCCCTCTGGCAGTGAGCGCTTCCCCCGGGGCCTGCCCCGCATAATCCCCTCCAGGGCCAGCTGAGCTGGAACCAAGACACACACATCTATTTGGGGGCAGGATGGGCACCCCCGCTCCTACCACTAAAGCTGCAAAGTGCTTCTTAGAGCTGCCAACTCATGATCTTCAAGTGACTTTAGTGGTGGAAGAAAAAATCCTGGCACTTGGTTGATGCTAAATGGACCTCCATGCGCTAAATCAATCACACTTAGCTTCATCACAGCCTAATGTGCTCTCTCCCAGTGCCTCCATTGAATTAGTTTAGCGAGGATTTCCTGCTTCAAGGACAGCAACGGTGATTAGTGCCACTTTCTAGACCCGATTTCCAGACAGACAGGAAGACAGATGCTGATAAGACCTTATACAGATGATAGGCAAGTTCTGGGAGGGCCTGAGGGCAAAGCAGGTGGGGCCAGGGCATGGCGGGGAGGAAACACTGCTGGGAAGGACCCCAGCAGGAGAAGGGAGTAGGGTATGCTCCAGGAAGAGAGCTGTCTTCAGCGGAAAGAGTCAGGGAAAGGATACTTCTAGCCCAAGGCCAGTCTGTATTATCCTCAGCAGAGAAAATAGCCCATTTCGTGTCCTTGTGACTTCACTGACTGCAGAGCATGAGCCCAAACGAAGGTGGCACCAGAGAAACACAAAGCAGCTCTCCTCTCAATCCCTGCTGTCTCTGTGCCAGGGTTACTCAGCCACCTGGGGCCTGTGTGGAGGGGGAGAGACATTCTGCCATCTGACAAAGCCTGTGCAATCAAATGTGAAATTCATTAAAGTCACTCTCTGATGCCCTCAGGAATGCACACTTCTACACCCCAGGTAAACCACATCAAAGGGGTATTTGTCAGCATGACTTTTTCTCCCCACCCCTAGAGACCAACCATGGCATTCCTTTTTGAAAGCCTGCAGTAGGTGGCAGTCCTCACAGGGACCCTGCCTGCACAGCGGCTGGACAAGGCCAGGCTGGCCCTCGGGTGGCTCCCATGGAAACTGCGGGTCTCAGCCACCCTAGCCTTTCACTTACAGCCTGGCCAGGAAGGGCCCACGCATTCTCATTTCCTCTTTCCTAGAACAGAAATACAGCAACAAATTAACCCAACTTAATCTTGGAGAGATTTCTCAGACCTCTTCCAACTCCATGACTTCATTCTTTTCTGGGTACCTTTGTTCCCTTCTTTTGTACCACTAACTTTTCTGTTTCTGGCTTGCTCTCCCTTCCCCTCAACGTTCTCCTTTCCCCAGGTCTTTAGAGTGCCCATCCCTCCAAGCTTTCTTCCTCCTCTCACCCTTCATGACTCAGTCTCCCTTGAGCCTGGAGTATCATCACCTCTGTCCCAGCCCCTGCTCCATTCTGTCTGAAACTCCTCCTTCTCCTCAACTCTGAAGAAAGCTGGCCAGAGAGATCACCATCTCCTCCCCCTTGTTTCCCTCCTCTGCCCCCAGGCACATAAAAGGGACAGAGGCACCAGATGGCCCTTTACTAACAGAGGGACTCTGGAGGCTGCAGCCTGCAAAGTCCCCTGCTGGGCCTTCAAGCTAGTCCAAGCTGCTGCCCAGCCCAGACGCCCAGCTGACAGAGGATGGGGCAAAGGGCCAGCCTCCTCAGCACGAGGCCACCTCCTGTCCAGCCTGCCTGGGGCCAGCCTAGGGCAGGGGTGTGCTCACCAGCTGAAAAGCAGAAGTTATCACCCTGTGTCTGAGGCTGGAGCACCTGGGGCAAGGGTTTGATGGCCTGAGGGGACACAGGGCTTTCCCAGAAAGGAGGAGTAACTGGCAGTCTGCTCTTCCTATGGAACCATCTGTACCAAGGAGGGACCTCAGCAATTTATGGGTAAACAGGCCATGGAGGAGCCGACAATCCCCAGCTCTCTTCACAAGAAAGAAGATTTAATGGTGCAGGATTTTGCGTCATTTATTCAGCCAGGCATTACCCAAGTAATTTGCCGCCATACTCCTAATCCTTCCATAGTCCTTCAGGGTAAATATTTTGATTCCCATTGTGCAGACGCAGAAACTGAGATTCAGAGAGGTAAATGATTTGCCCCATGCATCACAGCTAGAAATCCAGTTAATGAAATTTAACATTTTTTTTCCAGTTAAGATTTCATAAACCCTGCTAAGATAGTGTTTCAATGGCATCTATAAAGCCCCCACTCTGGTCTTCAGGAATGCCACAGCAGAAGTTTCCAAGGCTGGCTGCCCGGTGCTTTTTAAAACATGGATCCCTGGGAGCCCCCTCCTCTAGAGGTTCTGATGTACAGTAGCCTCTCTGGAGATGCTTATGTAAGAGCAGAAGCCATGGAACTGGGCAGATTCTACCAGTCACATGACGTGGGAAAAGATACCTTCTTCATTCCCTCAGAGGCTCAGTTTCCTAGTATAAAAAATGGTGATAATATTGCTGTGCCCATGTGTCATGAGTACTACAGGGGCCTGGCACTGTGCCAGGCATGCTGGTGGCAGCTCCTCTCTTCCCTTCAGAAACCTGAGGTTCCAGAGTCCAAACTTCAGAGAGCAAATCAGAAGAGGGGCGTAGCCCATGAATACTGCTCCTGTAACAGTGACCTTTGGTTCAGGCTTTAATACAAGTCCACGCACCCTGCCCCAGAACCAGCTGGCTCCTACATAGGACAGACTCTACAACAAGCCAACAAAGGACAGGGGATTTCCACAGGTGGGAACCTCTGCTCTCAGAACTTTCATGTAAAAGGCTCCAAACTGACCTACCTCACCTGCAAAAAGGTCACTGTCACAGCTTGCTGGGAGTTTCTGGAAACCTATCAGTTCTTCAAACTGCTCCCCAGCCTCTACCTCTCATTGGCCAAAGTGCATATGTCCAGAGCCAACTCTATTAGCTGCCCTCCAGGCAGCGACAAACCCACCCCCAGGTTCAGGCCCTCCTGCCATGTCCAGTCACTGCCACACCCTCAGGCCACTCTCTCCACCAGCCCCCTCCTGAACCCCACTTCCCCACTTTGAAAAGCAGTGAAGATACAGCCTCCTCTGTTAACTGAGTCAACTTTGAGTTACCTTGAGGGCAGGCTTACTCCAAGTAGCCTAGATGAGTCTCTTTTCTTTTCACCATTTTAATACAGAAGTATTAAATGCCAGCTGCCTCTCCAGAGTACGCTCGAACCTACATTCATTCTGGCCAGGAGCATGGCAGAGGCCTTGCCATGGAGGCCCCATGCTGGCTGGGCACCTTCACCCTCTTCACCTCCCCTTCCTGAGAAACTGGAAGGCAGGAGCCATTGCCATTGTGTTAGAGATGAGGGGACTGAAACATCAGTTCACACAACCCACAGCTGCTGAGTGGCAGACTCTGGCTTCAATCCCAGGAGGTCCCAGACTAGGATTGAGAGTCCACTGAGACTGGCTCTAAAATGTATCTCAAATCTATTTTTCTCCCTCTTTATTTTCTCCACCCAAGGGGGCACCACCCAAGGCACCACTGTTGCTCACCTGGGTCATTAGAGCAGCCACCTAAGTGGCTCCTTGTTCCCATTCTTGGTCCCTATCGCCCATGTTTGACACGGCCAGGGCAGCACTTTTCATGAAGCAACCTTGTTACTCCTCTGCTGCAGTGAAATAAACTCAACCTCCTTAGATAGCACAGGCCTCAGTGACCCGGCCCTCACCGTCCCTCCTCTTTGAGTGTCTCACTTCCCCTTCTCTCCGTCCCTCAAGCCTTCTCCCACTGTGGGATCCTAGCACTGCAGTTTCTTCTCCTCTCTTCCCATCCCTCTGGGTATTACCCTATTTTATGTTCCTCGTCGCATTTTTAACCGTCTAAAAGTATACTGTATTGCTTCATTTCTTCTTAGGTGGTGTTTTGTTTGTTTTGTCTGTCTCCATGGACCCATATAAACTTTACAATTTTGTTCTGTTTTCCCGTGGTGTCCCTTATGCTGAGACAGCACCTGGCCAATAGTAGGCACTCAACAATTATCCTCTGGGTGACTGAATGAACGCCCGGGAGACCTCAGAGGTGACAGGCCGAACAGCATCAGAGGAGAGGGCGGCCAGGGCAGTATAGAAATAGCCCTAGCAGGCCTCATGCCAGCCACATGAGAGCACAGCTCCAGTCTGGAGCACAAGGTGGACAGTCAGGGTTTGGCCAAGGAGAGGGGACTGTTTGGAAATCGGGAAAGTAAAGAAAGACGAATTAGAATAATTGGGTTTGTGGTGGTGTTTATATTTTTAAGACCACTGTTTTTCTGCCGTGGCTCAACATGAGCAAACCCAACTTCTAGAAAATAGCGGAACCGGAAAAGTGGAGATAACTAAACACCATAGGCGAAAATGGAAGCGGTTCCCAGAGTTGGATCGCAAGTGTGTGGGCTTACACGAGCCCAGGGAGGCCTCCTCCTCCAGAAAAGACAAGAGGAGAAGAAGGAAGAGGAAGAGTGAGGAGCAAGGGGAGAGGAGGAGAAACGCAGTGCAAAGGAGACAGCCCAGTCACATGCTGGAGCGGCTGTTGACAGAAGACCTTCCCGTGAAGGTCACAGAGAGAAGTCTGCCCGGTTTTGTAGCATGTACCTGACCTCAGAGAGACACTAGCATGGGCTGGCTGAGAGGATGGAGGGTGGAAAACCTCCAGCAGCACCGTGGAAATGCTCAGTTCCCTCTCAGCAGTTCCCTCCAGCCTGGGCTGAGCCCTTCCTGTTCTGACACCTGTGCTTGGCTCGGCTTCTCCTGCCCAAACTGTGTCCCTGAGGACACTCAGTGCCTCGGGATGAATGGGGCCGGTCTCTTTGAAACACCAATTTTACTTGTTTATTAGGTACAGGGCATTGTCCGTATTATACAAACAAGAATTTTGTTTTGCCATGGATGCAAAATCTAGGTGAATTTTTAAGATAAAATGTGAGTCGGCTCAGCGCCTGTGGCTCAAGCGGCTAAGGCGCCAGCCATATACATCTGAGCTGCCAGGTTCGTATCCAGCCTGGGCCCGCCAAACAACAATGACAGCTGCAACCAAAAAATAGCCGTGCATTGTGGCAGGCGCCTGTAGTCCCAGCTACTTGGGAGGCTGAGGCAGGAGAATCGCTTGAGCCCAAGAGTTGGAGGTGGCTGTGAGCTGTGAAGCCACGGCACTCTCCCCAGTGTGACAGCTTGAGGCTCTGTCTCAAAAAAAAAAAAGATAAAATGTGAGTCTTTCATAAGTTTCACACCTATAGTAATCTCATAAACAGCCCAGGGGCATTTACTCTCTCCTGCCATTCCAAAGGCTTAGAAGAGTAACACAGTGTTAGGTGCAGGGGCTTTGGGACTGGGCTGCCCAAGTTTGAATGCAGGCTCTAACCATGTGGCCTTGGACAATTTGCCACTCCATGCCTCAGTTTCCACATCTGTAAAGTTGGGCAGATGGTAACAGCACCTACTCCATAGAAGGAGATGAGTTCGTGTGTGTGTTGGGGGGGGCTTAGAACAGTGCCTGGAGCGTGGTGAACGCTGGGTAGGTGCCAGCTATTTTACTGCTCTGGTGAGCAGGCCCATGACAGCTGTCAGAGGCACGACACTCCATCTCATGCTGCCTCAAGCTGTTTTCTCTCCCAACAAAAGCATTGGTGACACTGAAGGGTGGGGACAGTGACCTAGCTCTTGGGCATGACTGCTGATGTGCAGTCCTAGCTGCTGTCCCCCTATGCAGTGCCCCTTCCAGAGAGCTGGTGAGTGCTGGGCTATAACCACGGGCCGCTGCGCTGCCACTGCTTCTCTTATCTGGAAGGTGCTTTCCAGCTGTTCACCTGCACTGTCTTTCCCTCTCCTGCCAACCCTTCCCCACCCTCAGGACTAAGGGCACAATATTTAAAGGGGCACACACTCCCAGGGTTGTGCAAGTATTTAGGACTCAGTTCAGCTGCCACCTCCTCCAAGAATTCCTTCCTGAACCCCACTCACCCACATCTTCCTGATGTCCCTCACTGCTCTCACCTCCAATCAAAGGCCATTGCAACTGCCTGTCACCCTGACTGGCTGCGACATTGTGTGTGAGTTCCCAGGCACATACCCTCATCCTTTTTCTACTTGTGAAGCCTCACATTTGCTGAGCAAAGAAAGTACTCAATAAACATTTGATGAGTAAATATTGAGTGAATCATTCTCAAAGGGAGCCCAAAGCCTGGCAAAGGTACAATAAAATGCTAATCACTCAGAAGAGAACTCTGAGGAAGAAAGACAAGAGGGCAGAGTGGAGGAGCACTTATGGCTTGTGGCAGCAATGCCACTGACCTTATGGACAGATGCCCAAGAAAGAGAAAAAAGCACTCCCTTCTCCTTCCTGAAAAATCTGGTATCCTGGAACTCACCCAGTCATTCCTTCATTCATGCACCAGTCCCACACTGGGCACCAGCTGGTGACAGACACTCTACAGAGCAAAGATGGGGACAGACAGGGCCCTTCTTCAGGCTCCTGGGAGAACCACGGGCCCAGCACTCTTTCTGCCCTTCTCCATGCTAATTGTGAGGCCACCAAGCCATGAGCCCAACATGCCTGATCCCGGCATACTGAGTCACCATGATCTCAGTCTACTTTGTGACAAGCCTACTGCAGGAATTATGCTTCAGGAGAGGCAGTGAGGTGTGACAGAAGCACAAATCAAGAGGTCAAGTTGTGGGGCCTTTGGTATCACTGACCCTCTTGCCTCTGGTCCCCAAGTGCTTGTCCCCTCCCTCATGGCAGTCCTGACAGGCTCCCAAATGTTCAAAAATAATCCCCACACTGGATAATCTACCTCTAACTAGGAGAGGCAATAGGAGGCAGGGGAAAGAGCAGAGAATGTGTCTGAGTTTGAACGCCGGGTGTGGCGCTTAACTGCTGAGTGACTAGGGTTGTGCCGTTCAGGCTGTCCTTGCCCCAGTCGCAGTGTTGTTGATTACATGGCATGACACAAGCACAGGCCCAGCACAGCCCATAATAGGCTTCAACACATCCTAACTCTGTCCCTGTGAATAATGAACTAATATATACATAGAGTTTTATAAAATTTCTTTTTGTAATTGATTGGTATATTTCTTTTTGTAATTGATTGGCAGAAGAGACCCCAAGGTAATATAAGGGAGGAGCAGTAACTCCACCTGGGGTATCTGGAAATGCCATCAAAGAGGGATGAAGCCTGGGTTAGGTGAGAAGACAGAAATACATAGGAGCTGGGAAGGGGACTGGAGATAATAAGGACAAGGGCAGTCCAGACAGAAAGAACAGCTTGAGCAAGACATGTGTGGTGGGGGGCGTGTGGCACGCTCCAGGAACCACAAACAGGTCATGTGCCTGGAGACCAGAGTGCATGTGAAGATTGGATAGAAGATGTAAATAATTGGGTTTCAGCCCAAAGGGCCTTTCACTGAAAACAATAGCTTTGCATTTACCTTGACTGTCACACAGAGGCCTCTGCAGTAGCAGGTTAGAGGCCAGAGGGCAGGGAAGGAGACCAGTCTAGAGCTCAGGGTGATGATCGGCTGAGAAATGAATAGGGCCTGGATAAGACAGATTCAAGAGATGTTTAAGCTGGGCGTGGTGGCTCACGCCTGTAAATCCTAGCTCTTTGGGATGCTGAGGTGGGTGGATTGCTTAAGCTCAAGAGTTGGAGACCAGCCTGAGCAAGAGCAAGACCTCATCTCTAAAAATTTCCCGGTGTTGTGGTGAGTGCCTATAGTCTCAGCTATTCGGGAGGCTAAAGCAAGAGGATTGCTTGAGCTCAAGACTTTGAGGTTGCTGTAGGCTATGATGCCACAGCACTCTACCCAGGGTGAGAGAGTGAGGCTTTGTCTCAAAAAAAGAAAAGAAAGAAGTTAAAGGAAGGGAAGGGAAGGGGAAAGAAAAGAAAAGAAAAGAGATGTTTAAATGGTAAGAAAAATAGACAAGGAATGAGAGAAAGGGAGGCATTTAGGAAAACTTCCACTTCCACCTTTTAGGTGATTGGACTGATGGCTATTTATTGAGACAGGGAACCCATGAGGAGTTGAGAATAGTGAACTTGGTTTTAGATAAAAAGGATCTGAAATATTTGAAGGCCATCTAGGTGGTATCCAATAGAACTTGCAAGCAGGACTGAGTTCAAACCTGAATCTTCTGAGTGGTCACTGTATACTTTGAGGCCTCCAAAGTTCTGTTTTCTCATCTGTAAAATGAGGCTGATACCTACTTCGTAGAATTATTGTAAGAATGTGGACTAGATAAGACAGCCGAGGGAGAGCACTAAGCTCTATGGCTGGCCCGTGGTTGGGACTCCATGAACATTGACTGAACCCGAAGATGACCATGATCATCAATGGTTTTTGGTGAAGTGCCATCACCACAAGTGTGTGGGCAGCTCAGTTCTGTTCATCCCAGGCACCTTGGGGGCAGTTCCGGCTAGGTGGAGAGGACTGTGGTCAGGTGACCAGCTACTGAGAAGGGAGTTCCTGGTGTCCACCTCCTCAGCTCCCACACCAGGGACACACCTTACCTCTTTCCATTCCCCTGCAGCTACCCTGCCCAACTGGATTCCAAAGATTAGGAGAACCTCCCTGGCTTGACTCAAGCAGACTGAGTGCCCTATTTCTGACAACAGGGGCCCTGAGGCAACTCTTGCTCTGGGAAGATAAACAGGTTTTATTTTATTACCTCCACTTTAGGATGAAGCCTCAACCTCTCCTTGCTATAAGCAGCTCATTAGAAGGAAAATGACCTCTAATTACAATAGTGCACGTGACCCCTCCAGACTAGACTGCAAGGTCCCTGAGGCCAGGAGCTGGGTCCCAAAGGTCCTCATTTCCCTCCTGGCCTTTAGCACCTGCCCATCATAGTAGATCCTCAGGAAGATTTGATGCACATTAATGCCTGTGTTTGATTTCTGACCTAGGGTTTCCTATCAGAGAAGCAGAGTTAGATGCACTCCTCGAAATTCAACAGGGAAATGTTACGCTGGGTCAAGGTTAACAGGATCCAGGGCCAGCTTCAACTCTGCCCCACCTCTGCCCCTGCCCCAACCTGTGATGCAGAGACTAAGTGTCTGGGAGTAAATCCCAAGTCATTCTGGAGACAATGCATCAGGTCCTTCCTTGGATAAGATGCAGTTCACCAGCCCCTAAATCACATCTCTTGCAGCAACACATCGAGGCAGCTCCAAGTGCTGTCTCTTCTACCCCCAGGTCTCACACAGTGGTCTATGGAGTTTAGAGTGAAGCAAAAGACACTGGGGGGAGAGGGGGGCCTGTGCCCTAACACAACCACAGGTGCTTGCCACTAAAAACAAGCCCACTTTCACGAGCCCACCTCCCTCCCCTCTGCATCTTGTCTTCAGCTGTGTCATCTCTTAGTTCTCTCTGGCCGGTACAAGGTAGATGCCTGTGGGCTGCCTCTCATCCCAACCAGTTAAGGCAGTAATGCAGCCCCATGCCCTAAACAGCAGTTACAGAATTCAGCAGAAAGGTGGTTCCCAGCCAAGCCTCTCCTCCTCCATGTTGGCTGGGTTCCTTACTCAATTACTATCTCAGCCTATCTTTGCACTCCGACTAGCCTCTGACCCTCCCAAGAGAGTAGTCAGGAATCCAAGGGATCAATAAAGACTTCAGAGATTTGGGACACCTGGGGAGATTTTCCTAAATGAGATCCCCCTTCCAGCACAGACTCCCAGTTGCCTAGCAACTGCAAGAAGCAATCTGGGAAATCCAGAGCTTATTCCACAGCCCCCTGTGCTGTCATGAGCTCGGTGTGACCCACCTAGGGAAGAAGACACTGCAGCAGATAATTATTAGGGGTAACAGCTGTGATCCCAGACCTGCTATTACTGTGTTTACCGAGGAGTGATTTCTACAGAAGCTCACGCCACTGGCCTTTCCCAGGCCCTCACCCTTCCCGCCTTGTGCTGACTAAGTGAGTAGTAATAGCCTGCAGCCGTTCCCAGGAGTAGGAGCTACAGCCTCAGAGGGCCCCAGGGTGCTCTGATACCGGTTCTGCCACTTAACCTGCTCCCCAAAGCAGTGAGGGGCCCCAGAGAGGAAGAATGTAAGTGAGGCGTGGGGCACACACCTTTGGTCTGGGTAAGGGTAGAAGATGTCCAGTGGGAAGAGAACCAGAGTTGATGTTGTGGGAGCAGGGGATCTAATCTTGTTAAGGAAAGCTGGGCTTGCTTTTTCTTTTCCTTTCTAAAGCCAGTGGCCTGCCCTCTGCTCCCCTGTCTGAGTGGCCTGCTCAAGGCCAGGCTAAGGACAAGGGACAGATGTGAAGTTGAGAATGTCAAGACTCCCCTTTCTCCTCCTTCCCCCCTCTCTCAACCATCCCTTTGGTCTCCAGGAGACAGTTGGAATTCGAATATCCAGTGTCGTGAAGCCAAGGAGGAAGCTAGGACAGAAGTCTATAAAGCCAGCCACTTGCTTCTCTCTTGGGAACTCCCTTGTTTATGAGCTGACAACCTGAGCTTCACGGGTGAAAAAATACCCAGCAAATTATCTCTCTAGGAGTGGCAGGTACCTTTCCAGACAGTCTTCCAGCTCTGCCTTGGATCTCCATCCTGCTAGCCCTGCATACTGGATCTGGCAAAAATATCCTGATGTGTCCCAAGGCTTTTCTTTAGTTTCTCTCCCTCCACAAGGCAGAGGCCAGAAAATCACGCATGGAGCCCACCTGGGAATCAAGACTATAAGGACCAGCTAATCAAAGTCATGGACTCAGAGACTGTTAAATCTCAGCATGACATTAGCCATGATCTGGCCTAACACCCCCATTTTATAAATGAGGAAGCTGAGGCCTAGAGAGGGAAAGTGGTTGACACATGATCACACCACCACAGTGTTTTTCAACCATTTTTATCTTGTAGTGCACTTAAACTATGCTGATCCAAAAAAAAAGAGTAAAAAAAAAAAAGAATACATTTAACTGTGCTTTGAACTTCTTTTGAAAATAATTACTGATCTTTAAAAATTTTCACAACACACCTAAGATCCTCTCATGGCACACCAGTGTGCTGTGGCACCCCACTGAAGATCACTGCGCTGCTTGTGTTAGTGGCAAAACTGAAATCACAGCTCAGGCATCCTGACCTCTACTCAGTTGTCATGTCCAGCACACCAACCTTGATTCTGTTTGCAATTGACCTTCAGACCACAGAAACAGATTTTTAAGTCTAGCATTGTAGGTTTAGATAGTAAACACTTTAAAAGTTTTCATGAAGTTTCTACAAGAGTCTTATCCTACACTCCTAGCATTCTTTTCAGGTAAATGAAGCTGACAATAGTCCTCTTTGGGAAACAGGCATGAAAGAGTTCCCTTCAGTCAAGAGATGTCAAAAGTGGGTAGAAGAGTTCGAATTTCTGACACCTGCTGCTATACCCCATGCCTCCTCAGATCAGGCATTGTCCCTCAGAAGCACCCAGCTAACAAATGATATGGTCACAGATGCCCCTTCTAGAGAAGAAACCTAGACACACAGCCAGAACCACTGCTGCATTTTAATTCTGAGCTAACATGTTTCCTCAAGCACAGCGGTTCTCAACCTGTGGGTCGCAACCCCTTTTTTCCATTTGTAACAACGCGACAAATTGGAAGGTTGAGAACCCCTGCTCAAAAAAGTCACTGGTTCCTTGAACTTCATCTTTTTTTTGGAGACAGAGTCTCACTCTGTCGCCCTCAGTAGAATGCTGTGGTGGTGTCATAGCTCATACCCTGTTTCCTGGAAAATAAGACAGTGTCTTATTTTAAGGTGTGCTCCCAAAGATGCACTAGGTCTTATTTTCAGGGGACGTCTTATCGTTCCTATAAGTAGGTCTTATTTTCGGAGGATGTCTTATTTTTGGGGAAACAGGGTAGCAACCTCCAACTCTTGGGCTTAAGCGATTCTCTTGCCTCAGCCTCCCAAGTAGCTGGGACTACAGGCACCTGCCACAACGCCCGGCTATTTTTTGTTGCAGTTGCCACTGCTGTTTTAGCTGACCGGGGCCTGGTTCAAACCCGCCACCCTACCCACTGGCACAGGCGCCACCTTGAACTTCATCTTTGAGAAGCCATCATCCCATCCCCTCTCCCTCTCCTTTCCTCTCTCTTTTCACTGCCTCTCTCTCTCAGTTGCTCCATGCCCTTAGGGGAAGAGCATTTCTACCTCTGCTGAGTCCAACTTCCGGATAAGGAGAAACGGCAGTGAGAAATGCCCGCTCAGCATCCCCACATGTCTTTGTTGCCCTTGTTAGTGGGAGGCCGCTTCCCCTTTGAAAGCTGCAGGGTGTTCACCAAGGAGCCTGGGTTGTTAGAGCCATTACCTGCTCGCTGCCAGCCTTGTCCTCTCTGCTCTGGACAGAGTTTCTTTGCAGACATTAAGACTAGCAGCACTTCTCGCACTTCAGAAAGCACAGGAATCACTTGAAAGGCCTCATAAACACACACTGCTGAGCCCTGTTTCTGAGAGTTTCTGATTCAGTGGGTCTTGGATGGGCCCATAATTTGCATTTCAAGTCCTCAGGAGGTACTGACACTGCTGGTCTAGGAATCTTTTTTTTTTTTGAGAACCACTGTGACAAAGGACACAACTCATACAATCTATGGACCATGCATGAGTCTGGTGGAGATGATCAAAGAGATGGGAAAGAGGGTTGGAGGAATTTGACTGTGAGCAGCCACCTCCGGCATGCCCTCAAATAATGTCACTTTGTTCGGCATCATCTCTTTATCTCATTAATGAGAAAAACAATTTCCAGCCAGGGCCACTGTCTGTGGAGCTTGCACATTCTCTCCGTGTGGTTTTTTTCTCCATTTATTCCAGTTTCTTCCCACATCCCAAAGATGCACGTTAGGTGAATTCGTGTCTGTACAGTCCTGATGTGAGTATGGGTGTGTGTGGGAGAGCATCCTGGCATGGAATGGCCCCCTGACCAGGGTGGGTTCCTGCCTTGCACCCTGAGCTGCCAAATGGAGAAAAAAACCACTGCTTGTCTTCCCCTCCGTTTTCTCACTCCCTCTCCTCTCTCAGTAGCTTCCCAGCTCTTTGGCTTTCTCTGCTCGCTGCTCTGCTCCTGCCTCCACAGCCCCTGGATCATGGGGCAAGGAAGGGAGTTTGGGCCGGGGCACCAGCATAGGGAGAGACCCCTGACTGTGGGTCCCTAGGTACACCTGATCATAAGGTGCAGAGACCTGAGGGCAGCTGGTTAAGGAGTTCAGAGAGCATGATTCCATTCACCAGCCAGGTAGGAGCTGGCCTCAGGCCAGTCCTTGAAAAGAAAGATGCTACTCAGGGACCGGGAGGAGGAGGGGCTGCAGGCACAAAGGCACAGCCCTAGCTGTAGCTGTGATCTGCTGACGACTGCCCCCCTTCCCTCCCTGGCTCTTTCAGAGGGTCCAGCAGGGGCCAGATGTTTGCCAGATTTCTGAGAGGGCAGGAATCTTGGGAAGTACAGGAGGGTGCTCTGGGAGAGGGACCACCTCTATGAAGAGGGCAGCACCCAGCCATCCACCCTGGCCCCAACTGTCCTCCTTATGATCGCCTTGGGGTGGTAAAGGGTACAAGAAAGAAAGAGAATGTCTCTGCAAACTAGTGAGTATGATTATTCCTATCTGGCTGTTGAGACTGGCAGCAAGGGTGGGAAGCAGAGGCCTTGCTGCTCAAATGCCACAAAAGCTGACCCAGCCCTCTTGAGTCATTTCCCAAAGAACTTCCCAGTAGTTCCCAATGTGTCCAGAACCTGCCTTAGGCTGAGGAGACTTACAGCGCATAAATAAAGGGGAAGCGAGACAGAACCTATTCCCCCCACCCCCAACAATCCCTCTTCGTGTCTCCTATAGTAAGGCCAGGAATTGTACACTTCACTTTCATTGCTTTGGGCTATTTTGGACTGGCGAGCATGAAGATTTTTCTCTACAACAAAAGATACCATCTGGGAGAAGCTCTAGGATTGAGACAGAAAGGGAACTTATAAAGTTACCACCCCATCCCCCCTGTGAAGACACCTCATAGCAGGAGGCCACAGGAGCATCTCAAACACACCACCTTGGCCCTTATGAACAACACATTTGGCCTCCTCTATGCCTCCATATCCTCCACACCCTCGCCTCTTCCCACCTCCCACCTGTCAGGCATGTTGCAAGACTGCATTGACCAATGTTTACAGCATGCTCCAAAGAAGAATGATCTAGTTACAAACCCCTGAGTCATCTGGCCTAGTCACCCTTCACTCCTCTGGTCTGACCTTCCCGCAGAGTGAAGCAGAGCTCATGCTCAACAACACTGGTTCACAAGGCCTCACCAGCCAGAAGGCTGAGCAGGCTTCCTAGACCTGCCTTTTTACAACAGGCAGTAAGAGAAGAAAGAAGCCTTTAGTAAGTGCCTGATGTATGCAGGGACTGGATCAGACACTTTCACATATATTACACTGTCAACTATTTAAAAACCTTGTGTCGCAGGCATTAGGATACTCATTTTTCAGCAGGGGAAACAGAAGCAGAGAGGTTTTACCCCAGAACTAGCAAGTAGCAGAGCCAGAGGTGGAACTGTCATCACCTGAGTTGCCCCAAACGCAGAGCCTGAGACAAAGGCTTATGTGCAAGTTGTGTATTTGGGACTGTGATCCCAGGAGGCAGAAACGGAAGGAGAGAGCCAATCCAGGGATTCACTGTGACGTTGTCCATCACAGGTCAACAGGTTAATCAATCCTACCAGACAGTGTGAGGAAACTGAATGCATCTCAGGATGATCCAGCAGGGGAAAAAGGGGGAAAGACATTTCTCCATTGCTTCTGGTTCCCCACTGGCAAGAGTTGCCCACGAGGTATGAACGCCTCTGTACTTCTAGACACATGTACAAAGCTGGGAATCTTGCACAGAACTGGCCGCAGCAGCAGAGGCTAGAAGAAGTTTCCAGACAGAGAAGACTCGAAGTGGTGTTTAAGGGCTGTGCAGTGGACATGGGCCCCACCACAGCTTCCTGCCACACCATCCCCATGCTGAGTAACATATACAAGGTCACCAGGGCACTCAGGGGAAGAGCCAAATTTGAATCACAGCCCATGAATTCTATGCATTCATTCAACAAATATTTACTACAGGCCCACTATGCCCTAGTCATCAGGGTTTAGCAGTGAGGGAGGAAGGCAAGATCCTCGATCTCATGAGCTTAAATCCCCAATAGGAGTGGAGAAGACATGGACAAGTAGCCAAGAAATAAGCAAGTGCTGATTCCACAGCAGGCACTGTGCCAAGCTCTAGGGGACCCCAGAAGAGATTGCTTCCTTGTTAGGGAAACAAAGGAACACAGTACCACAATCTAATATGGTAACTGCTGAGATGGGGTATGTACATGTTCCTCTCTGACCCGAGCCTGGATAGTTGGGGGCATTAGGAAAGGGCATCTGGAAGAGATGAGAGAGACATCAGCACTTTCGAAGGCCTCATAGGATGAGCCGGGCATCTCAACCTGGGGGAAGGAAAGGATCTGCTCCAGGGAGAGGGAATGGCCTGAGCAAAGACAGAGGAATGAGCATATTCACGTTCTGGAAAACTACAAATACGTCAGTGTGACTAGAGGGTGCTACACATGCAGGATGGTGTCAAAGGACGGGCAGGGAATGGACCATGGAGACTTAAATACCTAATACTGGAGGATGGGGATTTAACTCTGAAAGTGAAGATGAGCCTCTTTTCATCCTCTCAGCCCAATTAGCTCTTAAACATCTCAGCTAACGATAAAGATAAAACCAAATGGTCTGACACAGAAGTTGGCAGTTGGGCATAGGAAGTACAGGGAGGCTCAGAGAGAAGGCCAGTGGCCTTGGAGATGAGATGAGAGAGTGGCTGGATCTGAGTTGTCTGGGTTACCGGTCAGTAACTCAGCTCTCCAGACTTGATGGTGCACAGGGGGCACAAGGGCTCACTCTTGGCCACTTTGGACTAGTGCAACAGTCTGAAGACTAGTTCCTCTGAGGCTGAAGAATCCACCCTTTACCTCATCTCTTTCAGTTTCCATGTCTGCCCCTCCACAGCCTTGCCCTTTGCAGAGAAAACCAGCAGCTGCCTCCTGATGTCTTGGTATGGAGGACCTTGAGTGTAGGCCAGGTGCTGCTAGCCTTCATCTGGCTTGTGTACAGTAGCTGCCGGGGCTTTCTAGCTGAGCCCTACCAGTGAGAACACACACCAGCAAAGCATGCAGCATCTGGCTGCCTCTCTCGCAGAGGCCCGTCACATCCATCATGTGAGCAGGAGAGGAGCTTCCCGCAGCTCACAGACATCTCCCACAATTCCCCTGCAGAGCCCTTGTCAAACCGAGCCCCTGGCTTCTGTTCATTCTTCAAAGCAAAGAACCCTGAGATGATGTGAATACAGACAAAAGCAAAACCCCCAGAAGCAGCCTTCCTAGTCTCACATTCAAAGCATTTCTGAAATCCCACTCCAGTAGCCATCTACTTCAGAGAGGTTCTCACATGACTCAGGCCCCGGTCACATGCCCTATTGTTCAGCTGGGGCTGAGCACCTGTAGCCTCAGATCACGGGCAGTTCCAGAGCCCTTCAGCTCACCAGGGATGAAGTGAATACAGCAAAAAAGGTTTTTAACCCTAGCTCTGGTTTGGGGTTTTGTTTTTTCCTCCCTTGACCTGTCCCCACCCCATCAACATTTTTTGGTCCCAGATCCCATACCTTTAGGGTCCTGGTCTGTGCTGGGTGACCCTTTTCTGTGTTTGCTGGTCTGCTCCTTAGAGCAGGCGGTGATCCATGGGTGCCTCAACTCTGCAGACACAGCGTTTCATTTCAATGAGTTCATGTCTCAAAACTAGACCAGTGTCCCAAGAGATGCTGTAGACTAGTAGGAGACATGATTAGGGGCATGTGATTGTCTTCTTCCCCACCCAAGACCCTTCAAGTTACACCCAGGTCCTTCCCAAGCTATAAGAAATGATTCGCTGAAGGACATTCTGCAAATAGGATTCTGAGAATATCCACAACTGTGGTGGAGGGAGGTTATGTTAGGACACACAGACATAAACCAACAAAGGGGAGGTTTCCATCCCTAAGGATGCTAGGGACTCTAATTAAACTGACTGCTGAGTTGCTCCCTTGAACAGTTAAGCCAAGGAGAGGGACCCCTCCATTTCCCCAGACATACCCATCCTGCAGCAGTCACCTCCATCTCACAATCCCACTGCTCTCTGGCTTACAAATCCTGACAGTCCCTACAGATACCTGGACTTTTCTTGAGGGAGCTGCTGATGGGGCCAGGGGTACTGAGCACTGGCCAGGGTAGTAGTTCTTAAGGATCAGAAGGACTTTTCTTGTCAAAGACGGTAAAAGAGAAGTGGGCCCAGAGCTGATTCCAGGCTGCGTTGAGTTGGGCATCTCATAATTTTTAACAGCAGCTAGGGCAAGTCCCCATCAGCTCCATCCCTAGGCTCCTGGCATATCTGTCTTCATAAATCCAGCCTCTCTAATGGGCACATCTCATCTTTTAAAAGAACCAAGAGAGATTAAACTTCCCAGGCTCTCCTTGGATCTCACTGACAGATTTTTCTGATTCACCTCATTACCTTCTCCTATAGGGGCCCATTCATTTCCACCTCATTTTCCTCCTAGTTCTCACTCTTGTCCCCATCCCAGCATATCCAGACAGGGTGGGCTCTATCTTCACTTAGCATTCGCCCTTGCAGACACAACCCCACACTCTCTGTCTCTCTCTGGATAATTACAGTTTTTCATTTTTATCCCTCTCCTCTAGATCAAAGCCAGCCAGTCTCTGGAAATCTTTGAGACCAACAGCTCAGGAAGAAACAAATCACAGGGCAACAGTGTAAGTGGGTGCTGGCCCTCTGGACTTTGACTGGGTAGTAATAGATTACAAGACCATGCACTCTAGCCTGGAACCCTTCCTGCCTCACTTAACTGCAGGTGTGAATGGCCTCCACAAAGATCTGCAACCCCACGATTCATGTCTCTGAATCTCCTACAGTGTCTAGCAGAGCAGCACTGCAAAGTACGCGTTCAATAAATATTTAATGAACAGAATCCTTAGTGAAGCTTGAGCTATTCATCATTTGCTGCTTAGGATCATTCGTATATTTCAAAATTGCAGAATCTTGGAGTTAGAAGGGACTATGGGGTCATCAGTTCACTCCCCACCCAGCAGGAACACACACTACAGAATTTCTGACAGGCAGACTTCTAGCCTAGGCTCCCCGACCATCTTCATGACTATGAATGCCTAAGGAACCCCAGTCCCTCTTAAAGTTAAGATCTATGCTCATGCAAAAATCCTTTCTTCTATTTACCAGAAATCTTCCACCCTCACCTCTGCATCCCACACCCCCTCCACACAATGACCACAGAACTGTTTTTGTGTCTTCCAGGAGTGTGTACCCCAACTCAGTTCCCTGAGTAAGTGCTCAGGACAAATTGGCTTGCCAGTCCGTTTGTGGATTGAAAGGGATAGCAAATTCCCCCTAGAGGAGAACTGTTCACAGGGGAAATGAGCCAGTAGGAACGGAAGCCAAGCCTCACAGCTCTGCTCATACTTGTCCCAATTCCAAACAGCCAGGTGTCCACCCCTTCACATGTTCCTGTACCAACAAGACAGCAAGCTAAAACAAAAAACAAAAGATTCCTAGAGTTATTCGACCCCCTTCCTGACCTCCACCCCAATCTCAGGCCATCCAAACATTACTAACACTCTCTGCGCAGAGGACATGCTCACACAACATGCGGACGAGCTTTCCCAGAGTGAAAAAAACAAAAACTCACTTCCTCTGGCTTCTGCTCAGATGGGAAGACAGATTAATCATGGATTAGATTTCAGACAAGGTCTTCCAAAGGATGGGTCAATTCCTTTCATTCTAGTACTTTCAATGAGCAAGATGCTGCCAATGGAGCCAGAAACCTGGCTGGCAGCTTTCTGGGCATTTGGGTAGTAAGTGTAAGTGAATGGAGATGTAAAGATACATCATGCAAAACACAGGATAAACTTCTTTTACTCTGTAACTAAGCACCTTTGGTCCTCAACTACAGGCCTAGAACAGATCAAAGCACTTCCTTGCCTGTGTTCCTGGGGCCTGCATTTGGCCCTAAGTCTAGGCCAGAAAACAGGTGGAGGAAATTTTGAAGAGTAATACTGATGAATATTTATTCTCTAAAAGGCTGAGTTTTAAAGTCAGTGGGAAAAGGGGACTAAAGCAGGGGTGATAATAACAGCTGAAATGAAGTAATTTAAGTGGGAGCTCTTTATAAACTATTACATAAAGTCCTATGTACATGTGAAGTATTATAGGGTATAAGAGCAGATTCACACATAGGTCCTCGGGAAATGGTTAGACACATTTTCCTTAAGCGAGGCACTGTTCTGACTTGTTGGACTTAAAAGAAACCAAAGGAAACAGCTGTATTAAAAAAGTAAAAAATGTGTAATTTGCATCATACATAAACTTTGCCCACATCCCTTAAATATGTCCACTAAAGCCTCTGCCCCTTCCATGCCCATGCAAGGAGTCCCAGCTGGGGTTCTGAGAGATGATAGCAGAACCTTGGTTCTCAGATGGCCTTGGGCTTGACTTTGCAGGGCTAAAAAGGAAAGAAATTAAAACAATAAGGAACCCTCCCACCGGATTCCACCTTCTTCTGTTGGCCACTTCCTTCCTTCCCTCCTTTTTCCTTCCCTTCCTGCCGGAGCTACTCTGCCCCACCTTCCTTCCTGGAGAAGAGGACCTGCCCTTTCCTCTTCTAGAGCTGGTGCTAAGGAATGGACAATGTGAGTGGGGGCTGGGAGGAGTAGGGGGGAAGGGAGGCTAGAGGAAGAAAGAGGCTTTGCACAAAACAAAGCAAGAGTGACCAAGTAGAGATGGAATGAGATGTTTAGTCCTCAGGTTGAAGTTCAAGGGTCTCTGGCCAGTTCCCAGAAGTTTCCTTGACTTGAGCTCCCAAGCAAAGAGACTGCTAATGGCGGCAATAGAATTCCCACAGCCCCACCCGTGGGTGCCCAACTAATCTGACTTCGGGTAGCAGAAAAAAAAAGGGTGGTGTCAGCGAGATACAACGGGAACTCAATCTAGGTAGACATTTGCATCACACTTCTGCTGTCCCACGGTCTTGAGAGAAAAAATATGAATAAAAGGGCGGCGCCTGTGGCTCAAAGGAGTAAGGCGCCGGCCCCATATGCAGGAGGTGACGGGTTCAAACCCTGCCCCGCCCAAAAAATAAATAAATAAATAAAAAAAATATATCTATATATGAGTGTAAGGGAAACCAGGACAGAGACAGAGATGTTAAGAGTTTCTGGAAGAGACTTGAAAAGGCTGAGGACATAAAGAAGGTCTGACAGGAAGGAGAGGGGACAATAGAAACGGTAACGTGCAGCTGAGAAGTGTGAGGCAAGGGGAGCAGTGACAACTAAGGTCGCTACCACGGGAGACGGGGTGGGGGAGGGGAGGTCAAACAGTCGTTTTTAAAGGCAAAGCTTTGGAGAGAGGGCCAAACTTGAGGTGGCGAGCACAAAAGAAGGCGCTCCAGGAGGCAGTGAGTGGGGTGGTACGAGAGCGAGATGAAGAGGAGAGCGGGCAGAAATCAAAGGTTTCGTCGAGCGAGGGCGCGGGAGGAGGGAGCCGCCAAGGAAACGAGCCTGGGAAGGCCCAGATTTGTCTGGCGAGGGCGGCGGCGGAGGCAGCACGTGCATCGGGAGCCTCCCGGCCGCCAGGCTCCCCGCCGAGGAGCGCCGGGAAGGAGGCACGAAGCGCGGGGGCCGCCCCGGCCCCTCCGATTAGCTGGGACCTCTTGCCGGCAGGCCCCGCGCTACAGAAGGGGCGCATTGTTATGTCCCAGGCCGCAGCAGATTGCCGCTGTCCTGCAATAGCCTCGCACCCTGGCACCGCGCCACTGGCACGGCCCAGGGGTTGGAAATAACTGCGAAGTTCCCTTGGCGACCAGGCAGCGATTCCCGCCCCCAGGCACTCCCCGCCCTGCCTGCAGCGCTCCGCCCGCCAGCCCCAGCAGCGACTACCTCCCCTGGTCTGGCGCTCCCCCTGTAACCCTGGCAACGGCGGCCGCGGCGCACTATGGGCGACTCCTAAGGCCGCGGGGCCCCGCCCCGCCCTCCCCGCCCGCCGCACTGGGCCCCCGCCCTGCCTTCTGCCGGGTGGGGCGGCGCTGAGGCCCAGCCGCGGGCGCCGGCGCAGGATGCCGCCCCTCCCCCTCCGCTCTACAGGCCCGGAAAGGCGGGAGCAGGGGAGGAAGCTGCCCGGCGACCCTGGCGCTTGTCCCGTTTTCTCTGCGGAGCCTCCCGGATTCCCACCTGACCTCTGCGTCCCTTTAAATCCTGGCCGGATCACCCCTCCCTTCCTCCTGGGAGGAGACCTTGCGGACAGTCCCTGGCCTGCTTGGCAGATGAAAAGAGGGACGGGGAAATAAAGCTCCCTCCTGCCGGAGGGCTGGGGTCCGGAGAAACCTGGAGGTGTGGGCCAGGTGGCGTAGAGCTAGAGGGGAGGAATGGAACGGGAATCGCCCTTGGGAGCCGAGGCTGTGCGTTCCAAGAAACGTCCTCCATCCTGCCTGCGGCCAAACGTTCTGTGAACAAAGATCACTGTTTCTCCCTGCTGGGGTGATGTGGCGGGAAGAAGGGGGTGCTAGAGAAAGATTTCGACCTGGCTTGGCCCTCGCGCGTTTTATGTGTTGTTTGGTGAAGAGGGAGTACTGGAGATCGCCAAAAGTGTGTCCATCTCCTAGGGTGGCTGGAGCAAAATTGAGACTTTGTGGGGCCGAGCGATGTAGGGAGGAGAGGCAGGAGGATAGGAAGGAAAGGGCAGACCAGAGAGATGCAGCAAAAACCAGAGAGTGCCTCGTTTGGTTGTCTCGGGTGGGCATGGTATCCCAAAGAAATGCACTAAGAAAGTATGCGGGTTCCTTTGAAAATTAGTGCCAAATCAAATGAACATAATAAAATGTGACTACCTTGCATTTGTAAAGTCTTTCCCACATTCCATAAGTATTTTCTACTTCAAAATCCATGAAATCCCAGAGCACGAAGAAAGGATTCATAAGGGGACAAATACAACAAGACTCCCTGGTGGTAGTGGAGGAACTTAGACTCACCAGTTCTTAGAGCCCTGTGTTTTCTTTTAGTGGTTACAGCCCCATACCTTCCTATGCTAGGAAGAGGATGGAGATAACATAGTTAGAGGACCCAGGCGTGAAACCTGGCTTGGGCCAGTTAGGCATCATTTTTCTCCTCTGCGAAATGGTGGTTGTGAAAACCAGATTAGATAGTACATGAAGAATCCTCCATAAGCCATAGGATATGTAATACACATGCTTTAGTTATGGGGACATTTATAAGTTGGTATACAAGTTGTGATTTATTTATTGTAGCTGCAAAATAAGGTGGGGAGGGTTCCTAATCTGCCAGCTGGGAGATGTGGGGGCAGCACTGAAGGGATCTATGTTCTAATGAATCTCCTTTAATATTGCTGAGGACAGAATTGTGCTCCCCTAAAGTTCATATTGAAGCCTTAACCCCCAATGTGACTACATGTGAATATACTGTATATGGAGATAAGGTTCCTAGGATATAATTAAGGTTAAGTGAGGTCATAAGGGTGGGGCCCTAATCTGATAGGACTGTGGACTTAGCAAAAACAAGGAAGATCAATCTCTCTCTCCCTCTCTCTTCCTCTCTCTCTACCATGTGAGGGCACAGCAAGAAGGTGGCTGTATACAGGCCAAGAAGACAGCCCTCGCTGGAGCCTGACCATGCTAACCCTCCAGATTTCTAGCCTCCAGGACTGTGAGAAATAAATTTCTGTTGCTTAAACCACCCAGTCCATGGTATTTAGTTATGGCAGCCCAAGCAGACTAAGACAAATATGTCTGCACTGAAGCTAGGCACCCCTCCTACCACCTCCACCACCTGGCGTTTTGTTCAGCATTTCCACAGTTCTCTCATTTTTAAATTTTAACCATGTAAGTTGGAATCGGCAAGATTTAGTTTAAACTGAAGAAACTAAGACTCAGAAGATGAAAAGACCTTCTGAAAGTCATACAGATTGTGAATGACTGAACCAGGACTTGAGTATCCACAGACAACACTTAGACCACGGTACCTGCCAGGTTCTGGGCTATATTATGGGGATAGAAAAATGAATGTGATTTAGAGGTTGAGAAAGCACAGTCTGGTAGGGAGGGAAAGGGAAATCATATAAACAAATAATCACAGCAAGGAGAAGCATCTATTAGGATTCATTGTCACAGCAGGTACGCAGGGAGGGCAGTCTAGGCAGAGGAAGCCTGGAAAAACATGGCTTGGGGGAACCAAAGTGCTGCTGGGGAGAGGGTACTGGAGTGCAAAGGAAGGGACAAATGCCCCAGATGCCGCTAGAGGTCATCCGCCCAGGAGCTCTGGCCTCCCCAGGGCTCTAGCCAAAGGGGAGAACTGAACTTAGAGACCAGGCTAACAGCACTTAAGGACCTAATACCCCTAAGGACAAGCAATAGTAGACTCTTCAGTTAGGTTCATATTGACACTTCTATAGTAAATTACCTATTTGTTTGACGTGCAGTGTTCCAAGCATTAGTTAACAGCCTTAACTATTTGCAAGTAGGTGATAATGTGCTTTAATTAAAAAATATGAAATGAAGCCTGGGGCTGTGTTTCAAGTCTGTAATCCTAGCACTCTGGGAGGCCAAGGCAGGTGGATTGCTTGAGCTCAGTAGTTCAAGACCAGCCTGAGCAAGAGAAGACCCTATCTCTAAAAATAGCCTTGTGTTATGGCAGGCATCTGTAGTCCCACCTACTTGGGAAGGTGAGGCAAGAAGATCTCTTGAGCCCAAGAGTTTGAGGTTTCCATGAACTATAACACCACACAGCACTCTAGTGAGGGTGATAGTGTGAGACTATCTCAAAAAAAAAAAAAAAACACACAAGAGAAGAAAATATGAATTTTTCTGAAGCAAGAAAATAGCCTAAGCCCAAGAGCCGGAAGTCGCTATGAGCTGTGACACTACAGCACTCTACCGAGGGTGACAAAATGAGACTCTGTCTCTAAAAAAAAAAAAAAAAAAATGAAAGAAAATATGAATTTTCTATGGCTTTTCCAGCAAAGTTCTAGCCTTAGTTGGTGTTTTCATAGAATTGCTAGTCTCCAGAGGCACGAAGTCTTACTTAAATGAATACATGATCATCCCTCACAATAGAAATGCAGATAAGGGCCTTAATTAATGAAGGAAAAGGCTAACATCTGTCCCCTTTGGGGAGCATTAGTACAAGCTCTTACCTGTTATAGTCAAATATCAGTACAAGTTCTTACTAGTTATGTTCAGATAGGAAGATTCACTTCTATTTTTCTCTTTATGGGTACAACCTGCATACTTTGTACCCATACTTTCTTGTGTTTATCATATCTTTACTCCAACTTTCAGGGATTAATTAAATCTTGGGACTTGCGCTCCTAGGAGAGGGACCATAGCTTAGGGAAGAAATGGACTCAGTAGGGCTCTTGTACTTGAAAGATCCTATCTCAATCCAGGTTCCAGAAGCCTGCCCACTTCCCAGAGGTATTTGTTCTGAGCACCAGGCCAACAGCCAATTTAAGGGCTGGTTTGGGATTTCAGCATCTCTCTGCCTGGGACAGAATGAACACCATCACCTCTCCCTCACTGGAGACCTAATTAGGACTTGAACTCTGGTCTTTGTTCCCTCCCAGTGGGTTCCATACAGTGGAAAAGGTAAGGGAAGGAGGGGGTCAGGTAAACCCAGCAACTCCCAGAGCAGCTGGAGTCCAATAGCCTCTGAGAACCAAGAGATGAGTAAACAAGCAATTACCAGAAAGAGAGCCAAGAGCCTGGTAACTAGAGAAGTGGCTTAAATGACTTGATTGCACTCCCTGCCTCCCTCAAGTCCTCCTCCAACCCACTTTTTTGAGGCTCATTTCACCACCCTCTGCCTACTTTCTAAGTGAAATTCCACCCTCTGTGGTAGCCAGGTCCCAAGGGTGAGCAGCAGATGGTCATATTCTGGCCTGATTCTTCTGGGCTTGGCCATTGTTGGCATCACAGCCCTTTGTCTATATGGTGAGAAAGGGAAAGAATCAGACAGTGCTGCTATCCTTCCTACTCCAAAGCTCCTACAGCCCTCAGATCCCTTTGGGGAAGAGAGGAATTTAGGAGAAAGAGGTGACTCAGAATGTTCTTCTCAGAAACTGGAGTGGGAATCCAGCTGGGCTGCAGGAAGTGTGGGGTCGAGTCAGAGAAACCTCACATTCCTTTCTCTCTCTGCTCCTGTTCGCTAGTGTCTGCTTCTAGACTAGTCCCCGTTCTTTTCACTTTCTCTGGTTCTGCTGATACCAATGCAGATCCTGGCAGGAAAGGCTTCTACAGAGATAAGATTAAGGTCCAGCACTTATCCTCAAAGACTTTACAATTTGGTGAGGAAGAGGGAGGTAAGAAAGGTCAGGAAATTAAAAAAAGAAAAGTAAACAATAACAATACCAGGCAATGTATAACAGATGCCCCAGGAGAAGTGCCACTGTTACTATTGGCCCAGTGATATCGCACCTGGATGGCTGAACAGCCTTCTAACTGGTCCCTACTTCTCTTTGCCTCCAGTCTTTCCTCTTCTCCCACTCCCAGTCCTATCTCCACACTATGACTCAAGTCTGATTGGGTCCTACCCCTACTTGAAAGCCTTCCTGGCTCCCTGGAATCTTTTAAGATGAAACCAAACCCCCTAGCATGGCACACCTAGCCTTTTGTAGTCTTAATCCTTGGGTCCAGGCTCCGTGCCATACCCATGCTCCAATCAGAATGGCCCATTTGTGATGCCCAATTTCTACCAGCTCTCAAGGCCTCCGGGCCTTTACACATGCGGCTCTATCTGCCTGGAATGATTCCCCCTTAGTCTCAACTTAGCTAACTTTGATTTGCCTTTTGAGATTTAGCACAGAAATATCTTCCTCTTCCTAGAACACTTCCCTGACACTCTGTCTGGGTTAAGTATCCCTCATCACGATTCCTGTATTACCATAGTATTAGACCTGAATTGTAATGATCAGTTTTCCTTCTCTCTTCCCTCTAGATACCAAGTTCCATACTCATTTTGTACCCAGTGGCTGGCACAGAGTAGATGATAAATTATGGTCGAATGAGAAGCTGAATGGTAAGCAGAGGAATTCATAGAGAATATGAGGAGTCACTAGAGCTTCTGAGTCACACTGATACCACCAAACTATACTGTCAGATGAGTAATCTATTAGTTACAAGGCAGAGCTCGGGGGAGCAGAGAGTTGAGGCCAAGGGGAGAATAGACTGAAGTATTAATTGTTTGAAGTTAAGAAGGAAGATGATAACAGTGGGAAGGAGCTAATTGTGGAGACAATGCTGTAAGCTTAACAAGTGTTTGGATGTGTTGGCAAGAGGGATGTGGTGAGGAGTGGGAGGAGTGAGGACAAGATTTACAACCTGGTACCTGAGAGGGAATGTAAGAAGAATCAGACAAAAGTCAGGAGAAGATGCAATAGGGCAAGAGAGAGGATAATCTGTTTGTTTTTAGAAATAGCTTTTCAGCTAATTAGATTGGAAAGGAGGGATTTTGAGTTTTGTCTCTGGGTGGTCTAGGCATGCAAAGACTAGCAAGTTAGGGGCTCACCTTATCTTTACAGAAAACGGTGACAAAAGTCCACTAATAATGTTGGTTTGTAAGTGACTCTCGCAGCTTTAGCACTTCAAGTAGAGCTATTACTTCTTTTGTATTTTTCTCCCATATTACAGAGGACTTTGCTGGGGGATAATGCTGTTTTCCCATCTGGATGGGGTTGTGTTTATCAAATACACTTGCAGTTCTCAGCCCATCACCTTTCCCACTTCTTAATATTCTTCCTGTTTTCTGACTCTGAGTTTTAGTCTTGTGTTTCTCTTTAAATCATCACAGACAACTTGTCTTCCTCATCTGTTCACCCCACTCTCCTCTCTCTCTCCTTCTTTCTTCTCCTTACCCTCTCACCAATTGCCTTAAGAGACCTAAAACTGCTTGGCTTCCCTCCCTTTTCCCTCAGTGTCTGAGGCCTCTTTGTTGGACATGTCTCAACCTGTTTTCAGCCTCAGACTGGTAACACTGAAATTGGCAGATGAGGTCAGATTTGGGGAGGGAAGGTAGGAGAAAATTTCTTACCCAGGAAACCACGTTCATTCATAATGGGCTTTCCAAATGAGAACAGACTACAAGTGTGTGTGCGCGCTTGTATGTTTTCTGCTGGCAAGAACACCCAAATTCTGCTTTCCTCATAGCAGACACTTGCATTCCAGTATTTTTTAAACTCCTAATATATAAAGGGGATGAAGGATCAGAAATCTCTAGATTATAGCTGGTGGCCCTAGGGTTTCAGGGAGTGAGGCTTTTATCTCCAGGATCCTCTGGCAGTTTGTTACCTTGCCAACTGGTATGCTGGAGTTTAAGCTGCAAGGGTCTTCACAGGCGGGAGTTGAGGAAGCGAAGGCAGGCTGTTGATACTAACAAGGTCCCTGGGGTGATTTATCAGTGTCTCTGGTCTCCTTTTATTTGACAGGAGAAGGAAAAGAAAGTATTTATTCCTTCCTATAAGAGACACATCTTTAGGAGTTTATATACTCAAACCCCATTCACCCTCAACACAAGGGCCCACAGCTGTTTCTGCACCCACTGGTTCTGTCTGAAAATGTGTGTAGGCCCTTTCAGTTGACCTATGGTCCTTCTAGCTGTCATGCTGGTTCTATTTTGTCTTTTATGCCAAGTCTCTTAGGCAGTATGGCCAAGGACACCACGTCTCTCCACTCCTTTTACAATTTGGTTTTCTCTCCCATCTATCAGAACCTCTGTCTAAATTCACTGACAGTAGTCTTCAGTTCGGTATGTCCTTTGGCTTTTCTATTGGCAGTAAGCGGCTCTACTCCCACCTCACCACAAACTGCTCTGCATCACAGAGCCCTCTTCCTGCTCCAGCCCCCTACCTCTAAGCCACCTCCTTGTCATCTTAGCTTTCTGCCACTCTTTCTTCCCTATAGAGTTTTTTTTCTTTTTTCTTCTTCTTCATCTTTTTTTTTTTTTTTTGACAAAGTCCTGGGGAGTGTCATGGCATCATCATAGTTTACAGCAACCTCAAATTTTTAGACTCAAGCGATCCTCCTGCCTTAGCCACCCCCACTACAGATGCCCACTGCAACACCCGGCTAGTTTTTTCTATTTTTCGAAGAGACAGTGTCTCACTCTTGCTCAGGCTGGGCTCAGCTCCTGGGCTCAAGCAATCTGCCAGTCTGAGTCTCCAAGAATGCTAGGATTGCAGGGTGAGCCCCTGGCCAGGCCTGAGTTTCTTTATTCTTGAAGCCCTAAACTTGGCCATGATCCTCATGGGGAGTAGCATCTGAAAAGGCCCAGATGCTTGCAGGGGAGTTACCCACACTGAAGATAGTTTCCTTAGGCTGGAGGCAGCATGTGAAGGAAGGGATAGCAAGAACCAGCTAGGCCTAAGGGACCTAAAGCTGTGAAATTCTCATGATCCTAACTTCAGTGGAAATATCTGCTTTTTAATCTTTAATTACCTGGGTATCTTGATAAACAGCATATTCAATAGGTCTGGAGTGGGACCTAAGAGTCTGCATTTCTGGTAAGATCCAAAATGATACTCGTGCTGCTGGTCCACAGACCACACTGATTTATCTACTATAAGGTTTCCTGTTTTGCATCGCATCTGGTGTATCCGGACCTTTAGAGCCAGGGTCCTGAAGCTTAAATCCTTGTATTCCCTATTGATAAATTCCTTCTGGGTATTCCTGTAAATACTTATTTGATGGGACTCAGGACTGAGTTGCTTATATCTTTTAGCTTTGCTTTACAAACACTAATTTCTTTCCTTTTCTTTCTTTTTTTTTTTTTTTGAGACAGAGTCTCACTTTGTTGCCTTTGGTAGAGGGCTGTGGTGCCATAGACCATAGCTCATAGCAACCTCAAACTCTTGAACTCAAGTGATTCTCTTGCCTCGGCCTCCCAAGTAGGCACTCGCCACAACACCCTGCTATTTTTAGAGACAGGGTCTCGCTCTTGCTCAGGCTGATCTCGAACCTGTGACCTCAGGCAATCCACCCACCTCGACCTTCCAGGGTGCTAGGATTACAGGCATGAGCCACCGCGCCCAGCCTTACTAATTTATTTTCTAATCACAATTGTGAAGCAAGTTGATAACTTAAAAAAAAAAAAAAGACTATAGAGGGGGACATGCTTATGACCTTGACTGAATTTGTGCAAAAGACAAAGTATATAAAACTAAATATGTGTATCCCCTAATATTCTGAAAGAAAAAAAATTATAATTGAAATTATAGGAAGAAAAAAATTTAAAAATTGTAAATAGAAACCAAGAAAGACACATTTCCAGATTCAAGTCCACAGTCTCTTGCCCAGAGGAGTCTCAAGGCACCAGTGCAGGGGGGAATTCTAACACTGCCTCTACTAGGGGCCTCACTTGCCAGTTCAGGATGACCTACCACTCACTCCCTGAACCTCATTTACTCTTTTCTGCCTGATAGGTAGGAGACTCCCCCTCTTTGCCTCCTTCTCTCATAAGAGTATTCGAGAGCCTCAGGCAGCTGCCAGCTCCATGTTAGAAGGCCAGACGCCTGATGCTGAGGGACTGAAAGGTTGGGAGGCAGACAGCTGGGCCAGCCCCCACGCCACAGTCTCCCACACTGCATCTTCACAGCTGCTCTCTGCAGTGCAGACTGGGAGCGCCTTTGCCTTTCAAAAGACATTCTGAAGAGAGAAGAGGATGGGGGCGGGAACCCACAGAAATGATAGAGCAGTACAACCCCAGCTTAGCATCCCATGTACCTCAACTCCAGCTTCTGAAATGCAATCTTTGCTTTTAGGGATTTCTCCCAGGGCCATAAAAAGAAAACTACCCCAGAGTCTCTGAAGTAGGTCACGGAGAGAGGGGGAGAGAGAGAGGGCAAGAGCAAAAATGCTGATAAATGCAGATGCCAAGGCACTTTCACCCTTTTCCAAACCAAAAATAAAATTTAGAAATTGTCGAAGAAATTGGGAGGTGTGGTGAAGCTTAAGAAAAACCTTGAGAAAAAAATGGTGGGGGAGCTCCTGCCCTGTGTTCACTCAGCCCCCAACAGGCCTCCTTGAGCAGAACTTGATGTGGTGGTGGAACCCAGGTCCATCGCCTCACAGCCCTCTAGCTCACTTCCTCATGGTCACTTCTGTTGCAGGATGCCAGAGGGTTTTAACTATGCCTCACTCCCACTTCTAGAAACTCACTGTGAAAGGTCTCTATGAATCAATCAAAGCCTAAGAGGGGGAGATTCATTATCTGTTCCACTAAGCAGCACATGGGAGCAGAAGTGCTGTGTAGCCCACATTTGGGCTCCCCTGGCTTTGCCTCTCCTTCCCTGCATCTGGCCACTAGCCAAGCTGTTTTCGACTGCCACTCAGGTTTCTAGCATGTATGCTCCCCTCCCTGCTGTGACGGAACTGGGGGGTCTGGTGAGGCATGTGAGAGAGTGACTTCCAGCCACCACGGCTGTGGCTTCGTGTCCAGGGCCCAGAGTCTCTGGAGACCATTTGCAAATCTCACAGTCAGGCAATCACATCTTTGCTCCTTTTTGGTGGCCTGCAGCGTTCCCAATCACAGCTCTTCCCTAAGCAGTCAGAGTCATACCCCAGAAAAATGATGAATGTGAGCATCCTCAGGAGAGGGTGGGGAGGGGAGATAGAGACACAAACAGACGCAAACAAACAGAAAAGAAGGAAAGACAGAGCAGCTGCGTCACTGCAGGAAGCATCTATGCCACGAAGGACAGGAAGATCGCGTGACTGGCTAGAAAGAAAGAACCATGCAGACTTAGATCAGCTTGAAGAAAAATGAATGGATGGTATCCTGGATTCAGGAAGGCAATCAAGTGTGGGGAGCAGGAAGAGGAAATCCTATACTCAGAGACAACCTCAGGGCTTCAAGCAGAAGGAGCACAGATTTACACAGAGGGAATAGATGGTTTCATTTTTATCTCACTGCATGCATTTCCAGCAGCTACCCTGCCTCCAGACTCAAAAGGTGGAACGGGTTGAAGAACAAGCAGGTGAGAACACATGGCTTTTGGCACATCTATCAGTTCTAGAAAAAATGGAAGGAGTCTTGCCTTAGCATCTGGTGGAATGACTGAGCTGGGGTGACCTGGCAGAGGCCCAGTTCATAGGGAGAAAGCAGAGGGCTAGGACCAGGGTTCACTTGGTGCTAAATGGGTGGAAATGGGGCAGCTGCCTTACCACCCTGCAAGATCGGGATATGGCTTACCTACCATACAGGCTTAGGAGCTTATTGTGACCAGGTCCCTTAAAACTGTATATATAAAACTCTCAATAAATAGACTTACCAAGAAATGTCCCAGGCCTACTCTATGCCAGTCCCCCTGAAAGAATCACCTGCTAAAGATGCCTGGTGGCAGTAACAGGGACCAGTCCTTCTGGCAGCTTCCAAAAGCTGATAGCCAGTGCTCTTTCTTACTTGCTTTTAAGTGGGCAGCATATAGTGGTGGAGGCTGCTGCTGGCCTGGAGAGGCCCTTTCAGGAATGCAGTCCCTGGAGGCTTCTCCTTCCCTGGCTGTAGGATTCCAAAGGTCTGAGGCAAACTCCAGGCTGTAGTCCAGCAAAGATGCTTTGGGCTATATTCCTCTGGGAGACAGCAATTGCTAGAGAGGGAATTTATTTCTGAACCCTCATTCCCACTGGGGGAAGGAATGGGTGGCAGGCATTGGGAAAAACTGTGTTTGGATCAGGAAGGAGGCATTTAACTACATGCATATATTTTTTCACACTCCCTGCTCTTCATATTCTCTATCCTACCCTCAACAATTGACTTAAGATCACAGTGATTCCTAAGGGCCAACTCTGCTCCTATGTTTTTCTTCCCAAGGCTTTCTGGTGGGTAAAATTTTTAATTTGAACAATGTTTCAAGGGCCGAGAGACAAACTGCTCATTACTGGAAAGAGTGCCAGGAATCCCGGGAAGCAGGGCTGCCTCGCCACCAGAGCACTGCACCTCATAGCAATGGCCCCTTTCATAGTCACAGAAAGGTTAGATCAGCATTTCCTTTCATTCCTACCTTCTTTCAGGAACTGCTGGGATGAAAGGGCGCCTAGGAGAATGAAAAATTCACAAACAGGACAAGAATAAAATATTTAGGTCAGGAGATCAGAAATACTTTGGTTATTCAGTGAACTGAACTAACTCTACTTTAAAATAAAAAGTATAAGGAAATAAATGTCCATCAAACTCCTGTCACAGTAAGTATTGGCCTTTTGACCCCATACACATGCTGTGAGCTAGGTTATCATGCCCGTAAGTTGGAAGTAAGAGAGACTCAACTAAGCAGTGATAAAATGCAGTTTTGTCATTAATTTCATTCCCAGTATTTACTACATCTTTATTCTGAGAAGCATTCTACCAAAGTTGTTAAAGGACCCATTTTCTCCCACTTTGCATCTCAAAATCCAATCAGTGATGAATGGGAGGAATGGAAAGGTTATTAGGTGCCATAAAGAAAACCCAGTGACTTTGGAGAAACAGTTTAAGCTTTTCATCCTTTGGAAGGAAGACAGGCTTAAAGTGACATGGTTGAGAAGTACTACTGTACTCTACCTTTATACTCTATTAATGTGATCCTTTTGGAGTACTTGTCAAAAACACTTTTAAGAGACAGGGTCTCCATCTGTTGCCCAGGCTAGAGTACAATGGTGTGATCATGCAGTCTCCAAATCCTGAGCTCAAGTAATCCTCCTTACTCAGCCACCAGACTAGCTAGAACTACAGGCATGTGTCACCAAGTCCAGCTAATTTTTAATTTTTCTTGTAAAGATGGGGTCTCCCTATGTTGCCCAGACTGGTTGTGAACTCTTGGTCTCAAGTGATCCTTCCCCACTTCAGCCTCCCAAAGTGATGGTATCACAGGTGGGAGCCACAGCATCAAGCTTCAAAAAGCTCTGTAAACATCTGGCTTTTAAGTGGCAATCAAAATTATTATACAGACGAGCACTAAGGTTAATTTGATCAAGAGACAAGGCCCCTCACAGAATGATCAAGAGATGGTTAGGTGCTAAACTATAGCTTTGTTTCTAGTCACACTGCCTCTGATTTAGTTGTGTCATAACCGTATCTTTTTACCAGGAAGGCTCTTGTCCAGGATCTATCAATGAGAATGGTTTAAACATTCTATGCCCAAGTAATTAAGACTAAAAATAACTCTGTGGGCTATTTTCTTTTCTTTACTCATCCACAGAAAGCATTTGTATGTCAACAAGAACTTTGCTCCTTGCATACCTTCACTCCTGCTAACTCCTCTCAGAAAATAAAGCTGTTTGATAACAGTTCGGAAAGTCACAGGGTTGATGGGAGATGTACACAGCAATAAAACTATGCTAGTAGAACAAAGCTTCAGGAAAAATAGAAAAGCCCAGCATTCACAGACAGGATAATTTAAAAATAGATTCTCCCTTCCCCTCCTTTCTTGCAAATACTGTATACATAATTCTTTGACCACAGCATTATCTGATTCATGTACAGAATTCACTTCTATGTTAAAAGTAACTAACATTTGAGTGTTTATTATGCATGAAGCACTTTTCTAAGAGCATTAACTCATTAATTTTCATAACCCTAAGGTAGATACAATTATCCCAATTCCACATTTGCAAAAACTGAGGCTCAGAGAGTTGAAGTAAGCTGAGGGAGAAAAATCCAAGCAGTCTGGCTTCAGAGCTCATTACACCATACTGCTACTGCAACAACAAAAAAATAACGATCTTGTCTAATTTCCTATAACACTTTATCCCTTTATCAAACATAAAAATTTCTATTCTCTAAACTAAGGAGATACGTTCATCTTAATGTGAAACCAGGGATCAATGGGAACTTTAGTCTCATTCAAATGATATCAGCTTTCTTAAACACATCAAATGTTCCCCTTTTTGAAATAAAAAAAATGTACTGAGGGCACGCTTGGTAGCTCACATCTTTAATCCTGGCACTTTGGGAGGCAGAGCAAGATGATCACTTGAGGCCAAGAGTTGGAGACCAGCCTGGACCACACAGTGAGACTGACTTTACAAAAAAGAAATTTTTTTGTAATTGGTTGGGTATTGTGGTGTGTGCTTGTATTTCCAGCTACTTGGGAGGCTGAGGTGGATCACTTGAGCACAGGAGTTCCAGGCTGCAGTGAGTTATGATCACATCACAGCACTCACTCTGGCGGATGGAGACCCTTGTCTCTTAGAAACAAATGCATTGAGGTAAGTGTTCAAGTGTATTAATTACTTTCCAGCAACAGAAAATGTCTACAGAATTTAGGCCTGGGACACCTTTTTCAGTTTAAGCAGTCAGCACTTAATGATTGTTCCTAGCTATTATAGAACTCAAATAGCTCATTTCTGAAATAAAAACATGTCAGCTTAATACCCTAACTACAAAATGTTTCTGTGACTATATTATTATAGTGATAGAGCATAAAATAAAAAGTTCTCTATGCTTAAGGAACCACTGTTAGATTTGCAGAAATACCACAGCCCTCGCCTACTCATCTATGACCTATAATTGGGACTTTAGCTAAGGCCAAGGCACCATTCACATGCTCCTTTTGCTCAAAGGCCCTTTACCTAAAGCGTCACTTTCCTCAATTTCTCCCCTCTCTTAAACACCTTATTTACTCTTAAGTTGTTATAAATCAGTACCAACTTCTAAAATACTGGCAACCATATTCAATAATCACCATCCTCCAACTGGTTTGTTTCTGAAATGGACTACTGAGTACGTTTCAAATATTGAACATTTTGCTTTAGACAAAAAATTCTTAATCACAGAAATATTAGTAAAATCAATGGATGACCTTGGCTATCATCACAAGTGCTTACCATGACCGAAACACTGATGTCATCACTTAGGTAACAAAAGCAAATCAGAAAGTTTTGCTAAATGAGAATTAAATTTGCCTAGCCCTCCTTCCTTATCTGGTTTGGCATAAGCCATTTCTCTTTCACTTTCCACAGACATAACAAGAAAAGAAAAACTTGGACGTTCCCATCTTTACACCCACTGGCTAGCAAGGATGCACTTGCCCATTTACACAAGTAAGATTCTTCGTTGGTTCTAAGAGGCTTTAAAATTAAGATACTATCTAAAAATTTTTTTCAGTAACAAAGGTAATAAATGACCCCTAATACATAGCTTACTGGAGGCTAAAAAAGTCTTGATGACAAACATAAAAATTGGTGCTAAAATAATGTAACATTAAACAGACACTATCATTTTGAACTGTAGAAAATCGAACTTGCTGAAATTGACCTTAGAAAGGCAGTTGTAGTAGCAGGTTTCCAGAAACTAGTAAGTCTCTGAGATTAGTACCTAATAGCAGTCCTCTGAGCTGGAAGGAAAAACCTCAAGAGTGTTCCTCTTGATACTTAGTGAGGTCAGTAAACAATATCCTTAGTCTGTGAATGACTGATATTAAGAACCACACCTTCAATTTTCTAGCCCAAGCCATAGCCTCCCCGCCTCCCTTTTCCCTGCCAACCCAAGCGAATGAGTACAGACAAGGAGGCAGTGAAGTTTCTTCAAAATATTTAATACGTGTTAGACACGTAAATTTACATTTTTATACAAAAATCAATACAACGAAGGAGAAAATACTGTACAAAAACCTCATCAGCTCCCCCAACCTTTATACAACAAAGACTGGAGTCACCATATCTATGAAACCGTAAGGTCTTTCCACTTGGGGCTTCCGTCTGTAAACTTTATTTCATTATAAGCACTTTTTAAAAGCACTATGTAGTAGTTCTGACCTAGAGCTTTTAAAAATATAGCTTTTCTCTATAAATTCCGTATTTCCAAGCTTGAATTCTTCTGTTAAGTTCATCAAGCTTCTCTTCTCCCCTGGGGGGGTGCGAAGGGCCGTTACCATTCCCCTTTCCCAGAGTAATCACAGGGTTTGAACGTTTCTTCAGTGAGAGAGAGGTGGCGAGAGAGACAGAAAGAATACAAGCCTCTACTGCAGACTGAATCCCTCAGGTCCTAGGAAATCCTAGGAGGAAACGCCGCTCCTGGCGCTGGCCCGGCTCTAGCTCCCCGCGTGGGGCGGGTGTAAAGTCCCTCCCTCCCCCGAGACCCAGCCGGGAACTCCCCAGCCCAACCTCTCCGCCGCTTCCTTCTCCTCGCTGCCGGCAGAGGAAAGTCCCTGTCTGTCCCCAGTCTCTTAAGCTCCGGGGAAGGAGTGGTGCGTTCCAAAAGGACAAAATAAGCTTAATTCAGCAAGACGAACTTACACACACACAGACATACACATACACAAAAGTTAACGATCGTCCTCTTCCTATAGCCCCAAACTCCCAGTTCTCAAGATGAGACTCCCAAGTGTCCAGGCACAGCAGGCCGCCAAGCCCCGGGCAGTTCGCGCTGCCCCGCAGCAACCAGCCTCCCCACAGCGCTCAGCGCCTTCGGTCAATGGGAGTTCTCGCGGCCGTGAGAGGCCCGGCCCTCACATCGGGGCCACCCGCTGCTCAACCTCCTCCGCACACGCGGGCTGGGGCTCAGAAGGCCACGATGGCTGTGCTCCAAGAGTTAATGTCCCTCAGCACCGGCTTATCGCAGCAGATCTGCCCGGGCTCGGCGGCTTCCGGACCGCTCTCAGCTCCCTCTTCTTCCTCCCTGCCGCCCCCGGGGCTCTTCCGTAAGAGTCCGGAGAAGCTGGAACCGAAGATGCTAATGAGGTTAGCCACGTTACCGGTCTCCATATCCTCGGAGTCGTCGTCCTCTCGCCTGCCTGGCTGCTGCTCCTCCAAGTTCCGGCGGGGCTTCTTGAGCGGGGTCGAGCCGGGCGCCTGGCAGCCCGAGGGGCCGCCGCCCACTCCCGCCGCGCCGCGCTTCCTGGGGCACACGGCGGGCGGCGCGGGGGACTGGTCCACAACGGGCCGCGGCGCGCAGCAGCGGTCAGCACCCGGGGACGCGGCCGCCGCGCCCCGCTGGTCCTCCCCTCCTGGGGTACAGGCACTGGGGCGGCGCGCAGGTCCCTCGGGGAAGACGTCCGAGCCTCTGGCGGGGTCCCCGGCTCCTTCGGCGGCTGCCCCGCGTGGTCCTTCCACGCGGCCCCAGGCAGCTTCCGCCGTGTCGGCCTCTCTGCCCTGAAGAGCGTCCCCGACTCGGGTCACCGTGGTCGCTGGCTCCGCTCCCCCCACCCACGGCGCGTCTGGGACCGCGGTGCGCTCCGGAGGCGGCTGCGGCTGAGGCTGAGGCTCTGTCTCTGGCCAGGCGGCGCGGGCGGCAGGCGGAGGCGGCTCTCCCCAGCCGGCAGGTGGTCCGGCCGCTGGCTCCCTGGGCTGCTGCGGCGGCGGCGCCGGAGTCCCCACGGGACCGGCCAGGTAGAGTCCAGGGCATGGGTCGCTCAGGTAGACCTGACGGGCGCTGCGCAGCACCAGCGAGACCAGGAGGTTCTTGTGTAGCTTGATGCCGCCGCGCTGGACCCGCGAGTTGTAGATCTTGCCGAGGGAGATGCTGACTATGCGGTGAGCCTCCAGCTTGAACTCCATCCTGCTTCCCCTCAAAGGGCTGACGCCGAGGTGACTCGGATGAGTGAGCCCTGGCTCACGTTCGGAGTTGGGAGGGGGATCGGGAGCTGTAAACAAGTCCGTCCCGGGGTGCAACCTGGACAGCTAAAGACTTCGATAAAAAAACGACTCTAGCGACGCGCGCGGTGTCCTCCCTGCCTCTCTACACCAGGAAACGGCCCAGTGACCGGTCCAGTCGCGAAACGAGGCAGACTGGCCAAGCCGCGCCTTATATAGACAACTAGACCGCCAATCACCGAGGGCCGCCAACGTTCCGGGGCTGGTCGGCGCGCCCTCGTGCACCGCGCGCGGCCAATCGGAGGCCGAGGAGGGGCGCCGGGGCTTGTTCGAACGTTAGTCCCGCGGAGCAGGCTCTTAAAGGGGGCGACCGTAGGTGGCCACCGACCGCGCCGGTGGGGGCCAGTGCGTGAGGGAGGTGCTGCTTGTAGTTAAAGGTTCTGGCTTGTGCGCTGGCTTGCCAGAAACAAAGCAAACGAAACCATTCGAACTTCCATCCGAGTATGGTGGTAGATCTGCTCTGCAGTACACTCCTGATCCTTCCCTGGTGAAATCCTCCCTCACCCGCCTCTCCGCTGGTTCCTGGCTCCGCACATCTATAAATCCTAACCTTGGCAGAAATAGAGACGATGGCAATACGTGGTAGAGAACACCCCTAGATAACAAACAGTATTACCACAAGGTTTTGGCAGATATTATTTTTGGATATTTTCCCCTGTCCCCTAGAGTTACATACACTCTTAGCATCTGTCGATTTTAACCCCAAAGAAAAGGAAGGATTCTAAAAATTCCTGGATTTTTGGCTTCTTAGCAAGGACTTGTGTCTAGATACAAATTTATTGGTTCTCCACAAAAACAGGCATCTTTCATATTGTTCTCTGGAGTCTACCTAGGTTAAATGGAAGATGTTACAGGTTCTCCACACAAGGGCTGAACAGTCCACCCTTGGAAAAATCTAGCAAGTTCCAAAACTACAAAGAGAGAAGTCCCATGCTCCCATCATGATGTCATAATTTCATTTTGTGTCAAGGTAAATATATAAGGGAAGGGCGTTTCAGAATTTTCTGGTCATGCAACAACTTAGTCTATCTACTGATCCTTATAAGTACATGGCATCAGGCACAATCACCACATGATTGTCCAGGGTCCGGGCCTGGAAATGTGGAGAGTCAGCCCTGGTTAGTTCTACCTAAACTCCACCACAGACATGCCTGAGGACTCTGGATAAATAACCTCAGGATGATGTAGTCTGTCCACCTCTAAAAGGCAGAAGTCACATACACATCTGCTTTATTATGCCAAAGTTAAATGACAGCTCTCAGCTACAATATAATAAGAAAACTAAGCACAGCCTTCTTGAAGTCCATGTGGAACAGTCGGTCTGATCCTGTACCAGAGTTTGGCCACTCAGTATGTCCATGTGGGACAAATGCGCTAGTCAAAGATGGGCTTGAGCATGGCCAATTTATGCTCAAGACACCTCCAAAGAATATGATACCTCAGTAATATTACTTTTGTCCACAATTTATTGATAATAACTGAGAAAACCAGACTATCAGGCCCACAGTTTCTCCCGTCTAGGAATTTTAGACCTCATAGACAAGGAGATAAAATAATTACACAAGTGATTACAAAACCAAGCAGTATATACTGAGTAATAACAGGAGGAATTTTTTCTTCTATTTTCTCTTTCTTTGTCAGCTATTAATATTAGTCACTCTCCAGAGCTTAGCCATTGCATTATGTGATATTCCTGTGTTGGAATCCCAGTTCCACCTTTTACTTGCTGTGTGACTTTTGGGAAAGTTAATTCACCTCTCTGTGCCTCAGGGATAATAATAGAGATAATAATAGTGTCTACCTCTTAGAGTTTTGTGAGAATAAAACAAAGTACCACTGGCAGGCTCTTAGAACAGCAGCTGGTATACATTAAATAGTTAGCTGTCAATGTGTGTTAGTTATTAGAACACATTACCCCACGTGTGACCTTGGAATGAGAGAAGAGACTGAGAAAGGAAAGAATATAGATGGAAAAAAGTTTTACCAAGGAAGTTGTATTTGAGGAGAGTGTTGAAAAACCCTGAGGGACAAGGGTATCTATACAAGGATATTTGAGGAAAATGTTGAAAAACACACAAGTTCTAAGCAGCAGGAGCAGCAGACTCTGCTGTAAGAAACATCTCATTTTTGAAGGCGTGCCAGGCACCTGCCCAAAAGTAAGTGGAAAAGGCTGGAAACAGAGGCCCGGGCTGCATGATAGTGGATTATGCCTCAATGAAGAGATAGGGCTACAGGGACCTACTAAAGGTTGCTGAGTAAAAGAAACGCAGGGTTCCAGAATAGCTGGTACACAGAAGACCACTTAATTATAAAGCTCTTGTGGGAGTTTAGGCAAAAGATCACAAAGGCCTTAACTAGTAACAAGAATGAAGAAACTAAGAGACAAAAGGAACTTTAGTGATGATCTGGGATGCCCCCACCCACCCAACAGATTATCAATAGTGCCAACCTCTTACCATGAAGCCTTTCTCACCCACCTGAGCTGAACTGTCCCACCGCCCACCACTGTACCCTTCTCACACCTTTATCATTGCCTTCGTCACTTTCTCCTGTCTTGCCCAGTGCTCCTTCCAGACTGTGCCATCATCAAAGGCAGGAGTCCATCTCATAACTATAGCCAGGATAAAGCGAAATATGTTAACTGGTGCAACACAGGTACTAACCATGAGGACTCCTGGCTGGAGGCCCTTACAATGTAAGGGATTATGGGGAGACGGGGAAGGTACTCCTGAAGGAGGGACTGGATGACAGAAGAGGTTCCATCAACTAGCATAGAAGTAGTTCAGTATCCTAATAACTGGAGTGGTGATACCAGTAGATACTGAGTCATTATACACTTGCATGAATGAATCCCTAATAATGAAATTTCTGCCAGACACTGTGCTGCTCACATTACATGCAAACTTATAAAGTTCTGAAAGTGGATATCATTATTTCCATTTACATATGGGGAAACTAGGACTATGAAAGGCAATTTTCCACTCATGCAGCTGTAGGTGGAGAGGGTGAGACCAAACTCTAATCCTATTTAAAGTTTGAGTGTGGGTCCCTAGGGCTAGATTGCCTGCTTCCACTTCTTATTTTCTGTGTGGCCTTTGGAAATTCTTCTCACTTCCAGATGAAATGGGAAAACTATGTCCTAGTTTGGTGACATGGTCAAGTTATTTAACCTCTCTGTGCCTTAGTCTCCTGTGTAAAGTAGAAATAATAAAAATACCTTAATTGCTTGGTACAGTCCCTAACACCACATAAGCACTTATTAAGTCTTAGTTATTATTACACCAGTGCCTAGCATAGTACTGAACATATAGTAGATACACCATTACTATTTGTTGAATTTTGAAGTCTTTTTCTACTTACTGCTTAACAGGTGCTTAATAAATGTCTACTGAAATGAAATTGTGCATTATCACTATTATTATCAGGATTTCCTCTAGTCCTGAGCCAATAAAATGAAACCTTTACTACTCATCTCTAGAGGGCCTGAGCTCTTAAGATCAGGAAACTGCACCTCCGGAGGCCAAGGCGGGTAGATTACCTGAGCTCACAGGTTGAGATCAGCCTGAGCCAGAGCGAGACCTTGTCTCTGAAAATAGCAGGGTGTTGTGGTGGGTGTCTATAGTCCCAGCTACTCGGGAGGCTGAGGCAAGAGAATCGCTTGAGCCCATGAGTTTGAGGTTGCTGCTGTGAGCTTTGATGGCACTCTACCCAGGGGGATAATGTGAGACTCTGTCTCCAAAAAAAAGAAAGAAAAGAAAAGAAACTGTACCTCCATCTACCAAAAAGAAAGGAAGGAAAAGAAAGAAAAGAAAAGAAAAGGGGAAGATACAGAGCATGTTTTTCTAAGCTTTAGCAAGCAGGTAATTGAGGTAGAATTTGCTGTCATTGATCTCCTAGATTTTCTCAGTTTAACAAAAAACTGTGGCACAACAATCAGAAACACTATGGATATCAGAAAGACAGAGGAAGCAACTGGTCTGAAGTAGTGGCTGGAACGCTTCCCTATGGGCTGTTCTGCCCTTCCACCCCTCTATGTACTAGGCACAGGCAGATTTGTATGATGGGTGTCGGCCACCACTGTTCCCACAGCTGTCTGAGATCACTCAGGCACTATTAGAGCTTGGGCCCGAGGAATTCGGTCTGCTGGCTATTAGTGGTTAGGTTTTTTGTTTGTTTAAAGAGGTGGGGTCTCAGGATGTAGCCCAGCCTGGGGTGCAGTGGCTATTCATAGGCCTGATCTCACTCATCAGCCTGGGAATTTTGACTCGGTCCCTTTCTGACCTGGGCAGGTTCACCCCTTCTTAGGTAACCTGGTGCCCTCCGCCCCCCCCCCACTCTGCAAGGTTACCATATTGATGCCAAACTTAGTGCAGACACGGGATGGGCGTGGCATTCCATGGCTCCTTGCCACTGGTGCCCACTGCTGTTGACTTTATTTCCCTGTTTCCACAACTAATTGAAAGTATTATTATCAGATGATTAAAGAGTTTATATTGCCATAAATTGAGTCGAGTCTGTATAAGAGCAATGTAAACCAACTGTAGATTATGTGCACAAGTGCGATGTGAGAAGTGCTGTGATAACAGTTAGTGAGATGGAGGTAGGCGAAATGAAATAAGTGACCTACACCATTCCTACAACATTAGGACGCTTGGATTTTTTTTGTAAAAGTTGCTTAGGCAATTGAATAATCATTTGTGTGACATCCTGAATTCTTTAGGTGGAAAGTGCTATAAAAATACCTTATTAGTGCTTCATGTAAGCAATACTCCTCTTCCCCTTCTTAGAACAGACAAATACACTTTTTAGTTCATTCCTCTTCTCTCCCACCATTCTGGCATATTTTACATCTTTTTTTCCTTTTGGCTACTTGATTTTCTATAGAATTGCTTTATTTTCAAATAGTGTTTGAGTAGGGGTGGGCACCCAAACCAGCTTTTTTCCCTGCCTGTTTCCCTTCCTGGACTACTTACTAACCTCCTCTCCCAAATTTTGTGTCTTTGTTCAGAGACCTAAAAGTATTTTTATGATCTTTTCATACCCTGTCTCCTTTAAGATTCCTAAGGAAAACAAATTTCCCAGTAAGTAGAGCAATCAAGTTCATTAAAATGAGCTGGTATCCTCTCAAGCCCCTGAATAAGAAGACACAGCTATATAAAACCTTACCTGCACTGTTTCATACAATGACTGCGAGTCACATGTGGTTACTGAGCCCCTAAAGTGTGGCTAATACAACCAAGGAACTAAATTTTTAGTTTTATTTAGTTTTAACTTATTTATTTATATTTTTTGAGACATAGTCTTATTTTGTCACCCTCAGCGGAGTGCCACGGTGTCACAGCTCACAGCAACCTCAAACTCTTGGGCTCAAGCCATTCTCTTGCCTCAGCCTCCCAAGTAGCTGGGACTACCGGTGCCTGCCACAACACCCAGCTATTTTTAGAGATGAGGTCTCTCTTTGGTTCAGGCTGGTCTCAAACTGGTGAGCTCAGACAATCCACCTGCCTTGGTCTCCCAAGTGCTAGTATTACAGGCATGAGCCACCATGCCCGGCCATAACTAATTAAATTTAAAAATTGAAACAGGATATTTCCTCCAAAAGCTGACCTTATTGTGTCATATTTTTGAAGTTTGAAAATTTAGTTTCTTAAATGATATGTACTATAAATATAAATATAAAGCAGGTTTAGAAAATATGTATTAAAAAGAGAATGTAAACTATTTCTTAATATCTTTATCATGGTTACATGTTGAAGTGATGCAATTTTGAGTATAGTTGGGTTAAATTAAATATATTATTAAAATTAACTTAACCTATTTCTAAACTACAAGGCTCAAATTATATTTCTATTGGACAATACTGCCTTAGGGAGAATAAAGGGATAGGGAAGTGTGGACATATAAATATGCATGAGCATATTGTGGGCAACTAACAAATGTCCTTGATTGGAGAAAAGGGAAAGGACAGGAAAGATAAAGTAAAAAAGAAGTGAAATATAAAGCATGTAGATGGTTGTAGAGTTAAGGAGAAAAATCAAAGGAAAATGTAAACAATGGAGCTAATTGGCCAGAAGAAAAGTTCTTTCTAAACTGAGAAGTGGGCACAAAGCACCATTTTACTTATCAGAATATGATGACACGGAAATTACCACAGTGTTACTGTAAAATTCAATGTTATTTTTAATTCAAAATACAAACATGCAAACTTAATTTCAGAGAGCGTTTTTACTTGGATCACATTATTCTCTTGGGTTTTTAGGGTGCATTTATTCTTCTGATGTCTGCCTGGAAGTTGCAGGACTATTTGTTTTTAATGTGCCATTTTCCTGCACAAAAACCTTCAATGGCTTCCCATGACCTTTATGGCAAAAATCCAGTTCTCTGGCCTGGTCTCCTGAGTACTACACAATACATGTCAAAGACAAACAGCCAGGAGTGGTGAACAGAATCAGGCCTCGCTGGGTGTCCTGGCAGTTCTTACCAGCTGTGCGTGGGCAAATTTGGAGGTGGTCCTTATCTTGTAAAGTTGGTAAATTGAGAGGCCAGCTGCACTGGTTCAAGCCTGTAATCCCCGCACTTTGGGGGGCCAAAATGAGAGGATGACTTAAGGCCAGGAGTTTGAGACCAGCCTGGGCAACAGAGAGAGACCCCCCATCTCTCAAAAAAATTTTTTTAATTAGCCGGGGGTGGTAGCACCCTCCTGTAGCCCTATTTGGGAGAGTGCGGAGGGAGAATCTCTTGAACCTGGGAGGGAAGGTTGCAGCGAACTGTGGTCTGTCACTGCACTTCAGTCCAGGTGACAGAGTAAGAACTTGTCTCCAAAAAAAAGGGCTCAGCACCCATAGCTCAGTGGTTAGGGTGCCAGCCACATGCACCATGGCTGTTGGGTTCAAACACGGCCCAGGCCTGCTAAACAACAATGACAACAATAACAACAACAACCAAATAGCCAGGCACGGTGGCAGGCGCCTGTAGTCCCAGCTACTTCGGAGGCTGAGGCAAAATTGTTGCTTAAGCCCAAGAGTTGTTATGAGCTGTGATGCCACGGCACTCTACCAACGGCAACATAGTGAGACTCTGTCTCAAAAAAAAAAAAAAAAATGGTGAGTTGGACTAAATCAGTGGTCCTCAAACTCTAGCTGTACATTAAAATCACCTGGGGAGCCTTGAAACATCGCTTACATCAAAATGTCTGGAGTGAGACCCAGGTATCAGAAATTTTTAAATCTCCATAGGTGATTACAGTCTTACAGCCACATTTGAGAAGTAGTGGGTGGCCTGATTATCTTAGAATCATTTCTGGTCTAACATTCATCTATCTCCTCAACAAAATACCCTCTCCTCTTCAGCCCAAATTCCACATATCATTTCCTCCAGGAAGCCTCTGTACCCACTGATGTTTAGTGTGTGTTCACGCACACACACACCCTCTCATAACCTAACAGTCATTTGATACTTAAAACCACAATAACACTATCTTGTGATAACGTTAGATTCTGCTTTGTATTTTATTTACTTGTATTGTTTATTTGACTTTTACGTGGATATTGTCCCTGTTTCCCAATAATCTTATAAAGTACTGGGTGATTCTTTTTACATCTGGCCTGCCCTACATCCAGCACCCTGAATATTGCTATGTGCATTTAAGGGGATGAATAACTATCGGATAAACAAATTAATTAATGGGTTCCCAACATTTGAGATTAAAATATCCAAACCCAGCCAACTAGAGGGTAAAAAAAGAGTATGCCATGTAAATTATTCTAGTGATATATTAACCAACCATTATCACAAATACATTTTATCTTACCCTAGCTCATAATTATTCATGACCCTATGCAATATCTTTTCCCTCTGAAAGCTATTTTTCACATAAAATAGGTTGGTTTTAGGTAGTTTGCTTTTTTTACCACGAAGTTTACAAATATGTGATTTTATCACTGAAGTAATTGCTTGCTTACTCCGTTCTGATTAAACATTTATTGTGAATTAGTGATGTACCAAAAACCATGCTAGGTATCAGCACCTCATTAGAGACAACCTATGTAAAAATTTCAGCTAGTAAGAAAGTCTGGACCCTCTTCTCTCTACTCCCATACTAACTTTGGAACAAATAGAACATATGCTAATTCATCAGTCAAATCATTTTAGATCGACACAGCTGATCTAAATTCTGACATAAATGCTCATTCAGTTCAAAACCCCCAAATCACTACTCCATCTCATGCTCATTCTGACTAAGCAAATTCTGAGTATTTATATAGACACATGCTTAGTGCGAAAGCAAGTTTCAGATCTGTCTAACCAGCAGTTAGCATGTGGATCAGTAGACTTGGGTTTATAAAGCAATCTGAAGCTCTTTTGAGGAAAAATGTAAAATAGGCAGCTCTCATATCCTTCCCTTGACAACTATCACCTACAGAGTTCTCAGAGTCCAACTTCTCCATTAATAAGAGAGCATTCTATTTCCATTCTGAAAATATAAGATCATTGTTGGAAAAAAAAAAAAAAGTGTTAGCCAGCACAGTCAGCTCACACCTGTAATCCCAGCACTCTGGGAGGCCAAAGTGGGTGGATCGCTTGAACTCAGGAGTTCAGAGACCAGCCAGACCTCATCTCAAATGAAAAGAAAAAAAGAAAAACTAGGTGGCCATTGTGGCGGGCATCTATAGTCTTAGACTTGAGAGGCTGAGGCAAGAGGATAGCTCAAGCCAAGAGTTTGAGTTTGCTGTGAGCTACAATGCCAGAGCGCTCTAACCAGGGCAACAGAGCGAGACTTTGGCTCAAAAATAAATAAATAAATAAATAAAAACAAAAAAAAATTGTAAAAGTGTCTTTTAAAAGTCAAGTAAGTCTAGATACCTCTTCATATGAGAATTGGTGGAGGAAAAAAGAACTAGTTATGAAACCATGATGGCATTGCCCTTTTAAGAAGTATCAGATTTTGGTTCTCAGCCTGGGGGTGGGGTGTGGTGAGAGCTGGGGAGGGGATTTCCTTTGGGGGCTGACCCAAGAGTTAGAAAGTGGCAAAGTCACCGGAAGGGGGTCAGAGGTCACAGTTCCAAGTAGCTTTTTCTCAGTCTGGGTCTTTCTCTGTTTGATTTTTAATTGTCTGTGCTGGGATGGATTGTGTGTCACCATGAGTGCTCTGATTAGTGTGCCTGGGTAGAATTGTTTTCATGTGTGTCAGTGGGCTGTAGGCAGGTCTTGAGAACTGCTTAGTCAGTTTGGCTGCAGTGGTTTGAATTAAATGCTATGGTCCAAATGGATAACAGAGCCCTGGTGTCTTTTTTCTGTTATTACCGTTTTGGATTTTTTTTTGGGGGGGGGGGGTCTGGTTATTTTTGTTTTGTTTTGTTTTGTTTTTGAGGCTTATACATGATTTTTGATTGGCTTCTGGGCTGAGAACCAATTGAGTAGAAGAATTAGGTTAATTTTTGTTTTTTAAATTAGCTTAAATGCCTGTGTCAGAGAAGGATAAGGAGCCCTCTCTTTCCCTCCGCTCTCACAGATGTGAGAGTAAAATAGAATGAAGGAAAGGGTACGTACAGCTTTGCTCTTTTTTATTTTTTTAAACTATGAAATCTAACTAGACTGGAAGGGTTTGACAAACAATTAACTACCCTCCCAACTCAGCTGCTGTTTCCCAAAATAGCATCTCCTCTGCTGCCAGAGTAGATGGGGGCCTTCAAGGGAGGAAGACACAAAGGTGCCCTCTTTATGAAGCCTGAATGTCTGTGAGATCTTGAAGGCAGAGGGGAAGCCCGGGGGATTAAATTAGCAGGCAGCCCAGGCTCCACCTGGAAGGGAAATAGATAATAGGCTTTAAAGACAGGAAACAGCTTGTGCTCCAAAATAGTAATTTTCAAAAGCAACACATGATGGATCCTGGGAGGTGTTCCTTTTCCCCAAGTTCATAACATCGAAGCGAAATCACCCTTTAAGATGTCACCCAGCGAGTGAGTCAGGTCTTCTGGTAGCCCTGCAGTTTGTTCCCCTCGTCCCGGTATTTGGAAGGACTGTTGCAGCCAGCCCTTTTATAAACCCGATTCTCAGTTATAGAAATCGCATGGCCGGAGGTCTTGAAGAGGTGAGTTAGGGCTGGAGTTGTTGCTGCTTCTGCCTGTTCTTCACTCTCTGCCTTTTCCCTTCTTTCTAGTTTCTTTCCTTTTTGTGCTGTCTTAGCCTGCCATTTTTCTTCTTCCTCTTCATTTTCTCTGAAAGACTGCCTTTTACACTCCCACATGTCAAATTGTTCTGCGAGCCCAGGCTCTCTGGGGTCCTGAAATGTCTCCTGTCACGAGTGAGCGTGTGGATGGGAAGGGAAGGCACACCTTCGAGAAGGTCAGGAGCCTGAAGGTAAAGGAGGAAGACGGAGAAATGGAAGAACCCATGTGTCTCCCCAACGGGTTAGAAGACTATACATATCAAATTGGACCCTAGAGTTTGCTGTTGTTTTAAAATTTCCTTGGAAATGTGCCTAAAGGGGATGAAAGTGGCCATCAAAAAAGTAACATGTTCCGTGAATTAACTGACAATCAGCCTCAGCTGCTGGAAGCTGCAGGCTCGATTCCTTTGCACTGTACTGGCTTCCACTGTAGCAATGGCATTCCAGGTCACAGTCTGGTCATATGACCAGGACCTTCTGGACTGGGACTTCCCTGAGGGCAGAGGCAGGGCTTGCCCTGAGTGTATCCTTGGTACCTAGCACGGTCTTTGGTCCAAAGGAGCCACTCAAATGCTGGAGGGCCTCTGCAAGCATTGGGGTGAGTGGATGGAAGAATGGAGGAATAGATAGGGAAGGAAGACATTCAGAATACACATAAATCATGTCTTTTTCTCCCAATATTCTAGAAAAGGAAATATAAAACTGGCAAACTTTCTTCTGACAAGCAGGCAAAACAGGGAAATGATGTGATCAACTTGACAGTCCAACAAGACTTGCTCCTCATTATCCCCGGCACCTAGCCCATGGATGGCATGCAGGGGGTAGCTGAGTTAATGATGTAGAGGAGAAAAGCAGCTATTGTCTCTGGAGGAGGAGGTTTCCAGCAAAGGGAAAGAAGAAACAGTAAACAGTGATGCAAATATAAAGCATCTATGACATTATCTTTCCTCTACTCCGTGAAACTTCTTTTTTTTTTTTTTTTTGAGACACAGCCTCAAGCTGTCACCCTAGAATGCCTTGGCATCACAGGTCACAGCAGCCTCCAACTCCTGGGCTCAAGCGATTCTCCTGCCTCCGCCTCCCAAGTAGCTGGGACTACAGGCACCCCCCACAATGCCCAGCTATTTTTTGGTTGCAGCCATCATTGTTATTTGGCGGGCCCAAGCTGAATGCAAACCCGCTAGCTCAGGTGTATGTGGCTGGTGCCTTAGCCTCTTGAGCCACAGGCCCCGAGCCTACTCTGTAAAACTTCTTAAAGAAGAAAAAACCTCAAGAAGGGAAGGGATATTTTTGGAGACCTTGGAAGGGCTCTTAAAGAGACAAGAATGGAAATATATATATGGTGTGATACTTCCAAAAGATCCTCCTATAAAGGTAGCTGACTCAACTGTGTGATGAGCGTTTGGATCTGGAGGTGCTCAGATTCTTTTTACTTGGGCAAGGACGCTGCATGATAAAGGGATAGAGCAGCAGTTCTCAACCTGGGGGTCGAACGACACTTTCACAGTGGTCGCCTAAAGATATTTACATTACGATTCATAACGGTAGCAAAATTACAGTTATGAAGTAGCAACAAAAATAATTTTATGGTTGGGGGTCACCACAACATGAGGAACTGTATTAAAGGGTCAAGACATTAGGAAGGTTGAGAACCACTGGGATAGAGGGATAGTAATTAGGGAGGAAGGTCAGCAACCGTTGGCAAAATAGAATACTCTCAGCCCAGTGAGCGGCTTCTGCTGTAACCGGGTGGGGGGTGAAGCCAGTATGAATCCAAATGCCTGATTGCTCAGGAGTATAACCAACATTTAACAAAACAAGAGCTCAGTCTGGGATTTGTCACTCAGCTAGCTTTAACGCCATTCATTTCTCCATCTCCTCCCCACTTCTCAAGCCTTGCAAAAAAAACAACAACAACAACAACAAAAAGCATAGAGAAGATTCACATAGGCCAGGAGTTTTACCAAGTTCTGAACACAGAGTCTGCCTGGGAGGTTTTAGAAAGGGCAGTCATTTGGTTGACTCCAGAATGTGTTAATCCTGAGCAAAGCTGCCTTCATACCTCATTAGCACATTAATTGTACCGAATATTCTCTGCAGTCCTGTATCACTTAATATCCCGAGAATTTCTGGAGATTGTTCTACAAAATCAAGTTGTATTGACTAGAGTTGCAAAAAGTCTTGGCTCAAAAGCCCTTGTTCAGGAACACTTTAATGAAGAAAAGATAAGGTTGTAAATACATGTCTGAAATACTGAACTTGGTTCTTCTCTGCTCAGAAAACCCACGGCTGGTCTGGACATTGCCATGGTTTCTTGCCTGTCCTGGAAGTGCAAAACAAGAGGTGAGCTGACCTCCAACTCCACCTAGCTGTGCTAGAAATGGCTTCTGGGACCAATAACGGATTCAATGCCCCCACTCCACACACCTATAAGTACTCCCCAAAGGAAAAGGGGGGTGCTCGAGTTTAAGATACCAATTTTACTCCAAAGTCACCTGCCAGTCTTCAGGTAAAGCTCATTGCCTCATGGATTTTTCGTGCATCTTATTTTTTGCATATTCTCCATAATTTTCTTTGTGTACATCTTTCTTCCTCACCAGATTAAAAATGGTTCAAGGTGGTAATCTTTTTTTCAACCTCGGTCTCTCCAGTAGAATCCAGCCTACTATTTTATATCTAACAGCTACCAACAAATATTTGTAGCATTGAGTTTTGAGCCATGGCAGAACACTGAATGAAGACTCAGATCCTCGTGGAATTTTGGCTTTAGCCAGGCGTGTGACCCTGTGTAAGCTTTGGCACACACTGTCTTCAGGTTACTAATTGATGAAATGAAGAGGTTCACCCAAGGTCCTTTCCAGTTCCAACATACTAGAAAAAGAAGAATGAAAAAGACTTTGAGTAGCCCAACTTCATTTGCCAAAATAGTGGCAGAGGAGGAGTATTTAAAGAAAAAAGAAGTTAAAATGTTTCCTAACTGCTTCTGGTGCTTACTCAAATCCCCAAAGTTCAGGTTCTAAACCAACAAAATGTAAGAGGACAAAAGGAGCCATTGAAAAGAAATTTCTGTTTACAGTAATTTGTTGTGGTAGCCCCAGGACACTAATACAAATGTCATTTAAGCTGGCTGAAATCTCTGCTCTTTTCTGCACACAGCTACACCAGTCTATGAGGTTGAAGCTATCAGAGAGGAGAAAATCGTTGGAGAAAGATCTTGTGAGAGTCAGTAAAAAATGGGCTCTATGGTGGTCCATGCCTGTAATCCAGCACTTTGGGAAGTTGAGGTAGGAGGATTGCTTGAGCCAGGAGTTTGATGCCAATCTGGGCAATACAGTAATACCTCATCTCTTCAAAAAAATAGTTAAAAATAAGCCAGGTGTGTGGCACACACTTGTAGTCCTAGGTAGTCAGGAGGCTGAGGCAATAAGATTGCTTGAGCACAGTGGTTGGAAGTTGCAGGAAACTATGACTGGAGGCAAGTGGGGTGAGATCAAAACAGGGAGCTTGAAGGGGTGAAGAGAGTCTGGAATAGCTATTGTGCACAAAACTGACCAGGATTCAATTTATGAACATATGGCATGACCAGTTAACAGTTGGGCCATCATTCTTAACCAAATAGGTGAGTAAATTACAAGGGTAACTCCTCCCAAGGAAGTATGCCATTAACTGAAGTTTATTATGTTGACTGGTACAGTCTCAATGAGAAAAAAGCATTAGTTATACCACTTAGGCAATACTAAGACAGCCCCAGAAAATAGATTCACCTATAGACATAAGGTGCACCACGAACAGTTAGGAAACAGCTGCTTCAAAGAAACCATCTTAGGACTCAACAATCAGAATAGTGGAAGTATAATCAGTCTTATGTGGTAGCACTCCTGTCTGTGAAAAAAGAAGCTTAAAGTTCATTGCATTGAGTTGCTCACCATCAAATGATGAGAATTTTCAGTTATATCTAAGTAGATGATGGTCACCTTAGGTGGTGATATTTTCCTATTATAAATGATCGCAAGATCCAGGAACCAAATACCTGGGGCCTTTTCTTCTATGGGATTTTAAGCCAGTGGAAATGTCCCTTATTATTCCCGAACAAATGACATTTCATGTTATACTATGAGAATACCAAATTCCAATGGTAGTCTTTTCAGATTATTCTTCCGTTAATGGGTCCTCTTGAGGATCTTCATTTACAATCTCCTGGTTGTAAACAAAGTGAGATTTTTTTTTTTTTTTAAGGAGGCTTTAGGTAACTGTAATAATAATAGGTACAGATCATTTTTAACAAGGTAGGACCGTCAGTCAGTTCTATTATTTGGCTAATCTCTAGGCAGAATATTCCAGAGTAATAAGTTTCATGTATTTAGTCAAGACAGATAATTACAAATATCTTAACTGAATTGAGTTTCTGAACTGTCTTTCAATCTAAAAAGTTTTTTTACTTTGAAATAATTGTAGACTCACAGGGAAGTGGAATGATAGCATGGAGAGGTCCCACGTACCCTTCCCCCAGTTCACTCATGGTTACATCTTACATGATTATGTACAATATCAAGACCAAGAAATTGATGCTGGTACAATACGTGTACATAGTTCTATGTCATTTTATCACATACATAAATCTGCATGACCACTGCAATGAAGAGGTAGGACTATTCCATCATCACCAAGATCTTTCTCAGGTTACCCCTTCCCAGTTCACTCGCCCCTATCCCCTACCCATTCCTATCCCTTGGCAACCACTAATCTCATTTTTGTCTCTACAATTTTGTCATTTTGAGAATGTTATTTATATGAAATTATATAGTATCTAACCTTTTGAGACTGGCTTTTTTCACTCAGCATAATTGCCTTGAAATTCACGCAAATTAATACGCGAATTAGTAGTTCATTTCTTTCTATTGCTGAGTAACATTTTATAGCAGGGATGTCTCCTTATTTAACCATTCACCTCTTGAGGGGATTTCTCTTGTTTCTAGTTGAGGTCTACAAATAAATTTTCTGTGAGCCCTATGTGCAGATTTTTATGTGGACAGACATTTTATTTCTCTGGGATAAATGCCCAGGTGTAAATTGCTGGGAAAGTACATACTAAGTTTTCAAAGAAATGGCCAAACTATTTCAGAGTGACTGTACCATTTTCTACTCCTACCAACAATGCATGAGAGATCGGATTTCTCATGTCCTCACCAGCATTTGGTATTATCACTATTTTTTAATTTTAGCTTTATATTTAGGTCAAGACATGAAGTTTTTCATTGGCTTCAGGGTTTCTATTTATAACTTAAGTAAGTTTATTTCTTTATTTTTTATTTCAGATTAATATGAGGGAACAAATTATTAGGTTACATTGTTTTTGTCTCTTAGGTAAAGTTCAAGTTGTAGTTGAGCCCTTTACCCAGTGTACTGTATACCCTTACATGGTGCACCTTAGGTGAGAGCTTACCAGTCATGGTTTCAGGGGAATTTTTTTTTTGCAAATCATTTTACTTTCTCTAAGCCTCAATTTCTTCATCTATTAAACGAGAAAATTGAGCTATATGACACCAAACAGGCCCTCCAGTTCTACCATTTCTATAGTTTCTCCAATTCTGTGTGCCTGCGGATCTAACATGGGTGAGGTTGTTTTTTGTTTTGTTTTGTTTTTTCAAAGTGAAGAGCTTTCAGTTTTTGCCTTGTGCATCAGCTCCTCCCACCTGCCAAGAATTGACAAGTAATGAATCTTGTCCACAGGCCTCATTGCCATTTCCATGAGATGTGCGTTAACTCCCGAGGCGCTGCACTTAGCCCTCATGGCCTCATTCAGCATCTAAGCCACCCAACGAGGCTCAGAAAAAAAGACTCTGACTTTCACAGATATATAAGGAACAGTATTAATTTTATTATTCATTGCAAAGACATTTTAATTCCTTTATTCTGAAGGCTCACTATAGAACATAGTTTTGAGTAGACAACTCTTCATAATTTTGGTCAAGCATTGATTGAGTGCCTAGTGTGTGCAGGTCGGGTAGTGTAGTGGGAAGAGCACAAGCTGCATCCCAGGTGCCTGTGTGTTGTATTTGAATCGCGCCTCTGCCACTTACCTGTATAACCTTGTCAAGAAACATAATTTATCTGAACTTCAGCAAAATAGGGATGATAATATCTGCTGCCAAAGATGTTATGAAGAATAGAGGTATGTGTGAAATACCCCATTCATAGTAAGCACCCAAAAAACGATGGCTGTAATTATGTGGGACATGGTGAGTAGTCCCTGGAGAATACATCGAGGAAGACACATCCCAGGTGCCTGTGTGTTGTATTTCAGACACATGTCTTGTTTCATCGCCCCTCCATAGATGCTGGCAGCCAGGTATTTACTAGCCCTGTTTTTATAAAACTGAGGTTCAGGAAGTTCAATAACTTAAGATTACCCTGATACTAAGTAAAGTAGATGGAATTCAAACCATATTATTAAGGGGTTTACAGTCTAGCCAGAGAGATAAGCTGTGCAGAAACAGATAATGTAGGTAAATGCTGACACAGAGTAGCTAAGTGTCAGCTGAGTGGCAGAACCAAAAAGCATTTAGAGGTTTAGCAAGGCAGTTAGCTCTGAGGATTGGCTGTGCAGGAGGGCAAAGGGGAACGAGAAGATTAGAACTTCCTCTGTCTCGCCAAACAGCTCTGAGTTTCTAGCTGTCATCATCACAACTGCCTAGAAGCTGGCTCACCCGCTGCCAAAGCGAGACAGCTCTCAGCCCTTCCTCCTCCCTCCCTCCCTCTCCCCTTCAGTTCATAGCATATTTATACTCAGGCCCTCCCATCTCACCAGTAAAGTTTATCCAATCTGTGTCTTCACCATTATCTTGAAAGCTGCTGTCAGAGTTGTACTCCTTCTATCAACACAAATAGCCAAGGGCTATTTTGTAGAAATGAATTCTCTATTACCTTCTTCAAAATCAAAATCATTATATGAGTTTGACTTGCTTATAAGCATATGTCTGGGCTGTTTTTGCACTTGCTAATTTTCAAAACATCACTGGGCTCTATTGCCTGTAGAGTCCAGCTCATAATTAATAGTAAGTATTGGAGCAATTCATTTAGTCTATATACACATGTATCTAGTGCCTGTTACGTACAAGGCACTGGAGCATCAGGACTCATGGAACATGCATTCTGTGGAGGGCTGATTAACTAATGAAGGCCATAAACATTTAATTTAAATATCAATACTTGTGGCATGTTATTAATAAGAAGTTGGGGTAAACAAACTCTGTAGCTTTAATGAAATGCTGCAGAAAAACTATTAATTCCTTGTGGCAGGGGACAATCTTTGACTATTTCATCATTGGGCCTATCAACACGTCATCTTACAGACTGATTTCAAGTCTATGAAGCTGGGATAGTTTATATGTCTTTGAAATTTGATCTCAATTTCAGTTGCAAAGACCTTAGTTAGATTTGACTAGCTTGCCTTTCTCCCTCACATTCCGCAAGGATTAATGACTAACTCCATCTTTTTTTTTTTTTTTTTTTTTTTTTTTTTGTAGAGACAGAGTCTTACTCCTCGGTAGAGTGCCGTGGCCTCACACAGCTCACAGCAACCTCCAACTCCTGGGCCCAAGCGATTCTCTTGCCTCAGCCTCCCGAGTAACTGGGACTACAGGCGCCCACCACAACGCCCGGCTATTTTTTGGTTGCAGTTTGGCCGGGGTCGGGTTTGAACCCGCCACCCTCGGTATATGGGGCTGGCGCCTTACCGACTGAGCCACAGGCGCCGCCCCTAACTCCATCTTTTAACAGTAAGGTGGAGGGCGGCCCATGTGCTCAGCTTCTGAGGGTTACATCTGATTTGGCAACTTCCTGTTGTGGGTAATACACAGACTATATTTTGTGAGTATTCTGCAGAGTACATGCTTTGGAGGTATTTTAAAGCACGTGAGAGTCTAAAATTCCAAATGTTTTAGTTTCTATTATTCCAGCCCTTCAAGTTTCCCCAGAATTGTCATGAGGTGGGGAACTTGTGCCCTTCTCATTGCAAGATGGTTTTTTTGTAAGCACCACAGGAGGCAAGAAAAGCGTCATCATTTTCTACCTCACGGTTTCCTGCTGCATCCCTTTTAATAAAAGGATTTGTTCTGTAAAATTTGGATTCAGTCCAAAGGCCACTCTTAAGGACAAGGAAGGCCACAACTTTCCTTAAGGCCACAGGCTCCCCAGCCCTGCTAGAGAGTGTCTTCTCAGTGTGTTCCCGGAATTCTTTCTTCGTGCTGCGTCCTGTTGCTCAGAAGAAAATAGAGGGTTTTACTCATTTCAGGGAAATTTAGAGTCTGTGCTCATACCTCAAAAAGGAAGAAAGGCAAAGACTGCTTCAGCGTGGGTGGATGTCTCATTTCTCCCTCGGTTTCGCTTCCCTTTCCATTCTGGGGCTTCCTATTTCGCTCTGTGGCCTCCTGCTCCTAAGTTTATTCCCGTGGGAGAAGCCAGTCGCCTCTGGTTCCCACTCTCAGCTCCTGTTTGCTTCTTCAGAGGTCTGGCGGCCACCCCACACTTGCCTCAGAGCCAGTCGCTCCACCGGGGTGCAGGCCAGCCCAGCTTCCAGCCGCCACCAGCAGCTCAGCTCTGGCTGTCCAGCTACGCTGGGCTCAGAACCTTCTGGCCCTGAACGGTCCCTCACAGCCAACCCCTGCCCAGAGACAGATGCGGAAGCCTCTACTGGGCTCAGCCCACACTGCATGGGCGGAAAGGGGAGAGGAAAAAGCAAACTGGACCCATTCTCTCTGGAACAAGCATGTACCTCCCAGCTTAGGGCATTGATAAGAATTGATGAAGTTTGCATGTAAAGAACTTTCATAACCAAATGCACCAATGGTGAAAAGAAAATTCAGACTACGTTACAGCTCTGGTAGCCTTAAGAATAAAAAATAAATAGAAGGTATTCGGTCTGGGGACCCAAGACGGCTGAGAACTCATTTCTAGCACCTATTCCCATAGTCTTCAAGGAAAATGGTGCCTCCTGTAAGAACCTCTGAATTCTATCCTTGTCCTTAATATACGTGTGTGTGAGACAGGCTGTTGTTAGACTGTTTGGGATTCCTAGTCTCACAAACAAGGTGATGACAAGATAAAGTTTATTTAACAAAGAATGTTAATACTGCTGAAACCTTTAAAGAATTCAGATGAGTTGTAGGACTGCTCACCCTGGGCCCTGGAGTGTTACATGACCCTGCGAGCTATTTCCCCTCCATGACTTCAGTTGTAAGATGACACTGTTCTTTTGTACCAATACATGAAGACCAGCTAATTAAAATACTGTACTGATTCATTCAAGAAGTATTTACTAAGTTGCTGCTACATACAAGGCATCATGCACACGGACTGTGTAATATTACATAAAATTTTAAAAATAGATTGCCATAAATAAACACCATGATGAGATTATGTAAAACCCCTCAGGTAATTTTAACTGTGTGAATATACTACACACAACTTCCAGTTCTACCACTGTGAATAAATTGGCCTGTTTTCCCCCACCATCACCCCTCCTTTCCAAATCAATTCATTCATTTTAGTTCACAGCCCATTTCTATTTTCTAATGGTACCATGTAAGGCTGGGCCCTACACCAGGCTACCCCGCTGTGGGGAAAACAGGGTCAAAATCCCTTCTATTCTGCTGGTTAAGCCGTGTGACTGTCCCAGGCCAGTGTCCACTCAGAGGAAGGGTGCATTTTCCCAATTTGCACAGGTGTCCTGTGTGGGTTGGCTGTGGCCACGCTCACGTCCTCAGTTGTTCTGGGAACCTGAAGAACTGGGCAGAGTTTGGTGTTGTACTTCAACAAGGTTTAGGACAAGACACGCTTGATGGTACGTGTGGGTTTTCTCTGGCCGCGTGGCAGGGGCTGTGTGCAGTGTCCTTGCTGCTCAGCCTTGCCAGCTGCAGGAAGCGGGGAGGGGACCGGCTGGAGAAGGAGGCTTCAGCGAAAGCCTGGGTGTGTTCCCCTCCAGCCAGTGGGGGGCTTCTTTCTCAGAGGGGCCCCACAGAGCGCTTCCAGAAACCTCCTGCCCAGGGGACACTCGGGTCCCAGGGTCTGAACTCGTATTTCACCTACTGGAAGGCATCAGCGTCTCCCTCTGGCAGAACTTGCCCTGCTTGCTACTGAGAACCAAAGAGGGCGGGCAGTGGGAGCCCCAGCTCCGGGGGAGCAGGTGGGAGGACAGAGGCACCAGAGCGCCCTTCTCCATCAGGGGTGACAGTGGAAGGCGGGAACACTTCTCCTTGTCCTATGTGAATCTACAGCAGGCCTGGGGAGTGAGCCCTGTAAGTGGAAGAAAACTGAATGTTGGGATTTAAAGAAGGACATCTCCCCCTCCCCATAACCCACAAGCCACCAGAAACTCCACTCCTGACTCCCCTGACAGTTAGCCCAGGTGAACGACTAGTCACTCATCAGTCTGCCGTAGGGTGAATTTATTCAGTCATGTTGCTGTGCTCACTGCCAGATAATCCTGGAGCAAGAGGCATTGGTGGACTGATGGGAGCCTACAGAGGTGGCTGGGTAGGGGCGTCAGAGTTGTGTCCCCCCATAAATCATCTTTAAGTCCTAGTTCCTGGTCCCTCAGAATGTGAGCTTATTTGGAATTAGGCTTGTTGCAGATGTTATTATTTAAGGTGAGATCAAACTGAAGTAGAGAGGGCCCCTAACCCAGTATGACCTATATCCTTATGAAAAAAGGAAATTTGGACAGAGAAACACACACAGGGAGAAAACTAAATGATGGCTCGAGTTATACAGTCACAAGGCAAGAAACTACTAGAAGCTAGGAGAGAAGCAGGGAACAGAATCTTCCCTAGTGCCTTCAGAGGGAGGATGGCTCTACCAACACCTTCATTTGAACTTCTAGCCTCCAGAACTGTAAGACAAAAAAATTTGGTTGCTCCAAGGCACACAGGTCATGGTTTGGTTACAACTGCTCTAGGAAGCAAAGGATAGAGTGGGGAGAGGGTTGGGGGGCTTGACAGTTCCTACAGATTGTATCTTCCAACAGTGGCTAAAATAATATCTCCCATACACATGTTCTTCTTACAATGCAAAACAATCTTCCCATTGAGTGTCAGGGTCTATGTCCCTTCCACTTGAATGTGAACAGGATTTTGTGATATCCTTGATCAACTGACTTATGGAAAAAGTGATATTTTGTGACTTCAAAGGGTAGGTCATGGAAATGCTATGCATTTCTGCCTTGATCTCTTGGGAAACTCACTCTGAGGGAAGCTAACTGCCATGATAATCCTGGCATGTTGTGAGGAAGCTCAAGGCAACCCACACAGAAAGAGAACATGGAGTGTCCCTGAGACTATGCCTAGAGTTGCCTCACCACCACCCCTGACTGCTCCGGTCTTGCACCATACCTGTTCCAGCCACCACTTGCCTATAACTCCACAGCCAGAACTGCCTACCCAAGCCTTACCCAAATTCTTGGCCATAAAAATTGTGAAAGAAAATAAAAAGAGTGTTGTTGTTTTAAATCACTAGGTTCTGGAATTTTGTGCACAGACTATAAGGTTTGGGACTACCAGAAGCCACAAGGACATTAGAGAAAGAATGTTTCCAATGAAATGGAGCCTCAAAGACATTACACAGAGGTAAAAGGTTACAAGATGGCAATGTCCAAAGAAAGAGAGGTAGTGAAGGCCGTACAGGAAAGGCAGTGGAATCATTCTCAGAGAAGGGCAACATAGTCAAGTGAGAAACACCCAGGCTGGGAGATAGGTCACCTGTGCTCCCTCCTAGCTCTGCTCTCCACATCACATGCTTCAGGCAACTCCCTCTCTCCCCAGAGGATCTCTGTGAGCTAATAAATTGTGTGTGAGGGGAAACAGCAAACCCCAGAAACAAGAAGCTAACAGCAAGAGTATGTCCCCTTGAATCAATTCTGGGGTCATTCTCATTGTGATTTGATCATTCCCATGTAGACTTTCTGGCTGGAAGACATACCGACCAGCTGAGACAGATACCTGACCCACTTGGCACTCCTCCTGATGTATCCATCTTATCACCCCTGGGGACACCTGACCTGCACGCACATGTAAGGACAAAGCCCCCAGACAGTGTGCTCCAGATAAGGTCGGACTCTTCTGTGGGACCCCTGCCAGAAGATGGTCAACTGGCTTCCCTAGTGGACAACCATTCTGCATGGCCACAAACGCAAAACTCATCTCTCAGGCTGAAAATAGAAGAGGAAAAACCAAGACCTTTCTCAGAAATAAGGGAAGGATCAGAACTGGGAAATAGTGGGAGCAAGAAGAGAGAAGTAAAGGAGTCCAGGCCTGTGATGGGAGAGCTCAGGAACCCTACGATGGAGGTGTCTGGCCCAGGCAAACCATGCCTGACTGCCACACTGCTCTCCAAACAGCCTTCCCTCCCTCCCCGTCACAACTGTCATTTAAATGCACTGTGCCTTGGTCTGATTATGCTTAAAAAATAAAAATAAAAACCAGATAATAAATGTAATGGAGTTTTTTAAAAAAAACAAAGAACAGAGTTGAACAATTTTCTCATTCAGTGTTCTTGATCCAAAATATTCTATAAGGGCAAGTCAAAGCCCCCAAATAATTGTAGTAATAGCATAGATCTTTGTTTTTGTTTTTTTTGTTTGTTTTTTGCTTTCAATTTCATCTGGCTTTCATTCTTCTTAGTTTGAAGGGGTTTTTTTTTTTTTTCTTATTTTCTTTTTTTTCTGTTCTTCCTTTAGCAATTCTCTTGCCCTTTCCCTCCCAAGTAGCTGGGATTACAGGCGCCCACCATGACGCCTGGCTTTTTTTTTTTTTTTGGTAGAGACGGAATTTCACTCTGGCTCACTCCTGCTCCTACTGGTCTCCAACCTCCAAGCTCAGGCAATCTGCCCGCCTCAGCCTCCCACAGTGCTGGGACTATAGGCATGAGCCACCATGCCCACCCAGCTCTTTGTTTTTAATGTTTAGATTATGATATCAAATATTTCATAAACTCTGATTATGGGGCATCTATAATCAACAATCATGAATTAATGAAGCCATAACACCCAAAATTATTAAGAATAAGATAATTTTAAACCACCTATAGTAAAAAGGAGGCTGCAAAATTTCAGCTATTTAAAAAAATCACCTTTTTATAATAACTCTTTTTTTTTTTTTTTGTTGCAGTTTTTGGCTGGGGCTGGGTTTGAACCCACCACCTCCAGCATATGGGGCCAGTGCCCTACCCCTTTGAGCCACAGGCGCCGCCCTATAATAACTCTTTTTATACTATAAAATCCCCCAGGAAGAAACAAAAATGCTGCCAGCACAGACCAGAATGTTTTGTCATCCCGTCCTTGTCCTTACCGCCCCTTTTCCATCTCTTTGAGCATATCATGTGTTAGGTACAGGGCCAGCCCTGGGAGCACAAAGAGGCTTTTGACCATCCATGATCAACTCCTTGACAAGAGAACTGTGTAATGACAGTCAAGAGATGTTTATATAGCTACATCACCTATAAACCTGTAAATATGTGCCTTTTCACTTTAAGTGCCCACCCAAAAATATACATGTATTATATCCTAACTAGGCAGTCCCCAAGTTATAAGCAGCTGATTTATGTATAACTTGCACTTACAAACAGGGGTTATTACAGTAAGTCCCTGAGTTACTAAAATCCAACTGATATACAACTCGTACTTATGAGTGGAGACTATTACAGGTGATAGGTAAATGTATCTGTTTCAACTTACATACAAATTCAACATAAGAACAAACCTACAGACTCTATCGCATTTGTAACCCAGGGACTGCCTATATTGTAAGTAGAAGCCATTCCGGAAAGACATTTGCATGTATTTCCTTCACAGGGCAATACTGCTTTAAAAATGGTATGGAAATTGCCCATGGGAATCCTTAAAACAAAATAAATAACATTGTGCTCTTATGCAATTTCACAGGCCCCAGAAAAGAGAGATGTACAGTTGGAGCTTAATCTGTGGGATTAGGTTGGGACAGTGGAACAAGGAGGAAGCCCAGCAGGTGAGTTCTTAGAGGCCTCAGACACTGAGTGTTTTTATCTGTGACTTTGACGATTAAAGTCAAGGAGCAGATGTCACAGTCAAGGTTAAGGGAGAGCAGAGGTCAAGCCTAGTATAAAAAGAGTGCAGGAGGAAAGTCATTTGTCAAAGTTAGGGGCACGGAAGCATCAAGACTGACGTGCACAGGCAGGCAGGGTGAGAGGAGTGGGGCAGATGGGTGAGTGAATGACACCCTAGGATAAGCAGCAAGACAGGCAGTAAATAAGGTGAGGACTTTGGGGGCTTGGGGAGAGTAGAGAGCATCCAGGGGATGTTAATTCTCTCAATGGGGCTTTATTTATTCCCAGGGCCTGTGTACAAAGTATGAGCACATGTGGGAAGGTGAGTCATGCCCTGCTACAATAAGCCAGTATGGGAAAGACAGAAATTAGAAGTGAAACCTCTTCTGAGACATAAACATACTATTATTTTCACATTAAAATACTGCAGCTGGGTCCAGGTCTCTGTAATTCCACTGGAGGTGGTAACATCATCTGATAATTATCGTTCTTCATTTCTCACTAAAGAATGAGACCACCTCCAGAGATCCAACCAGGCACATTTCCAGGATTCCAAGCTACCAGGCACAGTTGCCACGAAGAGCAGGGCAGTTTTGCTTTCTCTCCAGCCAGAAAATGTGTAAGATAATCGAGTCATTCATCAGCCACTGTAGAAACTTGGAGTGGTAAACCATGGGGTGGTCCACCCCAACCTGTGATATTCAAAGCTCTTGCACAATCAGCCTTCTTGTGAAAGAAGGTGAGTGAGAAAGGCTATTTTGTGATACACTGAAGTGCCTTTCATACCAATGTTCAAGCGGAGGCTGATGCCCAAGTCCAAGTCATTGGAGAAGACATGTCTGCTCTAGATGAGAAGGTTCCCTCCAGCTCTGAGACTCTTTCATCTATCCATAAATCATCATGGACAAATGGGATGTAATGGAAGTGTTGTGTCATGAGACAAGCTGTATTTAAAGCCAAATGAATAAAAATATTCCATCAAAAGATCCCGAAAGCTGACAGTCTTTTCGTGGTGCCTGTCTTTCTGGCATAAATGCTTAATCCCATACTACCCATGTATGTTGCGGGTATGGTCAAGAGTGTTGAGTACTAGTGTTGAGTCTCTGGAGGACACAGGAGACCATGGTTCCTAGAGGAAAGGGTACCGGAAAATGGGGACTCTACAGTCACCAGTCTGGTGCAGGAAGGCAGCTGACTCCATTTGGCTCTGGAAAGGAAAGAGATTTTTAGCCAGATATGTATGTTTCCTTACAGCTCAGAAATAAACTATGCAATGTTCAGCAAAATCTGAGAAGTAGGCATTGACAGTTTTAGCCTGTTTTGTCAAGATTCTCTTAGGACTTGACAAACTTTAACTCAAATTCACAAACTCCACAAGATAAAAAGCAGAATCACGCAGTCTGTACCACTCTTGAGAGAGAATTGTCGTGTAAAAAAAAGAAAAAGACTTTTTTGCTTCATTAGCTATCGTTTATTGGATTGGGATTAATACTATTCTTTATTTTAGAAGAAAACATTAATGATCCTCTAAATCTCTGGGCTGATTTTCTAGTAAAGGGGTATGTTTTACTTTGATCTAATAACATGCTTTTGTTCAATATCACCTAAACCGGGGTTGAGGTCCATGAAGAAAGCCAGGATCCTGGCCCACTCTTGTTCAAAGCCATGATCCAGGTCTGATCAGTCTTAAATTTCGATTGTCTTGAACAACTAGCAAAGCTGGAAGCAGAAAATAACCTTACAAGGCTGGACTGTAAGCTCTACGATGAGAAAGATCATGTCTGTCTTGTTCATGGCTATATCCCAGCAATAAGAACCATGCCTAGAACATAGTAGGTAATAAATACATATTTATTGAATGAATTATTTTTTCACTAGAATAGTAAGAACCTATATATCTCCTACTTCCCCTTCTCTTTTTCCTACTTCGAGTGCCATTTTCTAAAGGTATCTACTTTTAAACCTTTCATGTTTTGAAAAAATGAGTTTAGAAAGAAGAGGACAGGACTTTCATATGATTGGGATAGAAAAATGCTGACTGAAGTCCTAAAAGAAAGGGCAGTAATCACTCCTAAGTTAATAGTAATTAATAATAAAAAATATGGCTGGGGAAAAAAACAAGTCAAGATCACCGTATTTTCTCTGATCCAACTGCTAGGGGACAGTTCACTGGACAGAGTTGTATTATTTTGTTGATGTCAGGTATCACCTCTGAAAACAAGCCTTACCCACGCAAGCCTTACCCACGCTGTGTGTTCCCAGTATGGTGGGAGGGTCGTCCCAGGTCCTTCTGTGATTTGAAAGTGAGAGCTAACGTATGTTTAAGTGAATTCTACAGTGGCAAGTACATAAAATTAAACTCTCCAGAGCTACAGGAAGGAGGCTGAAGCCTCCTAGGATCCTTCCACATGCCTCACCTTGGGGCCTTGTTCTCCAGGCTAGAAGACCAATGCCAGCCAGGACCATGGGAAGAACAATGGACCCAAAGACGGCTTTCATCACCAAAGGGATGCTTTCTGATTCAGAAAGCAAGCAAAGTCCCCTTTCCCTTCTGTGTTAACTTTCTGGGACTTTGTCCCTGTGATCATCGGGAAACTATGTTCCAGTTGCTTCTCATTCATCAATCCGATAGGTAATAAAATATATACTTGTTTTCTCATGTTTAATTTAATATTTTTAAATTTGTAATACAGTCAGTAGCAATAGATAAAACCCATATAAACAAAAGCTCATTGGGGTCCCCAATAATTTTTCCAAGCATAAGGAAGCTCTAGGACCAAAGAGTGTGAGAACCGCTGATTCACAAGACCCATTCTAAAGCACACTGGGTGACACAGCCATCCATCCCCCACTCCCTAGCAGGCAGCCTGGCTCCCTGTTCACCCCTTTCCTCAGCCTCACTGCCCAGACAGCCATGACCCTGTCCTTACCCTGAAGAACCATGTGGAGGCCACAGTGCTCCACATAACAGGAGTAAACGTCACTGCTCCAAGGATCCAGCTCAAATGACACCCATGTCTGATAGGTTCCATCCCCACTGGGAAGAATGTCTCCAGAATCCATTTCTGGGACAATTTCTTCTCCATTCTTCATTCAGATCATGGAAATTTCTTGGGGGGTAAAAGCCCTGAGCTTTGCAGAAGAAACTTGTAATCCCTGGAAAAGTTTCTTTGCGATGTACTCTGACCAGCAGGGGTTCTAGGAAGAAAAAGCTGAAGTTAAATACAAGTGTCTTGTGGACCGAGCATGCAATATTAAAATGTGGCTTTCCCAATTAATATGCTTCATTGCAGGAAACATCTAAAACCAGGAATGACCTAGAACCCAGATTCATCATCCACAAACTTATGTGTTATTACTTCTTACCATGGCAGTGTGTGAGGTTCTAAGGAATGAGGGGTGAGCGGGGCTCTGTCCTCCAGGGGGAGAAAGCTATGTAACTTGGAGTATTTGGAAAGTGCTGGGATTGTTTATGTTTGAAATATTTTTCTACGTCAAGGAAAACCGATGAACAAAACATGTAAGTGACTGTCCCTGATAAATTAAACAAGATATTAGAATTCCTTGTACTCAGTTTTGTGTTTAGTGCAAATCAATACATATAACACAGCCTCTGCTACACTTTGGCTCCAGATTGCCTTGTGTACTCGGGCTGGCACTTTGACAACTGTCATCAGACACAAACATATGTAACAGATCATGTCATGGTTGTGCCCTCAAAAGGGCTACAGAAATTCATGTCATAGAAGAGGTCCGGCAGTGACAACAAAGAAGTATCCATTTGTGACCTTGCTTCCTCATGACCACTCTGTTAATTTTTTCCTGTGGTCCTGTCCTTAGCATTGCCTGGTGAAATTGGTCACAGAGCCATGCAGAGACTGGAGGGCCTGCTTCCATCTCACGCTAAGACTCGCCTCCTCACCTCCACCTTATCATCTGCCATCCTGATACTGGGAAGAGCCCTCATCTCTACAATACTCCCCTTCTCTTTTTCCTGGGGCATGAAATTTAGTAATACGAAAAGGTTTTCCAACAATAAAAATAAAATAGATATGCCACCAACAGACTGTGCTTTTTTGACAGTGCCTGTAAGAAACCGATCCTAGCTCCTCCTTTCGGCCAAAAGGTTGAGAACTCATTAAACACACATCACAGAGAAGAGGCTTGAAGGGTGAGCAAAAGTCAAACTTCCCACCTTGTTGTGTCCGAGAGCTTTCTGTAGCATGATACAGATATTTCATTTTGAATAAAAGGGTCATACATGAAAAGTTCTGTATTAACTAAAAGTTGGCCAATTAAATCACATCTTTAAGGTCTCAGAGGAGCTTTTTCCTGAAGGGAATCTTATCATTAACCCTCTAATGAAACCAAGACTCTCTTCTCTGTGCAGTACAGATTTTCTCTCTTGCTACTAAACAAGTTGTGAGAATAGCTCTACCACCTAGAGTAATTCCTAGCTTACTGTTGACCGGAGATGGAAGGATTTGCCTCCCTAGATCCTTCAAAAGGAGGGGCCCTTGGAGTCTCTCCATTCTGTCAATACAAGTGGAATTACTAAATATTGTGAAGATGTGCTAAAAAGTAATCGGGGGAAGTTCTCCTGGGGAGTCACAGATCACAACAGTCCAACCAGAGACACGGACTGCAGGGTAGACTGACGGCAGGCGTGCGCAGAACCTGCTGTTCTGGGGGTGTGGGGACAGGCCTCTCTCTCCCCTTTACCTGTTCTTTGGAGCACGTCTTTCCCGTACTCCAGGAATCTCTTTAGCCAGGTGACGCATTCTTCTTCTAGCCAATTCTTCTGATACTGTAACTCATTCTGATTGGCCTCCCACGCCCACTTGGTGACGTGGGCCACGTTATCTACAGCCATCCAGGACAGGGTGTCTTTATCGAAGATAAGAAAATCCTGCCCTCCCTATGCATACTGGAGAAACCCCGTGGTGCTTCCATCCTCCAGCACCTCATAGCCGGTCATCCTCTGGTACGTGTGATGCCCTGGAACACACGCCAGCCAGGGGGTGTGCACAGGGGCAGAGTGGGCTCCCAGACAGCAGGCTGGGGCCTGGCTGGGCATCCTCTGCCCTAACACTTCAGCCCACAGGCCTGCCTGCATCACTGAGTCCCTAGGAAGTCCCCCTTCTGTATCTGTGGAGCTGCTACCACTTGCCAAAGGAACCTGGAGTTTCCTGCCTTCGGGAGTCACCCTGCCGTGGGAATGATCACTTGATAAACTCTGTGGCTATTCTGAGTGTGGTGCAGGAGGGAGAGAAAGGCGGAAGCCAGAGATATCCGTGGGAAAATTAGTGTCATTATCCTAAGTGAGCCGGTCACTACCGGGCCCCCAGGAAGTGAGATACAGACGGGGCAAATTTAGGATGGGAAAGGAGGAGAAACCTGTCAGAACCCGAAGGGGAATAGGATGGGGTGGGGAGGGCTCCTGGGGAGGGGACCAACCACGTGGAAGGGGCACAGGGCAGATGGGAGGCACTGACCTCCAGCAACCGGGGTTTCCCAGGCTTTGCCAAAAGCCACCGTGAGTACAGGTCAGCAACTGCTCAGGGTGGAGGGCAGCCCAGGCCGCGAGCTGGGTGGGGACTGGCAGGGCAGCAGTCATGTCCACCGCGTTTTCACCTGAGTGGTTATAGCGCCTCTGCAGCGGCTTCAGCTCCACCTGGGTCGTCTGCTGCCAGCCCCTCAGCAGCTGCGTGGACCTCTCCCAGTCGTTGGGCAGCTATCTGCCATCCAGGGGGCCTTTGGCTTCTTCTGCTGAGTCACACTGTCATAGGTGGTGATGGGGTGAGAGTCCACGTACCCAACTGAAATAAACGCAGGGAGCCCATGGCCGGGATCTGAAACTCCCAGGCGAAAATATCTCAGAGAGTGAGTCCCTGGGAAGGAGGCAAAGAAGGGAGACATGTGGCGTCACAGCCGATCCCAGATCCCAGCCCGTGACCCCCACCCCTGCCTCCAGGGATCCAGCTGCTATTTCCTCTCACAGAATTACAGAACCCGGCAATTAGGGCCTAGAAAGGACTTCACAGCTGCAGCCCAGTGACTTGGAACCTTTTTTGCTCAGGTTTGGAAATTTAGGATGAAATTGTATATAGGAAATTTAGGATGAATTGTATATATTTGTAAGCAAAGTATAGAGCACCGCTCTTGTCTTTGGGGGAAGGACCAGTTGTTGGGTCCCCCTAGCAAGGCCCCCGCAGGAGTGAAAACCCGGAGAACCCCAGCCCCTTGCTTTACCAGAGAAGCCTCTAGATGGATAAATGAGAACGCCCACCCCACCCCCACCCTCCATGCAGGCAGGTATAGGCGTACACACACACACACATAAAAACACGCACACAAATGCACACACATATCAGCTGAATGAGAACACCCATATGAACTCAGGCCTCTTAAGAAAACTTTTTAAAAACAGTACTTTTCTTGTTACACCAAACCACCTCTGTTAATCCTTTTCTTATTCTTTTTCTACTTTTTCTTCTGGCTAAATATTGTTCTAAGGATGTAATAATCACTAAAGTTAAAAGTAAACTAAAATGAAACTGCCTGGTCCTCTCTGCCACTCCCACATTGAACTCTGAACTGTGCGGGAAGCTCAGGGTGTGGTGGAGATAGAGAAGGTGGTTTCAGAGTAGTGTGACAAGTGCTGAGAGGGGATCTGTGCCGTGTGGACACTGAGGAGGATGTCTTGGGGAGATCTCAGGGACAGGAAGGTGAGCAGGCTCAGAGTTTGGGAGGGGAAGTGGGGGCAGGGAAGGGGGACAGGGTGGAGTGTGCCTGGGAACCAAATGGCCTAGGACAGCTGGAACACAGAAACACAGAGAGGACAAGGAGAGGTAACCCCTGAGAGGCAGGAAAAGCCCAGGCTGAGGAGGCCACATCCCCCATACCACGCCAAAGAGCTGGTAGACAAAAGGCCCACAGCAATGATGGTGTTCTCCCCTACTCCCCCCGCTGCTGTCTGGAAACACCCACGTCTGAACCTTCTGCTCTTACCTCCTGTCACTTCCGACCCATCTAAATCCTTCCCAGTCATCAAAACCCATCTCCAAAAACACTCTCAGGACCAGCCGTGACATGTGCATGGAGGCCCACAGACCAAAGATGCAGATATTTGAAAGGAATAAATTAAGCTAACAAACGGTTAAATATGTTCTATCCTACTTTGAGAAATAGACTTTCAGATGACCTTGAAGAGCAAAATCAAATTTAAAAATATCAGACTTTGCAAAGTTTTAGGCAGAGAAAGCTGGCCTCCACCCTTCCTCCCCTGGCCCTTGGTCAGAGATCTGCCTCCTCCTCTTCCCACCCCTGGCTCCATCCTGCCCTACCACAATCCTCCTCGTGCCCACATTTAAACACCCCAGCTCTCTCATTCAGCCTCCATCCCCAGACACTGCCTCTTGGCTACCCCTTGGGCCCAGCAGAACTCTCCCATGAAGCACAGTTTACTCTTAGAAGGATGGGTCAAAGGAAGAGCTTGCTGTGAAGACCTCAGCAGCCCTGAGTCAACTGGGCAGGGGACTGTAGTTTCCTGGACATCTGAAGTAAGGTCTAGAGTGGAGGGACATAGACACATGGTGGCCATCTCCCTCGGTGGGTTGTGGAGGACCAGTGTGGGGCACTCTGAAGTGTAGGACCCTATCTGGGACTCCCTGGCCTTTGTCTAAGAGCTGTACTAGATACCACTTCCCCAAAGTCTTTCCAGATTGCCCAACCCAACGCTGCTGTCCCGTTCAGGAGCCCCCTTAGCACCTGGACCTTCTGACACGGCCCTATCCCTGCAGAGAACCTTGGGTGGGCGTCAGGCTTCTATTCCCCAGGCTGAAAACTACTTCATGACGGTCACTGTTTCCTCTTCTTCTATAAACATACAGTTTGGCAGGGGGGTGGGGGGCATATGCTCTTAAAATTAGCTCCTGGGCAAGAAAGTTTGTACAGACTTTTTCTTTTCTCTAAAACTGCTTATGAAAGAATTCATACTGTGCTGATTGTTTTTGAGAACTGACTACCCCAAGGCCACAGGGTCCCTTTACCTTCACTATTAGGGATCCAGGATACCCTGAGACTGAACCAGGCTTCCCAGGCTCCTTCTGGCTGATGGGTCCAGTTCTATAATGCCAGTGTAAGCGTTTCTTTTTCCCTGCTTCTCAAGCTGGGGTGGACAGTTCATCAAGGTTCCAAGTAGGTGCCCCTGCCCCCTCATAGCAAGGTTTATCCCCATGTCAGCTGGGCCCCCAGTGCCCCTCTGTGTTGCTCTGACCTTGTACTTCCCCCTTTCCCTTCCTGTGGTGGGTGGGGCTGGGGTTGGGAGGCAGCACAACGGAAACTTCTGAGGGTGTCATGAAAGTCTCTCTTCATAAAAGTGTTGGTTCTTAAGAAACCAAGACCTGGAGACAGAAGCAGAAGCAAAAATTCTATTGTAAAAGCAATAACTACCAAATTCTGCCTTCTCTCCTGTTTCTCTCTGCTTACCTTCTACCTTCTCATCCACCTTCAGGTACTGGGACTTAGCTTTTCTCCTTTGTATTTCTGCAAGGCCATGCACAGGGAGCATGCACACAGTAGGAGCTTGGAAAATATGTGGTGAATTGAATTGTTGAGGAACCACTTTATTTCTCTGCTTTAGAAATATGCTGAAATGGGTGGCGCCTGTGGCTCAAGGAGTAGGGCGCCGGTCCCATATGCCGGAGGTGGTGGGTTCAGGCCCAGCCCTGGCCAAAAAAAAAAAAAAAAAAAAAAGAAATATGCTGAAATGATTATGCACCTATTTAACCAGGAACTTACACTTTTTTTCTTGAGACAGAGTCTCACTTTGTCACCCCCAGTAGAGTGCTGTGGAATCATAGCTCACAGCAACCTCAGACTCCTAGGCTCAAGCGATTCCCTTACCTCAGCCTCAGAGTAGCTGGGACTACAGGCTCCCACCACAACACCCAGCTATTTTTTAAAATGAGGTCTCGCTCTCGCTTAGGCTGGTCTTGAACCTGTGAGCTTAGGCAATCCACCCACCTCGGCCTCCCAAGTGCTGGGATTACAGGCATGAGCCACTATGCCAGGCCTGGAACTTACACTTTTAAAAATACTTTTCAGCTTGGCACCCATAGCTCAGTGAGTAGGGTGCTGGCCACATACCCCAAAGCTAGTGGGTTCGAGCCCGGCTCAGGTCTGCTAAACAACAATGACAACTGCAACCAAAACACAGCCAGGTGTTGTGGTGGGCACCTGTAGTCCCAGCTACTCGGGAAGCTGAGGCAAGAGAATCACTTAAGCCCAAGAGTTTGAGGTTACTGTGAGCTGTGACACTCAATGGAGGGTGACATAGTGAGACTCTGTCTCAAAAAATATATATATACTTTTTTTTCATTAAAGGAAAGGCTGATGAATGGGGAGCAGAGCTGAAATCTGCTCTACAATCAATCTGGATGGTGTACATGCTTGAGTCTGCAATCAGTTTTGAAACAGTTCTATTTCTCCGCATCTGGAAAGGTTTTGTGGCTATTCTGGAGATACGAAACTATGTAAAGAAGGAAGCAACAGGAGAAACAAGTTACAAACATTAGTTCCCAGCTTTGTTATTATTCACTTGTATATGCAATACCTCTTCTGTGGCAGCCACTCTTCCAGGCCCTGAGCACACACCAAAAATCCAAACCAGATAAAAATGCTTACCTTAGCCTATAATCCTAACACTCTAGGAGATTGAAGCAGGTGGATTGCTTGAGCTCAGGAGTTTGAGAGAGACCAGCCTGACTAACAGTGAGACCCCATCTCTACCAAGAATTGAAAATCTAGCAGGGTGTTCTGGCAGGCCCCAGCAGTCCTACCTACTAGGGAGACAGAGGCAAGAGGATTGTTTCAGGCCAGGAGTTTGAGGCTGCTGTGAGCTGTGATACCATGGCACTCTACCCAGGGTGATAAAGTGATAAACTGTCTCAAAAAAAAAATTTCTGCCCTAGGTCAGACATGTGGCTCACGCCTACAGCCCCAGCTACTTGGGAGGCTGAGGTGGGAAGATCGCTTGGACCTGGGAGTTATCAGACCCACTGCACTCCAGCCTGGGTGACAGAGCAAGACCCTACCTCTGAAAAATAATACAAAGTCTGCCCTCATGGAGTCTACCTTCTAGCTGGGGAAAGGGAGGAAGACAGGAAATGCAAAATAAACAAAATATATAATATGTTTTTAAGTGCAGTGGAAAAAACTAAAGCTGCAAAGAGGAATAGGTAACAAAATTTTAAATAAGAAGGTCTGTTATAGAAAACCTCCCAGGAAGGGGACCTCTGAGCAAGGGCCTGCATTGAGTGAGGAAGTTAGGCAGCTATCTCTGGGGACAGCAGGCTGGGCAGGAGGGATCATGCCAAGACTCTGAGGAGCATGCACGTTCCAGGAGCAGCAAGAAGGCCTGTGGCTGCAGCTGAGGGAGTGAGGGGAAAGAGGCAGAAATCACGTGCACAGTTATACTTAGGGAAAAAACTCACAGAAAGCAGATTCCAGACAACAAAATGGGGGGAAAATGAAGGAAGCAAACAGATGCAGTGTTGGACTGGTGTAGAACTTCCCCAGAATCTGGGTTGTTTTTTGGTTTCTTTTTTAATGATTTTTGGGGTCTATATTCCTGGTAGTCTCCAGCAAGCATAAAAGAAGTATTAACAACATTACTGCCCAGTCGGAGGATTTTATTCTAAGTGTGTGTCACCAGCATCATTTCACATAATATTTACAACTCATGTAATTTTGCTTTCTTCTAAAAATACAACTTTATTAAAATCTGCATTATCCAGAGTTAAAGGAGAGAGAAACGCAGTCTGTTGATAGTACTGGCGGAGTACAGGATAGTGTCCTTTATTTTCTTCCACAACCTCAGTCTAATTCCTGGTTTGGGGATGCTTTTTCCCCACCAGCCAGCCTTGACTTCAAAGACTTCTTAGTCCCCCCAGGCTGGACTCTTATCTGCTGGTCACCGCTGTGCACCCCTGTGTACCCCTCGTGCAGCCGGCATGGCTCTGCTCTAGGACACCACAGCCTCCTGCTCTTCATCTGACCTGGGCCCAGTGACCCATATGGCGCTTGCACAGATACGTGGCTGGCTTGCTTCTTAGTGGGGGCTTCCAAAATGTTATCTCAGCTGTGACAGGAAGTTGGTTGATACGTGATAAGTCAGTAACTTGTAAGGTGGGGACAAGTTCATGGTATGCTCTCTTCTCAGAGTATGCTAAACCTTGCAGTAACCAATGTTCTACCAGAATATGTTGCCCAGATAATCAGATTTCTGCTATAAATATTAAGGTTGAGTCATATGAAGACTGGTGTCTGACCATTTTTGACCTACAAAAAATGCCAATTTCATACCCTTTGATCCAATTTTCTGATTCTCTCTTGTTGTTCCAATAACAACAAGAGGTTGTTGTTGAAATTCGGTTTCTCTCTGTGAACAAATCATCCAGCATTTGGCCCAGTTAGTGAGCTGAAATCTACACTTCAGAATTTGGTCTTCTGTCCAGGCCAGCGTCCAGGCCAGCGTGTTGCTCTCAAAGAGCATTTGCCGCCTGTAGTCCCAGCTACTCGGGAGGCTGAGGCAAGAGAATCGCTTAAGCCCAGGAGTTGGAGGTTGCTGTGAGCTGTGTGAGGCCATGGCACTCTACCGAGGGCCATAAAGTGAGACTCTGTCTCTACAAAAAAAAAAAAAAAAAAAAAAAGAGCATTTGCAACCCCGTCCTACCAGCGTCTGTTAGACACTTCAGGGGAACCTGAACAGCACAACCAAACCGCTCTTACACTAGGTGCAGTGGCAACTCTATAGTCCCAAATCATGTTCCCTTTAACCTGAAAATTAACCAATTGAGCCATTTTTAGAAAAGGCTGTGAAAATCACTGGATCATAAAATAATTATTAAAATATTTTCAGCCATTAATCCATGGGGGATTTTTAATTTATATAGTATCTACTATATACAGGAATTGTGAGGCAATCTCAGGAAGAGAAAAACAAATCAGACACTAGTTCTTTCTTCCAGGAACTTACCATATAATCAGGCAACTAAAGCATGTAACATAAATAAATGCAATGCAGTATCACATAGCCACAAGTGGTAAGTGCCACAAAGGAGTGCTCCAGCAGCTCAGAGAAGAGAGACCTGCTCTGACACACAGGGAGCCACTGGGGGATCCTCAGAGAGGAGGTGGCAGATCACTTGGGCCTTCAATGAGGCACAAAGGGCAGCAGCATCCTAATCATAACCATTATAGCTGCATTTATTCACTGAGCACACATCGCGTTAGGTAGCATTTTAAACTCTTGGTGGTAAATATGGATTTCATTTATTACACCCAAAAGCTTTTTGAGACAGGTCTTATAATTCCACTCCACAGGTGCAGAGAAAGTTAAGTAAATTACCTGAGATCATCCTTAGAATCCATACTATGAAAGTGGAGGAACCAGGCATCTCACTCCAGTCTCTCTGATAGAAAGACCCTCTACCTTAGACTTCCCAACCGTTGGGTGGCGCCTGTGGCGCCTGTGGCTCAGTGGGTAGGACGCCGGCTCCATATGCCGAGGGTGGTGGGTTCAACCCCGGCCCCGGCCAAACTGCAACAAAAAAATAGCTGGGCGGTCTGGCGGGCGCCTGTAGTCCCAGCTACTGGGAGGCTGAGACAAGAGTCACCTAAGCCCAGAAGTTGGAGGTTGCTGTGAGCTGTATGACGTCAGGGTACTCTACCCAGGGCGATAAAGTGAGACCCTGTCGCTACCAAAAAAAAAAAAAAAAAAAAAAAAAGACTACCCAACCCTCCCTAGTTTAGGGCACTTCCCCAACCCAGGCTCTGTTTTCTAGCCCCCGGATCATCACTTGCTCTCTCCTGCCCCCTTGTGTCAAGGGTGACTCACTGTCTCCAATCCCCCAGTCCCTGGGCCCGCAGGCTCCAGACCTTCCGACTTAGGGCAGAGGGTCCTGATTGGATCACTAAGTCAACCAAGTCCTGATTATTTGTTTGCCCTCCCAAGTGGCCCAATCCCTTAATATGGTCAAAATGATCATGATTCCTGGGAACTACTCTTTGGAATTTCTGGCATCATGAGAATGAGAGGGAGAAGTAGATGTCAGTATTTTTAGTTAAGAGGATCTTTGGACACTTCTCAAACTATGTTGTGATGTGTATGATTCTACGTGCAGAAAGAAATGTTAGTCTCCTCTCCTAACAACTCATATAACTACAAGGACTTGCCAAGAGCCTAAAAGTGCTGAATGTGACAGTTTGACTCTTAGCTACTCTTTTGAGGATACCCTTTTGAAGGTCACTAATGTCTCATCTTGTATAGGTTTTATTTTATTTTATTTCTTTAGACAAGGTCTCACTCTGTCACCCAGGCTGGAGTGCAGTGGCATGATCATAACTCTCTGTAGCCTTGCACTTTTAGGCTCAAGTGATCTTCCTGCCTCAGCCTCTCAAGTAGCTGAGACTACAGGCACCAGCAACAATGCCCAGCTTGTTTTTCTATTTTCAGTAGAGACAGGGTCTCACTCTTGCTCAGGCTGGTCTCAAACTCCTGAGCTCAAGTGATTCTCTCACTCTGGCCTCCCAGAGTGCTGGCATTACAGGTGTGGGTCACTGTGCCCAGCCAAAAGTGTTGTTTATTGTGTTAAAGTAGCTGCCGTGCATAGATGTGTGCATGGTGCCCTACACACACACCCAGCTATCTTTAAAAATTTTGTGGGGACAGGGTCTTGGTTTTTTGTACAGATTGGTTTTAAACTCCAAGCCTCAAGTGATCCTCCCACCTTGGCCTCCCCAAATGATGAGATTACAGACATGAGCCACCACGCTTGGCTTAGGTATTATTATTTTCTGAATTTCCAGTGAGCACGGCCTCTGAGCTAATTTCTAGAAGGAAGATTGGCAATAAATACATATATAATACCGGGTTAGGCATATAAACATATACATGTTATAAAGAAAATTAGAGCACAGAAAGGAAATAGAGTGTGGAGAAAGTTGATCTTTTAGATAGAGAGACCAGGAAAAAAGCTTTCTGAGCAGGTAAATGCAGTAAGTAAGTGAGCCATGGGAATAGAACTCTCCAGACAGAACGGCAAGCCTAATTCTTTGAGGAGTATGTACTTGAGAAACAGTAGGGAGACCTACTGTAAGGCCACATAGAGTTTTAGAAAATGAATGAATGAGTTATGGTGGTTTCTTCCCTCAGCTCTCTCCATATGCTTAGATGAACCATATGTCTCACACTTCCCAGGAGAATCTTAATTTTATAAATTTTATTCTTTTTAAATGATTCATTGAAGTTATAACAAAATGTGTACACTCTTGAAATATTTTTCCTAACAAATATAAATTTGGACATCAGAAAGTACTGAAGGTGACAGGTCCTTTAGTCACCTGTCTTAATCTGAGTTTCCAAAAATAAATGCACAAAGAGTTGTGTGTTTGATCTTTAACTCAGGATCTCTCTTTCCAGTTCATGGCAGCCCTGTAGGGTAAGAGGAGTGAGATCAAGTGAAAATAAACAGATATTTCAACCAGTCAAAAGAAAAATCTACAAATTAGTTGAGTTTCCCAAATTTAGATAGATTCAATGTCAACCAAGAAGAGGGCCTTAGGGGAGTGAAACATTGTCTTGGAGAAATGCCTATTGTGTGTACCTTGGCAACAGCTCCATGGAAACAGAATGAAGTCCAATAAAGTCTATAGCAAATGCCCATATTTTCTCATGTTAACTCTTTGAACTCAAGGTCATTTCTAAGCAGATAATCTGCAGGTCTGTCTTTTAACACTAGCCCAGTTGGCAGCTTAGGGAGCTTATCCATCATCAGTCTGTGAAGGACTCTTTCATGAAGTAGACAGATACAGCAGATTGGTACATCCATAACATTATGAGTAATATCAAGAAACCGACCTTGGTTATGTCAAGATGAAACACATAAACCATGTGAAAGCCCCCAGCCTGATTATACCCACCCATATCATCAATTCACAGTTTCACATAGGCTGAAATGAAGAACGGGAGAGTTGTAAAGCATGAAACACCTCTCAAACACAAATTCTGCAACTATAGTAAGCCACAGTTTCCAATTTGCAGTCATTATTGCTGCCCCTGCTCTCTTTGCCTCACAGTCAGGTAACTGCATTTCTTAGGGACATTATCTTTGAACGTAAGTTCACTTAGGAAGCATTTATTAAGCACCTATTGGACACTAAGTAGTGACAGAGAAATAAGAGAAAAATGAAGATATTTCTACTTGGGTTTAAGAATACTCTCAAAAGGGAGATCTTGTAAACAGAAAAGTATAGAACAGTAGACCTGTGAACAGAAGTAATGGGAGCACAAGGGAAGAAAGCAACACATTGGAGCTGACATTGGATTTATTTTGACATCTCCTGGAGTTGAGACCCCAAACACTGTATCTCCTCCCTATGTTTCCCCAGCGATCAGTGGTACAGAAGCACCTATTTGGAACTAACACTAGGCACAAATATTTAGTAGACCGAAGTCTTTTTTCATAACCTCAGATCCTTTCCCTGTCATTGTCCCTCAGAGCTCAGGAATGTTCAGTCAGGGTCCTGGTAGGAAATAGCCTTTCTCACTAGACCCAGAGAAAAACCGAGGCCTCATCTTTAAGGCCTGCCACAAAGGGATAGCAAGATTGTCATGTGGGATAACACGTTCAAGGAATACTGTTTCAAAGTATTGGAGAGTTCTTTGAGGATTACATACAGGTAATATATAAGCTTTTTAACTTCTAGAAATATCACCCTTACCTCCCTCCTCCCTTCCTCTTTCATATTCTGTTCTTACTCCCACCCTCCATCTTTCCCACTTCTGACTTAAATGATGAGACTTTCTGGATTAAATTTTCATGAAATCAGAGATTATGCCTATCTTGTTCACTGCTATATCCTCCAAAGGCCATCAATCATTATTTGTAGAATTAATACCCAAACGATTTGAAAGAGTGCTTTCCTGAAACGTTCATCAGTCAGCACCTGTGGCGGCAGCTGAGTCCTGAGTTCTGGGTATTGCCTGCCAACACTAGGAGCGCCAGCCCTCAGCCTGGAAAGCAGATGCCTAGGGCAGAGAAGCCTGATGTTTCCAGCCTATGGGCCTTCTCACATACCAAAATGCATCTGCTTCCATGGGCTCTGAAACAGTGAACTCTTCCTTTAATCCTAGCACTCTAGGAGGCCAATGCAGGAGGATGGCCTGAGGTCAGGAGTCAGAGCCCAGCCTCAGCAAGAACAAGACCCCACCTCTACTAAAAATAGAAAAAATTAGCCAGGTGTTGTGGCGGGCACCTGTAGTCCCAGCTACTTGGGAGGCTGAGGCAGGAGGCTCCCTTGAGCACTGGAGTTTAAGGTTGCAGTAAGCTACCATGATGCCACCACACACCAGCCTGGGAGACAGAGCAGGACCCTGTCTCAAAAACAAACAAGCAACCCCCTCCCCGAAGAATGAAACAAAACAAAAATAAAACAAACAAACAAAAAAAAACCCTTTCCTTCTACTCAAGTTAATACTGCTTACTCCCCATAAACAAGCCCAGAGCCATAGCTTTATCTTTCTTGGATCTTTTGTTACAGGTCGGGCTTATGGTGAGGAGGAAAAACAGAAAGAAACCCAAACAATGGATCTGCTCCACTGTTCAATGCCTGCGAGCCTCTGGCTACATCCTCAGGAGACTGGCTAAGCAACTATTTATTTTTTGTTTTTCTTGTAGTCTCTTCCACAACATTCAGAGACAAACTAAAAAAAAAAAAAAAAAAGGAGAAACTAAAGTAAAAGAAAGGACATGAGCAAAAAAGAAGGGAGACCATGCTCAGCAAGAAGGTGAGGAAGTTACCCAGAATCTTTGCAGAATGGCTTCCACCCCTGGGAAGGCGGATGACATCAAAATGCTAGGAACAGGAAATGGAAAACTGTTCAGGTAGACACTGCTTCTAAAGTTAGGAGTGTGGACGCACACTTTTGTGCCCTGGCGACTACATTTTTCACCACAAGTTTTGGGAAGCTGAAGCTGCTTCAGCTTTGGAATCAGGAGCCAAGAGAACTTGGGATACTCACCGGCATCGCTGGGCTTCACCGCAATGCAATGATGAGAGGCAACAGGAGCACCATCAGCCCCTCCTTAAAGCCCTTCTCTTTCCAGATTCTAGTAACTGGATGGGCACCCAAAAGCTAGCAGCTGTGGGAAGCCACTAACAGGTCCTCGTTGATTTCTTTTTGAGAACCTACTGGGGTGCAGAAGCTTCAGAGAGACCCACAGCGCCCTCTCCCAATAAGAACAGGGGAAAATAGGTAGTGTCATCAGTTGCTAGGTAGAATAGAGACAAAAATGAAAGCGCTTTCCAGCGTCTCTTTTAACCCTCTGTTGGTTTTAGACACCGCTTGTTCCTTTGGGTGTGCCTGTCTTCTCTCTGCTCCCAACTTCTGAGTATTTAAGGAACATAGTTATGTGCAAGACACAGGGAAACCAAAGAATAATAAGAGCTGCTCATTCAGGGAGCTCAAGTCCCTCCCTTTGCTTCTTCCCCTGGAGCTCAGATTTTTGCCCAAGGATCTTTGAGAAAGAGTTGCACAAAGTACCCAGGGCTTGGAACTCCCTGCTCTGACTCCCTACCAGGCATGCTGTAGTTCCTATGATTGATATAGCATGTATCGTTTAGATTGTCCTGTAATTTTTGGACAAAAAGTATGGCTTACCTGCTGCTCTACAATAAGCTCAAAAAAGTGCTTATTGAATAAAGGAAGGCAAGAGAAAGGCCTAAGAGAAGATTTTGAGGGGCAGCCACTTGCCTTGTTCACTTAGCAATCCCCAGCATGCAGTTGTGACAATGTTGTCAACAGGAGCACATGACAAGTTGGAAAACGCAGCTTCAGCGTGCCCAGGGAGCTGGGAACTGGCCCAGACAGGGAAGAGGAAGTAGAGGTGAATGGGAGAGATGTGCCCAGACAAGACCATGGGGCAGGCAGGCAGGCTTGAGCTCAGGTTCAGGGACCCAGCCATTTGACCTCGGGCAGAATCCCAAATTGCACTGAGGTTCAGTTTCTTCATCTTTAAAAGCAAATCCTGTCATACATTTTACAGAGGTGTTGAAGGATTAGATGAAGCCCTGTTTATTACGCACTTATTAGGGAGTAGAACCATTTGCTGTATGTTGGTTTCCTCCTGGGGTAGGCTGAGAATTGCCTGCTCCAAAAATGTCCACATCCTAATCCCCAGAACCTGTAAATATGTCATCATATATGGCAAAAGGGACTTTGCAGCTGTGATTAAATTAAGGATCTTGAAATATGGGGATTATCATGGATTATCTGGTGGGCCCAGTGTAATCACAAGGGTCCTTACTGGAGGGAGCAAAAGGGTCAGAGAAGGAGATATGAGGATGGAAGCAGAGGTCAGAGTGATGCCATTGCTAAAAGCAGAACATGAGCCAAGGAATGTACACAGCCTCCAGAACTAGAGAAGAGAAGAAACAGACGTCTTCCCGAGAGCCTCCAGAAGGAATGCAAGTCTGCCAATCAACTCTTTGATTTTAGCCGATAAGACACATTTTTGGCTTTTCATCCTTCAAAACTGTAAGAGAATTAATTTGTGTTGTTTCAGGCCACTAAGTTCGTGGTAATTTTTATAGCGGCAATGGGAAACTAATATACCTTCCTTTATCCAAAAGAAAAAAGAAGTCATAATGAAATTAACATCTGGTAACCTCTCAGCTTCCTGGCACCTTCTCTTCTTAGATATCTATATTTCTTTCATCCTTCCTTCCTTTGTTCTTCCCTTTCTTATTCATTTGACTAACATGAGCACTCATATATCCCTTTCAGAGATCCCTCCAATAGTCTGATGTTCCTCCCCAGCGCTGGAATTCCAAGGCAGTGTATTTGTCCTTTTCAATGTCTATTAATATCTTGTTCCAAAAATGCATACTGTAACATAATATGGTGCATTTGCATTAAAAGGTAGATATTTAAAAAGAGGATCTGGTGAACATGTCTTTTAATTTTTAAGTCATTTTATTCTAATTGCAAATATGAAATTAGTAAACTCAGTCCTCAATTACTTGGAAAACACAGAAAAAATCAGAGTGTAATAAGATACAAATCACCCACTGGCAGTAACCACTGTTAATATATGTCAGTATATGTCTTTTCAGTGGTTTTGCTATGACAATATATGTACATATATAAGCATACCATTTTTGGTTCATTTTACCAAAAGAGTTTCACACCCTATCTTATAAAGTCTTTTCAAATTGATACTTCAATCATCAATGTGAATTTTTTTTTTTTTGAGACATAGTCTCTCTTTGTTGCCCTGAATAAAGTGTTATGGAGTCATAGCTCACAGCAACCTCCGTCTTTTGAGCTCAACCAATCTTCTTGCCTTAGCCTCCCAAGTAGCTGTGACTACAGACACCCACCACAATGCCTGGCTATTTTTAGAGACGGGGTCTCACTCTAGCTCAGGTTGGTCTCAAACTCCTGAGCTCAGGAGATCCACCCACCTCGGCCTCCCAGAGTGCTAGGATGACAGGTGTGAGCTACCACACCTGGCTTCATCAATGTGAATTTTTTTAATGGCATGGCTTTACTAACTCTTAAAATTTTAAATAAATACATTTGATCATGATGAAGATCTTCAAGGACAAGGGAAGACAGTCCCACCAACCTGGGAAACATTGTTGTGGGAAGTGTCCCTCACACTCTCTTTGGGAAGAACAAAACCTACCTCTAAGAAATTGTCTATCATTAAATCTCAGGCTGTACTTTTCAGAGTGACTTGTGCTTATCTTGTTCCCTATGAATCTCTTTATGTCTTTGGCTTTTTAGTACCTGATTTGTTATATGTATTTTAAGGTCTTTCTGAGGACTCTGACTCATTTGCAGATGGGGAGACTCATCCTCAAAAACCAAAAGACAAACTATCAAGTTAGCAAAAGAGTCTTGTTTGTTAAATAATGTTGGTTTCAACATAATATATTTTACACATTCAGTAAGAATTTTCTCTTGCCTATTTTCTTTTAATTTAGTAAAGTGTGTGTGTGTGTAAAGTCTGAACTGAGCCATTTTCTGTTAGGAGCAGGGAGAACTTGGGACACTCACATCATTTGCCAATTTGGGGGCAAGGCTAGCCCTCATATAAGTGGACAGTAGAATACCACAGCAACGAACATGGCTTTCAATGTCAGACAAATTTGTCTTCAAATGAGACTCTGACATTTCCTACCTAAGTCACCTTAGGAAAACTATGAACCTCTTTAAGACTCAGATTTCTCATATAGAAAATGGGGGTAATAACATTATCTTCCTTACAGGGTTATTGTGAGAATTTGATGAAATCAACAGTGATAGAACCAAGAGGTGACTTATTTATTAGTAGTACTATTACTACTACACACACAATCATCATCAGCCCTCTTGAGCAATCCCAAATAAATCTGTAATTTAAGAAAAGACCGGGGTCTGCCATGCAACCTCAGTTCAAGCCCCCTAACCTTGCTGTCCAACCCAATTATGTTCTAAAATCTATCCCCTGGAGTCACTTGTGAATATAATCATGCATATCACTTAGCACAATGCCTAATACACAGTGAGTCAACGTTAGCAGTTGCTACTACTGTTACTTTTATTCACTAGTTTACCAAACAACATTGGGGTTTTTCCTTCCCTGTGCATGGATGGATTCATAAAGGATGGTAAAGGCCATACTTGCCCTTCCTACAATGGTTCTATTTCACTATGAGTTTTTTTTCTTTTGATTTCACTGTCTTGTCAAGAAATTTGCTGAATTCCAATAACATATTTCAACATTTTAATACTCACCAATATTCATTCAATCATATATTCTTAACTTGCCTTATTTACTTATTTATTTATTTAAGATAGGGACCCTCCCTGTTGCCCAGACTAGAGTACACTGATGTCATAGCTCCACTGCAGCCTCAAACTCCTGGGTTCAAATGAGGCTGCTCCTGTCTTAGCCTCCTGAGTAGCTGGGACGATAGGTGCACCACCACACCCTGCTAATTTTTCTGTTTTTCAGACAGTCGTGGTCTTGCTATGTTGCTCAGGCTCTAACTTGCCTTACTCTGAAAGCAAGATGATTGAAAACTGCTAATTTTTAAGGTACTTTTACATATGTGGTCACTTAGCTTTTTAATTTCTCCTTCGTTAATTTTTCTTTTCTTTCTTTTTTTTTTTTTTTTTTTTTTACTTTTTGTAATTCTGATTATCAGGTAAATATTTCATTATAGTAATTGGCAAACTTTTAATACATTTTTTCTCCATAAACATTTTCCATATACCAAAATGTTTCTATGTATAAAAATGAACAGAGTGGGCTCGACACCTGTGGCTCAAGCAGCTAAGGTGCCAGCCACATACAACCTGAGCTGGTGGGTTCAAATCTAGCGCAGGGCCCGCCAAACAACAATGACAGCCGCAACCAAAAAATAGCCGGGTGTTGTGATGGACACCTATAGTCCCAGCTACTTGGGAGGCTGAGACAAGAGAATCACTTAAGCCCAGGAGTTGGAGGTTGCTGTGAGCTATGATGCCATAGCACTCTACCCAGGGTGACAGCTTGAGGCTCTGTCTCAAAAAAAAAAAAAAAAAAAAATGAACAGAGTGGAAATCATATCATATACACAACTGTGTCTTACTATTTTTACTCAAGACATCCCATGGCATTACAAACTTTTAAACATTTTTGATTACCATCAAATGGATATTCCATAAATTCTCAATCATTCTTTAATGTTGAATAAGTTGATTAGAATTTCTCTTTGCTTATTTTAAACCAGTGTGTACAGAGTGAGGGTGAAGGTGTTAATAACCAGAGAGGAAATATTACAAAACATAACCAGTGTGTTTGGGATATGTGTATAAATATTTCCTGTGGTTGGAGATAGGAAATGTGGACAGTCATAGCAAGATCAATGGAATTTTACATAAGTGAATGGTTCTTGGAATGTCCCAGAACATGTAAATACATATCAGGGTTTTTAAAAAATTGGATAATGATGAAAAATATAATGCCTTACATTTATCTTGAACTCTTCTCCCTTACTCTATCTTGAACTCAACAATAGAACAACTCAATTAAAAAATGGGCAAAAGTCTTGAACAGATATTTTTCCACAAAAAGGATATACAAATGGCCAACAATTGCATAAAGCAATGCTCAACATTACTAGTTATTATGGAAATGCAAATAAAAACTGTAATGATATATAACCTCATGCCCATTAGTATGGCTAACATACTAATATGGGTTATGTATGTGTGTATATATATACCTACACACACATATGTATGCTTATTTCCCCTAAAATAATAAGTGTTACAAAAGAGGTGAAAAGATTGGAACCCTTGGGCAGTTTTATTAGAAAGCTAAAATGGTTAACTAGTGTGATGAAAATGTGTCAAACGGTCTATGAACCAAGTGTATGGTGCCCCATGATCATACTAATGTACACAGCTATGATTTAATAAAAAAAAAAAAAGAAAGAAAGCTACAATGGTGCAGCCACTATGGAAAACAGCATGACTATTCTTTAAAAAATGAGCCAGCAATTTCACTTCTGGGTATATATCTTAAATAATTGAAAACAGATTCTCAAAGAAACATTTGTACACCTCTGTTTATAACAGTATTATTTATGATAGCCAAGAGGTGAAAGTAATCCAAGTGTCCATTGATGGATCAATGGACAAACAAAATGTGGTATATGTACAGTGAAATATTATTCAGCCTTAAAAAGGAAGGAAACTCTGCAATATGCTATAACATAGGTGTACCCTGAGGAGTGTATGCTTACTGAAATCAACAAGTCATTAAAAGATAGATCCTGATTCCACTATGTAAGGTACTCAGAGTAGTCAAATTTATGGAGATGTGCAATAGAATGAGACCTGCCAGTGACTGGCAGTTGCTGATGGCAGGGGTGTGTGTGTGTGTGTGTGTGTGTGTGTAGGAGAATAGGAAAGATCCTAGGTATGCCAGGACATTTTTTAAAGCTCATTAATGAAATTGTTTTTGAAAGAAGTCCAAAGCACAGTAAGTATATTCTTTTTCTTACTCTTTTTTCTAATCTACATAATTTAAGTGAGCCACGGAAGTTTAACTGTAGGTTCAAGTGTGCTGTGAGATAAACAAAGGCTGAAAAACACTGGGACAGAGTTTCAATTTTACAAGATTAAAAAAAAAAAGGTCTAGAGATTGGTTGCATAACAAGGTCAACATACTTAACACTATTGAATTTGTACACTGAAAAATGATTAAGATGGCAAATTTTAATGTGTATTTTGTTGCAATTAAAAATTTTTAAATAAAAATATTAGCGTGGCTTATAGTATTTCATAATTTGGAAAATGCTGTCTCATATATGGTTCAGTTGATCCACACAACTTAGCGAGGGAGCAGCTTGGGTGTCATTATTTCCATTTTAGAGCATAGAGATCCTCTTGGAGGGGACACATAGCACTCCCACAGCTTCTAGGGTGAAGGAGTGGCTACCCTTGCAGACTGTCTCAGGTCTATCCCAGCATCATTAGCTATGAGATATGGTTTGATCCTTTCTGATCTTCATCCTCATCAGCTCCATGGCCCAGCTGCCTGTACCTTCTCTGCTTTGCCATTTCTTTATTTCTACAGAAGATGCCTTGCAGAACCCTGGCAAGCTGCCTGCATCATTCTTTCTCCTAACGTTGGAGACTCACTCAGAAACCAGAGGTTTTCCTGGATGCCCTGTTTGAACACTACGGGAAACTCAGAGTTGGCTTGTCAGCCTCCCCCAGCAATCAAAAGAATTGAAGACTTAGTTTGATGAGTTCTGACAAACACATACCCCCATGTAACCCACATCCTGTCAAGATACAGTTTCTAGTACCCCAGGAAGATTCCCTTCCCAGTCAATACTCTCTACCCCGAGGCAACTACTCCTTTGATTGTTTTACTCCTTGAGAAATTTTAATTCTTCTTTCTTGGGAGGATAGGGGTAGGAGTGAGAGCATGGGAAGATAGGCTCTTGAAGAATATTCTTCTTAAGCTATTCTTAAGCTTAAGCTGGGGTCTGTTTGGAAGGAAGAAAGGAAGGAAGGAAAAAGAAAAGGAAGGAAAGGAAGGGAGAGAGAGAGAGCAAACGAGCAAGCAAGCAAACTCATATCCTTTGTTTTTCCTTACATTTTAGCTGAAGCTTCCCTTTCCCTGGGGCAGTGGAGGCCAAGGTCTAGTTTGAGAGAGAATGACACATCATAGAAAGGAACACCCTCCCACACATCCACAGACATTTCATATCTCAATCCTCCTCTATCTCCATTGTTTATGCTTTCTCTAAACCCCTAATTATGGGAAATCTCCAAGTCTCAGTCCTCTGTTTCTTCTTATAAAACTCTGACCTCTTGCTTGTGGTTCAATTAATAAATTCATGGAACAGACAATAGAGGCCTTATTAGGCACCTAAGTTGTAGTAACATCAACATAGTATCCTGTTCTTCCAGGAGTTTACAGTTTGGTGGGGGAAGACCAACATGTAGCGCTAATTTGTATCTACCCTAAATAAAATCCTTCTCCTGTGTTCTCTTTCTTGATGACTGGAACCTACTCTATCCACTTACAAGTCCAGAAACCCTGCAATTCTTCTTCTTCCTCTTTCTTTCTCCAGCTCTCCCACTCCCTGAACCAATCAGTCACCAGGTCTACTGATTTTGCCTCTGAAGTATTTCTCAAATGCACCCCTCCTCTTCATCTTAGCTGCCCTGAGTCCAGCTCAAGACATCCTCAACCTTCCTTTGGACCATGACCTCCCAGACACCATAGCAACCATCTCAAATGACAATCCAACCCTGCCATTTCCCTCAGTCCTTGTCATCTACAGGAGGGTGTCCACAGTTCTTAACATCATATTCAAGGACCCTGATGCTGCCCTCTTTGCTTTCCTTCTTACTTTTGCAACACAGCCCGTTTTCCTCATTGCATAGGAGTCCCCACCCCAGCCCAATAGGCACACTAATATACCATATCTTGTCTCTGTGTTTCTGTGGCCTTCTTTCTTTGTGTGTAACAACTGCGTGTCTCTCCCACCAGTCTGAGAGTTCCTTGAAGGGAAGCTTTGTTCATCTCTGTGTCCTCCGTGCTTAGCACATAGTAGGAGCACAAAACATGTCAGGCATTGTTCTGAGAACTTTTTTTTTTTCTGAGACAGAGTCTCAAGCTGTTGCCCTGGGTAGAGAGCTGTGGCATCACAGCTCACAGCAAACTCCAACTCTTGGGTTCAAGCGATCCTCTTGCCTCAGTTTTTCTATTTTTAGTAGAGATGGGGGTCTTGCCTCTGTTCAGGCTGGTCTTGAACTCATGAGCACAAGCAATCCACCCGCCTCAGCCTCCCAGAGTGCCAGGATTACAGGCAAGAGCCACCGCTCCAGGCCTAAGAACTTTTCATACATCACCTCAATCCTTATGACATCTATGAGGAAGGTCTTAACATGGTGTCCATTTCATAGCTGAGAATAGTGAGAGATTAAGCAGCTTGCCCAAGACAGGATAGTCTGGGATTTGGACTTGAGTGATCCTGCCCCAAATATGGCTTTTAATGATACTTATCTGCCCCTCAACTTACATGTGTCTGTTGAATGAACAATGATTCCCTTTCACCTCCCCATCTCAATATGGCTATAACCAAACAATTGTCTCCTAATAGCCTCTTTCCTCCACTTCTGTCCTCCACTGCTCCTCTAGAGTTTTTGAATTTCACCTCTCTCTTCTCGTTAACCCCATCCAATCCCTCATCATGTCTAAGTTTTTGTTTTGCTTTTCTTTTGAAATACCTATTGGATTCACTCCTTCCTCTCTGTTGTCAACTGCTATCATTCCTAGTCTGGCCCTCATCCCTTCAGGCCAATGACCACAGAAGCTTCCTAGCAGTGTTGCCTCACTTCACTACTTCACTCCTTTGGGACTTTGAGGTTTATATGCATTTTTATTTAACCTTCACAACAACCCCTGAGCTGAATATCATTATTTCTGTTTTACAGGCGAGGAATTAAATGACATAGCCAAGGTTCAAGTGGAGTTTGCCTAGCTCTGAGGACTCTGTCATCCCCAAGACTATTGACCTTGGGCAAGTCACTTAACCTCTCAGAGTCTTGGATTCCTCATCCATAAAATGGGGATAATAAATAACAGCAATTATCTGATTATGAGAGCGACTGAGATAACACGTATCACCCTGCCTGTCAACAGTTAAGTGCTCAATAATTTTCAGCTCTTAAAGCCCACAATCCCCATCTACAAACTCCATAGCATATCTAGCGTATGAGTTGGCTAATCATTCTGCTCAAAATACTTTCTGAAAGAGCTCTTGAACCATAGCTGAGAGGAACTTGCCATATCTGACCCCTTCTTTATCCCTCAAAGGTACTTTCTCCTGGGAAGAATCATATGCTGTATGAAAAAATTACCTTATGTTGTCATTTGCAGAATTTACATCAAAAGGATTTGTGTAACATTATTATAATCAGATACTAGTTGAAGATGAGATGGATTTATAAATCACATATAGTCAAGATCAAGTATTGAAGGTAGAGGAAAGATAAAAGGATTTTGTAAATAAACTACAACTACAGTCTGCCCTGAAGCCCTGAGTGCCTACCTCTGAGGGAACAAGCTTCTCCACCCTCTCAAGCTAGAGGGGCAAGGCAGTAGAACACCGCCCCGCCTCCACCACCTCCAGAGCCCCGCCTCCAGGGCAGCGTGACGAAGTGCCCAAGCCCCGCCGAAGAGGGGCGGGCGCCCCCGATCACATGGGCGCGAGTGCGGAAGTGCTGCTGAAGGCCGCGTTTGTGATTGGCTGCGGCCGAGAAGACGGGGGCGGGATGACAGACGCTCTGGGAGGAGCCAGGGAAGGAGGCTGCCGTCGGGGCCGGCGCCAGAGTCCAGGATTTGGCCTGTGGTGCTGACCGAGTGCTGGACCAGGGCGGTCCAGAGTGCCTGGCCTGTGCGCGCGCCCGCTGCTCAGAGTTTCTTTTCTCCCCCACTTCCCGGCAAAGGCGCAGGTGGCAGCAGGAGCCGGTGTGGTGGGCGGAGGGAGGCCAGGAGGGCGCGGGCACCCTGAGCGCGTAGCAGGTGGAGGCGGCCGGGGGCCGGGACGCCATGTCCATGGAGGACCCCTTCTTTGTGGTGAAAGGGTGAGTGTCGGCCGAGGGCTCCACTGGAGGTGGAGGTGGCAGTGCTGCCTACCCACACCTCCCGATCTTCTGGCTGTAGGGGGAGGGGACAGTGGAGACAGCTTAGTCTTGAAGGCATGACCAAGCGTCCGGAGACATTCCCTCCTGTCCCACCTTGACTGTGAGACCCGTGCCCACAACTAGGCCCCTGGTAGGGGGTTCCCTTTTGACCTGTGCGCTGCAGTACAATTTACTTGGGGATTGAGGGGGTCAGCAACTCTGCAGGTGGGGAAGAAGACCAGTCTTAGCCCAAACTGGGGCTCTAATCTAATATGGGACCCTGCTTCGAAGAAGCAAAAACAGCATCTGGGCAGGAAAAGGGAAATGGCCCTCCTGAGCTTTGTAGTTCGTGTTGACGGGGGTGAGCTCCATTGTCCATTGAGTTTGGAGCGTTCGCCTGCAGACTGGTAAGACCACAACATGCCCAGAGGCGTCTGAGCACGTTTGCTGGGAGGGAGGCGGGGGCGGGGGTTGATGTAGGAGGCTGGGGAGTGTGGCAGCGGAAGACAACTGAATTCAATGGGGGAGTTTTTACTGAGTAATGCGAAGAGAGGAAAGCAGTCGTACATACACAGTGTCGAGGTTGGAAGGAAAACAAAATGAAACCAGCCAAACTAAACTTTCCTCAGCTTTCTATTAGCAACTGGAATTTTCTCACAGTGCTAAAGGAAATGAGTGTTTCTTTTAACTCCTTGATTTCATCCAGGCTGTTTGACAGGTTTCCCCCATTTCTTCTTCTGCCTTATGTTTCCTTATGAGCTGTCCTGACTCCATTTTTGATTGCTTTATTCTTTGGAGATGGAAACTTTGATTGTACTTTATAATATCAAGTTTGTAGCTGTTAAACGATTGCAAGCAGGAAAGATCAATTCCGGTGTCATAACTTACTTCTAACTAATTTATTACCAATAACTTGTCAGCTTTATGTTTTAGATGTCAAACATGAAAAAATCTGAGAACTGCAAGGTCTCAGACGATCAGGACTAATAACTATGTACACTGTTCCTTGCTTTTAACTAATTGCTCCTAGCTTCTTGTTTCTGTAGTGGTAGAAACTGACCAGCTGAATGGGTGTTTGTTTTTCGATTTAAGGGATCCAGAAATTTAAATGATAATTTAGGTGAAATACTTTATCTATGATACAGGAAACCGTATTTACACTATTTCTTAATACAACATTTCCTTAGAAAGGTTTTTCTTCACCTTACTTTAATTTAGACGGGGAAATGCCTAGTTGTAGGTTTACTAGTAGTATGTGGCTCCCTACCTGCATAATGTGTTATTTATTAGAAGGATTGATTTAGGGTTAATTTTTAAAATTTAAAGCTGTGTGTTTTTCCCTCAAATGAAAATTTTTGACGCTTAGGTTGCATAGGTTATCTCTGCAGTGAGATTTTTTTGTTTGACTTGTAATGGAATTTGTGAGAACCCTAAATTGCTCTGTCATCTTGACGTGTTTTTTTTTCCTTATATCATCCAATAGAGTCTACCAGTGCTTGCTCACTGATTAAATATCACTGCTTTACTGGAACATTGGTTTGGAGTTTTGCTCAACTTTTACATCAATATAGCTCATGTCCTTCTAAGGCAGTGGTTCTCAACCTTCCTACTGCCATGACCCTTTAATATAGTTCCTCATGTTGTGGTGACCCCCAACCATAAATTATTTTTGTTGCTATTTCATAACTGTAATTTTGCTATTGTTGTGAATTGTAATGTAAATATCTGATATGCAGGATGTATTTAGATGACCCCTGTGAAAGGGTCGTTCGACCCCCAAAGGGGTTGCGACCCACAGGTTGAGAACTGCTGTTCTAAGGTGTTTAAAGGAAAAAATGAGATCTCGAAACCTTGTACTGTGGAAAGGTTAAATCAGCCACAATGGTTTCTCCAGATGTTTGTGATTGCATATTTGGGGAGCCATATACTTCTGTTTATTAAATGTATTGAAAATGCATCAAACAACGTGGAAAAATAAAAGGTATCTAAATTATGGTCCTTGGCCTAGGAGCTTCTAGTCTACTCTAAGAAACAGATCACCCCCAAATTAAGTAGAAATGATAGGTGGTAAATGATTAAGTGAATGCTATAGATGATTAGTACCCCTGGAGTTTAGAGAAAGTCACCTCCTGAGGAAGTGTTATGATTGGAAATGCTTTTTGAGGTAGCACTGGGTCTTAAGTTTTGAAGATGGGAAGAAGTTAAATAAGTCACACCTATCCCTTATCAGTACACTTATCAAAGAGTTTTATTTAGTCTTCCTGCTTCCAGTCTCTTTTCTTTCAGGTGCCCTTGGATCTATTGAGTTAATGCTGTTTAATTGAAATATAATGCAAGCCACATACATCATTTTACATTTTCTAGTAGCTACATTCAAAAGTAAAGAGATGAAATTAATTTTAATATCTTTAATACAAATATTAACATAGATTAATATAAAGATTATTGATGATATATTTGGCACGGTTTTTGAAATCTAGTACATAACTTACAGCACATTTGTACTTGGATGTTAAATTTTCATCAGAAATACTCATCTGTATGTACAGTGAATTAAGCATACAGTTGAAAAAGTAAATTCACATACCCTAATTGATGCAAATGTTCATAAAAGTTTTCTGGCAACTGTATTGCAAATCAGTTTTTAAATGAGTTAAAATTTAGTTCCTCAGTCACTGTAGCCATATTTCAAGTCAGTAGTCATATGTGGCTTCCATATTGAACAGCACAATATAGCCATTCTAGAGCCCAGGCAGGTGTACCCTGTTTGTTATTGTTTAGGGGCTGCCTGTTGCTTATGGAATAACAGCAAACATTTTATGACCTCCTTGATCCAGTCCCTTGTCTAGTTTCCTTGCATCCTGCCTGCCCTTTAGCCTTAGCGTTGCAGCAGTGCCAGTCTCAGCAGTGACTATGACTACAGTATTGGATGTTAACCCAGCTTTCAGCATTCAGTATAGGTAAGCATCTCTCCTACCTCCAAGAAGTGCTTCTATTGGCACATGTGACACATTGTTGTATCTCTTCCTCTGGCTGTCTTTCATTTTTAGACCATGAGCTCTGAAGGTTGGGACTGTTTATTTTTTCTGTATTTCCAGTCTACACCTTGAATATACAGTATAAATGTTGAACACCTACTCTGTTGGTGGTGAAGGAATGGTGCTTCATGGGTGAGAATGTCACCAGCAAAGAAGGTTCTAAGGTGGTCATTGTGTATTTAGGTATCATCAAGGAGGGCAGCTGAGGTGGAGTAGGCAGCTTATTTGGGGAAGTAATGGCAGGTAACATTTATAGGCTGCATCCCCTGTGCTGGGCATTGTGTGCTAAGTAAGCACTTGATAGGAATTTTCACTTTGTGAAAACAGCCTTGTGTTGAGAGTACTAGCCACGTTTTAGAGGCGAGGAGCTGATGAGGAAGCATAGAGGGGTTTATTTAATTTGCCCAGGGTCACACAGCTAGTAAGTGGTGGACCCAGGATTCAAATTTCAACAGCCTAATTCCACTCATACTGTTAACACTTCACAGTACAGGTGAAATAGTGTTAAGCTGTGTTGGCTTGAGGAGAATCTCATCTTGAGGCCATTGAAGATTTTTTAAAGCAAGGAAATGACATGAAATTAAGGTTTTAGGAATATTGATTTGGTAATAATGTTGGATGCATGTGAGGAAAAATGAAACTAGTTAAAAAGCTGTTTTAATTTAAATGTGATGGATAGTGCCTGAATGTTGGAAGCTCCTTTTGGGAGGTTTTGACATTGTCAATGTCTCATTCAGAGCAGAATCCCAGGAATCCCTCTTTTTGTCCTCATGAAGTAGGTTCTATTATTATCATCATCTTACAGTGAGAAAAATGAAACTTGGAGAGTAAAAACCTTTAAGTTTATAAGCTTGCAGGTAGAAAGTCCAGGATTTATACATCTGTATATTATTGATAATAATCAATGGGAAATTGGGTTCATAGTATATATATATATATATATATATGTATATGGTTTTATAATGTTTTCATTTGTATTTCCTTATATTCTGGAAACATCTTGGTGGGGGTGGGCTTGCAACAGTTGCATACCAGTGGAAGGGTGGGGGGTCGGAGTAGGTTTGTTTTTGCACATCCCTGACCAACCCCTCCATTGGTTTGCACTGTTACTAATGACTACATTGTCTTTTGTCATATAATTTATCTCCCAGGATGGACATTTATGGTGTTTATAATTTTTCACTATTAACATAAATGTGGTGATAAGCCTATTTGTCATGGGTCTTTATTACTCTTCTGGTTTTCATAGCCTATATTCTTATAGCATAATTGCTAATTCAGAGAGCATACACAGAAAACATGATGCCTGTCACCACGTTGCCCTCGAGGGCACATGCTCTTGCTCACTGTCCACAAAGAATTTGAGGGGCTCTTTCTTCCCTTGATGCTTTGCCAGGGTTCTCATTTTAAGAAATCTTTACTAATTTGCGTAATTTGTCTTCATCTTTGTATTCCGTAGGGACTTACTCAGTAAGTGTTGGATGAGTGAACCCATTTTGAGGTTTTGATTCAGTAGTTTGTTCCCTGCTCTTCTTGGCAAGCTTTTAGAATTAGCCTCATTTTAGAATTTGCAATTTATAATCCAGTAGGCTGCTATGAAAACCGTGAAATTGAACATGTTGAGAGATCGGAGTATATTGTTACCAAGTGAGCCTCTCCTATTAGTAAAAGACACGAATGATATGCCTGCATGCTATTTGCTGCTTTGGAGGTTTTGTGTACCTTACTGGGATAGTTTTATTTTCAGGTTCTTGGCTATGGGTCGGTATTGACTTGATGACATAGCTGATGAATGAGATGGTTGGTATATATTATGTTGTGTTCTCTAACCTTCTCTTGTCTGTCTGTTTACCTTTATGAATACTAGATTATAAGCTGCTTGAGGGAAAACATCATCTGTTTTATTCAGTGTTGAATTTTCTTTATGAAAAACTTAACCTTTGTTTGAAGAGTAATTTTGGTCCAGTAAAATTGAATGTTAAGTTATATCCCATTTATTACTTTTTAAAAACCAGAATCAGGTGATTCCTTATAGAAACAACTTCACAAGCATTTATTATAACTTTTTTTTTATTGAATGCCTAATATTCAATACTTGCCTAATTCAATGCCTAATATTTAGCTCCTGAAATTATAGTCTAGTTTAGAGAACATTATGCAAATAGGTGAAAGAGTGTATGGGAAAGATACATTATGTGTAAGATTTTGGAATAGAGTTGAAGTGCTGTGGAGGCTGAATAAAGGAAAGACCTACGGTGTCAGTGTTGGTTAAGGGTACTTTAATAAAGCAAACTGGACCTCAATTTGTGCCTTAATGGAAATTTCTGCCTCTCATTTGCAGAGGTGTAAGTGCTCTGCTAGCCTGGGGAAGCAGTTCAACAGAAATCTAGGACCAGAAATGAGAAAGGTGAGGATGCAGAGAAGACCTGACAACTCAAACAGTATTTGTTTTAGTGAGAAATCAGGCTTACTATTAAAGCCCCCAGTTTGGATTAGGAGGAGGCATGAAAGGAGTTTGAATACCTACCTAAGGAGTTTAAATTTAATATGATTCCTGCCATAAATTCTTAATTAGAAAGCAGTTTTTAAACTAGCAGTTACTATTCACTTGCTCATAGTCAACTTTTAACAGCTCAAACTCAGGTCTTATGATTCCACAGAGAAAACAAATTTGTCTGGAGGCTTTGCAGAAGGGGATTAAATAGGTCTTGGTAATGGAAAGCATCTCATAATCAGAGTCAGAAGAACTTGGGGCAGGCAGCCAAAATGTCTGAACCCCAGGTCTCTTTATTTGTTCAATGAGCACAGACTGGATTATCTTGAAAGTTCCTTACAGATCTAAAAATTCAATGATCAGGTTTAAGTAGAGCTTGTGCAAGGTAAAAAGTAGGAGGAGGGGTCAAAGATGACTCTTGTCTAGACAAGTTTCAAAACTTGGAAAATGGTAGAAGTTTTGGCTAAAATGAGGAAGTTAAAAGAGGGAAGCAGAGCTTTCTTTGTTGTTTTATTTTTGTTTGCTTATGTAAGTACTTGATTTTCTTGTAGGGAGAATGCAATTTGTTTGGCTTTAGGCAAATGGAATGGTCCTATAGGCAGCTATAAATACAAGATAAATCCTGGATGAGTGGTGAGGGTTGGAAATGCACTTGGTGAGTCATTAGTTTAAATGAGGTGCTTTGAACTTGTGAATACTGATGAGCCCTGAGAAGCCCTAAAAAGAGTGCTGAGAAACATTGAGCTGAGTGGAGGAAAAGGAAACAAAATTGGTAGAAAACTTGAATAGCACAATGTCACAAAAACAGGAAGTAAGAATTTCAAGAAAATAGATATAACAGGCTATAGTGTCAAAAGCACAGAAAATGAGGACAAGTTAAATTCACTTCTGACTTTACTCACCAGTGACATCTGTGGTGTCATTGGTGGCAATAGTACTATTCTAGGGGAGCTATGGAAGCAGCAGTAGGTTGGGTCAAAAATTGTACAATAACTGTAGGTAATTAAAGACAGTATTTTTTTTTCACAGTAGTTACAAAAGATATCACAGTGTGGTTGGATTTGCAAATGGTAGTAAGGTCAGGGGAAGAGGGTGTCTATTTTTCCCTTAAACACAAAAGATACAAGTATGGAAGTCAACCAATAAGAAGAGCTCCTTTCTTACCTGAGGGATTGGCAGTGGAACAAAGATTGGGGAGTATGGGGCAGGAGCCAGTTTGGGGAGAGTGGGGGTGCAGAGCCTTGCACAACCTGAATTTTTTGAGTTTCATTACTGGAACGGAAACAATCTGCCTTTATGAGCCTCTTAGTGTATTGCTTAAACAGGACCTCTCTGTAAAAAGACTTGTAGAATATATGTTCTCCCAGATACAGGTGTTGTGGCAGATCGTATTTTTTCAAAGATGGGCACACCGATGTGTTATGTCCCATTTGCTTTTCTTAAATTGTAAAGCTGGCCTTCTTTTATTGAGCTGGAGGAGTTCATTTTCCCTTCCTTTGAACTGGTCAGAGCTTTGTAAAGTGGCTGGACCAACAGATCGAGGCAGAAGTGACACTGCATGGCTCCTGAAGCTTCAGTCATAAAAGACAACCAGTACTGCTTCCACTTGCACCTTTTGTCTTGGGTCATAAGCCTGGAGTACGCTGAGCTCGTGTGTAAGAAGTCAGCTGCGCAGAAGCTCTGCTAGGCAGGCTTACAGAGACACTACCAGAGATGGAAAGATACCACATACTTCTGAGATGCTCCTACTCTTACAACCCCAGCCCATTTAATCTTTCAGCTGAAGCCCCAGACATTGTGGAACAGGGACAGGTCATCCCTGCTGTGTCTGCTTCCTGACCCACGGAATCCATGAACACAGTAAATGATTGTTTTACACCGTTAAGTTTTGAGGTAATTGTCATATAACCAAAGTAACTGGAACAGATACCAATTCAGAGTCTTGTCAGTATGGTCAAAGAAGAAAGGAACAATCAAAAGGATGACAAGGATTGCAGCTACAATTATCATCCATTTTGTTGACATGAATGACAGATACTGGGAAACAAAGTTCCCTAATGGCCAAGATAGTCCTTCCTCCCATTTTACTTGGCAAACTTGGTTAGATCCAAATAGGAAAGCTTTGCGACTGCTCTGGACATGTAGATGTGTTACCTATAGCATCAGAGGTTAGTTGAGATGGTGAGCTCTTCACCTTGGTGGACCCAACTGGAAAGTAACGTGGAAGAGTCTCACCTATCAATGACAACAATCACTGTTGGGCTACCTTCAGAAACAAATGAAGCTAGTCCTGCCTGCATCAAATGGAAGAATCTGGTTTTGAAAGCTTGGATGACTGTGTTTTTTCAAAAGATAACATTTTTCAAAGATGTGTACTGTGTTTTCATATATATATATATTATTTTTTTGGTAAATATTTTTGGTAAATAACAGTGTACTCACCAACAGCTGTGAGCTCAAGAATTTGAGGTTGCTGTGAGCTGGGTAGAGTGCGATAGCATCACAGCTCACAACAACCTCAAGTTCTTGAGCTCAAGAGATCCTCTTGCCTCAGCCTCCCAAGTAAGTGGCACTACAGGTACCTGCCACAATGCCCAGCTACTTTTTCTATTAGTAGAGGTGAAGTCTCGCCCTTGCTCAGGCTGGTCTCGAACTTCTGAACTCAGGTGATCTATCCACTTCGGCCTCTCAGAGTGCTAGGATTACAGAAAACCCAGCCTGTGTTTTCATTTTTGACAGCTATTTACTGGGAAAGAGCTCTTCATTACAAGTGGACTTGTGGGCATTGTGGTGGATTGCAGTGAAGGGCCTTCATTCTGGTGTTCATAGGAGGTTCAATTCATGAGAATGTGACAGGTCCCATGATTTTGATGGGCTATTTGGTGGACAGCAAAGGAGAAAAGCCTTATCCCTAGTATTGCTCATGAAATACTGCCTGTGTATGGTGAGATTGATTTTGGAAGCATATGCAACAGATAGCGGAAAATTAGCTTGACTTGAATGGGGAGATAGCCATCTTTCTCCTTCAAGGACTTGAAAAAGGCTTCCTTGGGATGAGAGAAAAAACTAATTCCTAGGAACGTTATTAGCAAGTTTTCAGTGAAATGGTGCCCGACGTGATTCCCAGAGCTGTTGGTGAGTACATTGTTATTTACCAAGAAGTTTGCTAAGCTAAAGAACTCCTAAAAGTTCAAGGTATACCTGCTCCCTCATGGAAAATTCTGTGTATCACACTTTAATCATTTCCATTACATAGTTGGAAGGAAAAGGTGAAAATAGCTAAATCAGACTCTATAGTATAAGGAATCAGTATCTTGTTTTTTTTTTGAGACAGAGTCTCGCTTTATCACCCACTGTAGAGTGCTGTAACGTCACAGCTCACAGCAACCTCCAGCTCTTGGGTTTAGGCGATTCTTTTGCCTAAGCCTCCGGAGCAGGTGGGACCATAGGCGCCTGCCACAACGCCCGGCTATTTTTTGTTGTAGTTTGGCCGAGGCTGGGTTTGAACCCGCCACCCTCAGTATATGGGGCCAGTGCCCTACTCACTGAGCCACAGGCGCCACCCTATCTTGTGATTTTTAACCTTTCTGGAGCCCACAGGCATAAATGATCATCGTTGCCTAAGGAGTCAGCAGCTGCTCACTCAAGAGTGAAATGCTCCTCACAGAGTGAAGTGCTCACATATGCTAGCTAGCTGTGGGGAACAGACAACAGCGCTAGGTGCGCCTGTGTGGGACATACCTAACAACTGGTACTGAAATAACTCTTCTTGCCTTTCTGAAGAAAGGTTAAAAAAAGTAGATGGGCACTTCTCTTGTTAAAACCCTTACAAATCTCAAATGGATGACATGATTATATAATACCCTGTTTTGTGAATTGAGTTACTTGGAATGCCAGGTAATCCTCAAATTTTGATTAAAGGTACTCAAAAAGTAGTTCCGAATTGAAGGGGTGATTCCTTAGTCTTGCACATCCTTGAGTCTTTCTTGCGGCTCTTGAAACTATTCAAGAATAGCCCAAGTTCTTTAGGAAATTCTGGTTACCACTAATACTTGGTTTAAAAATAGGACCCGTTGGTGACAACGTTGTTTTCTACTTCCAGTTCCTACTTCCTTTTTCATACTAATGCTCAGCTGAAATGATACTGGAAGACAGCTGGACTTCTGTGGCTGCTGTTACCATAGGATCCTTCATCTCTGCAGGTTCTGGCTGTTCTTTCAAGATCTGAGATCCTTTAAAACATCTGTCTTAACAAATGTTAAATAGTGACCACTTTGCCTTTCTTATGTCTGTGTTACCAAATGACATTAAACTAAAAATGAATCTTCTTCTAAAAACAAGAGCTTGGAGTAGAGTAAGCCAAATCACTGGTCAGGCCTGTGGGGTGTTGAATGTTATCCTGGAATTCCTTTGTAGCATTTTTCTAATTCTTGTCGTTTCTTTCATTTCTTCCATAGGACGTGAGTGAGTTCTTACATTCTGAAGGACTTCTTGATTTCACACTCAGTGCCACTAGAATCTTCGCATGCATACTTCCCACCCAAATCTGAGTATCAGTGTCTTAAGACATTGCATTTCTGAAAGTGTGGTCTGTGGATCACAAGGCTCCTCAAGATCCTTTCACAGAAGGCTCTATCAACTCAGAACTCTTTATAATAACGTCCAGATGTTAACTTGCCTTTTTCACGGTGTTGACATTTGTGTGTAAGACTGGTGCTTTCAATAAATAAGACAGCGGCACCATACTATACTTGCAGTTGTGCTAAATTGTGGTATTTCTCACCACCCTGTACCACAGTGAAATTAGAAGAGCAGATTTATAGTCCCGTAAGAATATTCTTCATGAAATAGTAAAAATTATTAATTTTATGAAATCTTAAGTACTTTTCTTCATATTTGTAAAGTTACAATTTGCTTATAATAAAATTCACCTCTTTGAGTATACACTTTTGTGAAATTTGACAGATTCATATAGTTGTGTAATTACTGCCTCCACAAATAAAATATAGGATAGATCCATCACCCATAAAAGTTCCCTTGTGTCCTTTCTCGGCTATTCCCCTATGCCCAGCACCTGGCAGCCACTGCTTTGTTTTCTGTTCCTGTAGTCTGCCTTTTCCAGAATGTGATGTCGGTGGAGTCACACAGCGTGTGGCCTTCTGAGGCTAGCTTTTTTTCACTTAGCACGGTGTGTTTGGGATGCATCCATGTCGTTGTATGTCTTAGTAGTTCCTTTGTATTTCAGAGTAGCAGTCCCTTGTTCAAATGTACCACAGCTTGTCCACTCATTAGTTGAAGGACATGTGGATTGTTTTCAGTTTTTGGCTATTATGAATAAAGCTGCTATAAAAATTTGCAAGTTGTTGAGTGAACCTAAGTTTTCGTGTCACCTGGAGTGGGATTGTTAAGTCATTATGGTAAGTGTATGTTTAAGAAACAACCAAACTTCCCAGCTGCTCAGGAGGCTGAGGCAGGAGAATCGCTGAAGCCCAAGAGCTAGAGGTTGCTGTGAGTCCTGTGACATCATGGTGCTCTACTGAAGGTGGTAAAGTGAGACTCTGTCTCTACAAAAAAAAAAAAAAAAAAGAAACAACCAAACTATTTTCCAAAGTGGCTGTACTATTTTCCTTTCTACTAGTAATGCGTGAGGATTCCGGTTACCACACCACCTTTCCAGCACTTGGCATCATGGGTTTTATTGTTGTTTTCGTTTTAAACCATTCTAAATATGTAGTGGTCTCGTCAAAGATTAAGTTTGCATTTCCCTGATGACTGATAATATTTGGTATCTTTTCATGTGCTTTTTTGTCATGTGTGTCTTTGGTGAAATGACTATTCAAATCATTTGCCCATTTTTTAATTGAACTTGTTTTCTTATCTTTAAGTCTTGAGAGTTTTAAAATATATACTGGATACAAGTCATTAATCCGGTGTATAATTTGCAAATATTTCCTCCTTAGTACATATTTTAATATTCTCTGTCACAAAATACAAGTAAGTGTACGTAAAGCATTTTGGCTGTATTGTGAAATACAATACTTGTCTCTAGGAAGAGCACTTCTGTGAAGGAGTTGTGAGCTACAATATAATAGCTATTCCCCCCCACCACACACACATGCGCACACACCCACATAAAAGCTCATTTTTATTACAAAGAATGACAAACTGGTTATACAGACTTGAAATTATCTGAAAAGCTCTTGAGATATTTTCTTGTAACTTAAGAAGTGAACATGCAACAACTGACAATATTTTCACCAGTGATAAAATTAGAGCCTTTAAATAAAACTCAAATTAACTACTGTGATTTGTAGCTTCCTAATACCTAAGTTTTTCTCATGAGATTAGCAATGAGAGTAACAGATATGATTTTGGATACTGTCTAATGAAATGAGTTGGCATTAGAAGCTCTGTTATGCTCAGGAAACCATTACTTTAAAAATGACCAGTATGTGATATTATAAAATCACATGTGGATAAAAGATCCATTTAAAGTACAGGTTAAAACATCCCAAATCTGAAACTTTCTGAGCACTGGCAAGATGGGAAAAGAAATGCTTGTTGGATTTTGGATTTTCACATTTGAGATGGTCATCCAGTGAGTGTAATGCAAATATTCCAAAATCAAAACAAATCTGAAGCACTTCTGCTCCCAAGCATTTTGAATAAGCTGTTCTCAACCTATGTAAGGTAGACTGAAGGATTGTAATGTATGGGAATTTTAAAAGGTTTTTGATACAGTTTTAGGTTCCACCTTGCAGCTAATCTTTGATATACTGCCACTTGTCAAGTTCTGGTATACAATAAAAAAACACCCTTATCTGGAAAGACTATTAAAGTACTTCTCTGTTTTCCAACTATCTGTGTGAGGCTGTTTTCCTATCATATACTTCAACCAGAATGTGTGTCCACAGACTGAAGGTAGAAGTAGACATGAGACTGACTGTTAAGGTAGATTAGATTTGTAAAAGTGGCTCAGCACCCGTAGCTAGTGGTTAGGGCGCCAGCCACATACATCAGGGCTGGCGGGTTCAAACCCAGCCCGGGCCCGCTAAACAACAGTGACAACTACAACAAAAAAATAGCCACACATTGTGGCAGGTGCCTGTAGTCCCAGCTACTTGGGAGGAATCGCTTAAGCCCAAGAGTTTGAGGTTGCTGTGAGCTGTGACGCCACAGCACTTTACTAAGGGTGACATAGTGAGACTCTGTCTCAAAAGATAAATAAATTAAATAAATAAATTTGCAAAAGTGTACAACAGTAGCACTGTTCTCCAATTTTTTAATTTTAGAAATTATTTTTATAGAACCATGTTAACATGTAAATTCATTTTTTTCATTGCTTTTTAAATGTCTGTCTGAATTTTTTTTTTTGACTTTTTTTTTTTTTTTATTGTTGGGGATTCATTGAGGGTACAATAAGCCAGGTTACACGGATTGTAATTGTTAGGTAAAGTCCCTCTTGCAATCATCTATTGCCCTATAAAGTGTGACACACACCAAGGCCCCACCCACCTCCCTCCTTCCCTCTTTCTGCTTCCCCCCCATAACCATAATTGTTATTAATTGTCCTCATATCAAAATTGAGTACATAGGATTCATGCTTCTCCATTCTTGTGATGCTTTACTAAGAATAATGTCTTCCACTTCCATCCAGGTGAGTACGAAGGATGTAAAGTCTCCATTTTTTTTAATGGCTGAATAGTATTAGATGGTATACATATACCACAGCTTGTTAATCCATTCCTGGGTTGGTGGGCATTTAGGCTGTTTCCACATTTTGGCGATTGTAAATTGAGCTGCAATAAACAGTCTAGTACAAGTGTCCTTATGATAAAAGGATTTTTTTCCTTCTGGGTAGATGCCCAGTAATGGGATTGCAGGATCAAATGGGAGGTCTAGCTTGAGTGCTTTGAGGTTTCTCCATACTTCCTTCCAGAAAGGTTGTACTAGTTTGCAGTCCCACCGGCAGTGTAAAAGTGTTCCCTTCTCTCCACATCCACGCCAGCATCTGCAGTTTTGAGATTTTGTGATGTGGGCTATTCTCACTGGGATTAGATGATATCTCAGGGTTGTTTTGATTTGCATTTCTCTAATATATAGAGATGATGAACATTTTTTCATGTGTTTGTTAGCCATTCATCTGTCATCTTTAGAGAAAGTTCTATTCATGTCTCTTGCCCATTGATATATGGGATTGTTGGCTTTTTTCATGTGGATTAATTTGAGTTCTCTATAGATCCTAGTTATCAAGCTTTTGTCTGATTGAAAGTATGTAAATATCCTTTCCCATTGTGTAGGTTGTCTCTTTGCTTTGGTTATTGTCTCCTTAGCTGTACAGAAGCTTTTCAGTTTAATGAAGTCCCATTTATTTATTTATTTATTTATTTATTTTTTTTTTTTGTAGAGACAGAGTCTCACTGTACGGCCCTTGGGTAGAGTGCCGTGGCGTCACACGGCTCACAGCAACCTCTAACTCTTGGGCTTATGCGATTCTCTTGCCTCAGCCTCCCGAGCAGCTGGGACTACAGGCGCCCACCACAACGCCCGGCTATTTTTTTTTTGTTGTTGCAGTTTGGCCGGGGCTGGGTTTGAACCCGCCACCCTCGGCATATGGGGCCAGCGCCCTACTCACTGAGCCACAGGCGCCGCCCCATTTATTTATTTTTGTTGTTGTTGCACTTGCCATGGCAGTCTTCTTCATGAAGTCTTTCCCCAGGCCAATATCTTCCAGTGTTTTTCCTATGCTTTCTTGGAGGATTTTTATTGTTTCATGCCTTAAATTTAAGTCCTTTATCCATCTTGAATCAATTTTTGTGAGTGGAGAAAGGTGTGGGTCCAGTTTCAGTCTTTTACATGTAGACATCCAGTTCTCCCAACACCATTTATTGAATAGGGAGTCTTTCCCCCAAGGTAGGTTCTTGTTTGGTTTATCAAAGATTAGGTGGTTGTAAGATGGTAGTTTCCTTTCTTGGTTTTCAATTCGATTCCAAGTGTCTATGTCTCTGTTTTTGTGCCGGTACCATGCTGTCTTGAGCACTATGGCTTTGTAGTACAGACTAAAATCTGGTATGCTGATGCCCCCAGCTTTATTTTTGTTACAGAGAACTGCCTTAGCTATACGGGTTTTTTTCCGGTTCCATACAAAACGCACAATCATTTTTTCCAAATCTTGAAAGTACGGTGTTGGTATTTTGATAGGAATGGCATTGAATAGGTAGATTGCTTTGGGAAGTATAGACATTTTAACAATGTTGATTCTTCCCATCCATGAGCATGGTATGCTCTTCCATTTGTTAATATCCTCTGCTATTTCCTTTCTGAGGATTTCATAGTTTTCTTTATAGAGGTCCTTCACCTCCTTCGTTAGGTATATTCCTAGGTATTTCATTTTCTTTGAAACTATGGTGAAGGGACTTGTGTCCTTAATTAGCTTCTCATCTTGACTGTTATTGGTGTACACAAAGGCTACTGACTTGTGGACATTGATTTTATATCCTGAAACATTACTGTATTTTTTGATGACTTCTAGGAGTCTTGTGGTTGAGTCTTTGGAGTTCTTTAAGTATAAGACCATGTCGTCAGCAAAGAGGGAGAGTTTGACCTCCTCTGCTCCCATTTGGATTCCCTTTATTTCCTTGTCTTGCCTAATTGTATTGGCTAGAACTTCCAGCACTACGTTGAATAGTAAAGGTGACAGAGGACAACCTTGTCTGGTTCCAGTTCTAAGAGGAAAAGCTTTCGGTTTTACTCCATTCAGTAAAATATTGGCTGTGGGTTTGTCATAGATAGCTTCAATCAGTTTTAGAAATGTGCCACCTATGCCTATACTCTTCAGTGTTCTAATTAGAAAAGGATGCTGGATTTTATCAAATGCTTTTTCTGCATCTATTGAGAGGATCATGTGATCTTTATTTTTGCCTCTGTTAATATGGTGGATAACATTTATGGACTTGTGTATGTTAAACCAGCCTTGCATCCCTGGGATGAAGCCTGCTTGATCATGATGAATGACTTTTTTGATGATAAGCTGTAATCTATTGGCTAGGATTTTGTTGAGAATTTTTGCGTCTATATTCATGAGTGAGATTGGTCTGAAATTCTCCTTTTTGTTTGGGTCTTTTCCTGGTTTTGGTATCAGGGTGATGTTTGCTTCATAGAATGTGTTGGGGAAGATTCCTTCTTCCTCAATTTTTTGGAATAATTTCTGCAGTACAGGAATAAGCTCTTCCTTGAAGGTTTGATAGAATTCTGGAGTGAAGCCATCTGGACCAGGGCATTTTTTTGGTTGGAAGATTTTTTATTGTTTCTTTGATCTCAGTGCTTGAAATTGGTCTGTTCAGGAGCTCTATTTCTTCCTGGCTGAGTCTAGGGAGAGGGTGTGATTCCAAATATTGATCCATTTCTTTCACATTGTCAAATTTCTGGGCATAGAGTTTCTGGTAGTATTCAGAGATGATCTCTTGTATCTCTGTGGGATCAGTTGTTATTTCCCCTTTATCATTTCTGATTGAGGTTACTAGAGATTTTACTTTTCTATTCCTCGTTAGTCTGGCCAATGGTTTATCTATTTTATTTATTTTTTCAAAAAACCAACTCCTTGTTTCATTAATTTTCTGAATGATTCTTTTGTTTTCAATTTCATTGATCTCTGATTTGATTTTGGATATTTCTTTTCTTCTACTGAGTTTAGGCTTAGATTGTTCTTCTTTTTCCAATTCCATTAGATCTCTTGTGAGATTGTTGATGTGCTCTCTTTCTGTTTTTCGAATGTAGGCATCTAAAGCGATGAATTTTCCTCTCAAAACTGCTTTTGCAGAATCCCACAGGTTTTGGTAGCTTGTGTCTTCATTGTTGTTATGCTCAAGGAAGTTAATGATTTCCTGTTTTATTTCTTCCTGCACCCATCTGTTATTCAACAGAAGATTGTTTAATTTCCATGCCTTTGGGTGGGGTCGAGCATTTTTGTTAGAGTTGAGTTCCACCTTTAGTGCCTTATGGTCTGAGAAGATACAAGGTAAAATTTCAATTCTTTTGATTCTGTTGATATTTGTTTTGTGTCCCTGGATATGATCAATTTTGGAGAATGTTCCATGGGGTGATGAGAAGAATGTATATTCTTTATCTTTGGGGTGGAGTGTTCTATATGCGTCTATCAAGCACAGTTGTTCTAGGGTCTCATTTAAATCTCTTATATCCTTGTTTAATTTCTGTTTAGAGGTTCTGTCCAGCTCTGTATGAGGAGTGTTAAGGTCCCCTGTTATTATAGTATTATCAGATATCATATTGCTCAGACTGAGTAAGATCTGTTTCAAGAATCTGGGAGCATTTAAATTGGGTGCATAGATATTTAGAATTGAAATGTCTTCTTGTTGTATTTTTCCCTTGACCAATATAAAGTGACCATCTTTGTCTTTTTTGACTTTAGTTGCTTTAAATCCACATGAATCTGAAAATAAGATTGCAATTCCTCTTTTCTTCTGAATTCCATTTGCTTGAAAAATTGTCTTCCAACCCTTGACTCGGAGCCTTAATTTGTCTTTTGAAGCCAGGTGTGTTTCTTGCAGACAGCAAATGGATGGCTTGTGTTTTTTAATGCAGTCAACCAATCTATGTCTCTTCAGTGGGGAATTCAAGCCATTAACATTTATTGAGATAATTGATAAGTGTGGTAGTATTCTATTCGTCTTATTTGGTGAGAGTCCATTGCTTAGTTTTATCTTTTGCATCAGTGTGGAGGTTTGGTTCAGTCCTTTAATTTCTGAGTTCTTACTTTGCTGCTGATCCATTGTGGTGGTCAGTGTGCAGAACAGGTTGAAGTATTTCCTGTAGAGCTGGTCTTGTTGTGGCGAATTTCCTCAATGTTTGTATATCCGTAAATGATTTGATTTCTCTGTCAATTTTGAAGTTTAGCTTAGCAGGGTACAGAATTCTGGGCTGGAAATTGTTCTGTTAAGTAGATTAAAGGTAGATGACCATTGTCTTCTTGCTTGGAAAGTTTCATTAGAGAAGTCTGCAGTCACTGTGATGGATTTGCCCCTGTAGGTCAACTGGCGCTTACTCCTGGCAGCTTGCAGAATCTTTTCTTTTGTCTTGACTTTGGACAGGTTCATCACAATGTGTCTTGGAGAAGCTCGGTTAGAGTTGAGGCGACCTGGGGTCCGATTGCCCTCTGAAAGCAGTGTGTCAGAATCTTTGGTGATGTTTGGGAAATTTTCTTTTATAATATTCTGTAGTATGGCTTCCATTCCTCTGGGGCATTCTTCTTCCCCTTCTGGAATTCCTATAACTCGTATGTTGGAACGCTTCATAGTCCCATAATTCTGACAGTGAACGTTCTGCTTTCTCTCTCTTCTTTTCTGCCTCTTTTACTATCTGAGTTATCTCAAGAACTTTGTCTTCTACCTCTGAAATTCTTTCTTCTGCATGGTCTAACCTGTTGCTGATACTTTCCATTGCATCTTTAAGTTCCCTAATTGACTGTTTCAGTTCCTTCAGCTCTGCTATATCCTTTTTATATTCTTCATATTGTTCATCTCTGATTTGATTCTGTTTTTTAATTTCCTTTTGGTTATTTTCCACTTTATTAGCAGTTTCCTTCATTGTTTCCATCATTTCTTTCATTGTTTTCAACATGTTATTCTAAATTCCCTTTCTGTCATTCCTAACATTTCTGTATAGGTGGAATCCTCTGCAGTAGCTACCTCATGGTCCCTTGGCGGGGTTGTTCTGGGCTGGTTCTTCATGTTGCCTGGAGTTTTCTGCTGTTTCTTCCTCATGAGTGATTTCTTTTATCTGTTTCCTTGCCCTAATTTTCCTTTCACTTCCTCTTGCTCTTTAAGTTCTCGTGCCTGTGGACTAAGGTTTACAGGACCAGAAGGGTGAGAAGGTTTAAGAGCAAAAAAGGGATGAAAGAAAGGAAGACCGAGTGATAAGAAAAAAAAAAGAAAAATAGAGAAAGGAGAGGGGGTGGGTAAAAGGAATATTGACAGAAAGAAGAGAGGCACAGAAAGAGGGAGACAGAGCAATATAGGTGTACAGTAGGGTACTTTGATACAACCTTAAAAAAAAACCAGCTTCTGGGGGTGCTCAGTTGGGTGGTTCCCTTGAGGTCAGCAGCTCTTTGCTAACCTGATCAGACACAGTACCCCACCTCCACCAAGTAGAGAGGAAAGACAAAAATGCTATAAATCAAACCAAAACAAGCAAACAGAAAACTATACGGGATAAAATTGGGTGGAAAACCAAATAATAGCGGTAGGAACACTAACAAAAATGAAGTTCTAATTATTGAAATAGGCAGCAATGGGAAATTATAATTAAACTAGAAAAATTGAGAAAGAAAAAGGGTCTGTATGGAAAAGGTTGAACTTAAAAAACAAAACAACATCAGCAATATCAAAATAAACAAAAAAAAACAACCAAACCATAAAAAAAACACAACCAAAAACAAAGCAGTATGTTTATGTTATTGAGTATTGTCTGGGCAACACGTGGTCTTCTGGGGTATGAGATGTTAATCACAGTTCTGATGCGACTGGAGGCTGCTAGTTTCTCAAACCCCAGCAGGTAGACACCCTAAATCTCTCTTCGGCCCACTTAAAAGGCACTTTGAAGTTGTTCACTGGCTGAGCAGAAGCTTTCCCAGGGAAGTGCTTGTCGCTGGAATCCCTGCTGAAGTGGCTATCCACTTACCCTGTGTGCCAAAACTGGTCTCCCTCTGCCCCCGAGGGTTAGGGCTGCAAGGCGGCTCAGACCCCGCCCTTAGGCTACTTGGTCGCTGGGTTACCAGCTCCCACCCAATTCTAGCTCTGCGACCCTGAGGGCGGAGCTTGCCGGGGCAGATCGCTCACAATGTTTGACTCAGAGCCAAACACTGTTAGCTCCGTCTGGCTCAGCGGCTCAGACTTGGGCCCTAGACGACGGCCAGATTTCTCCGCACTCCCGTTCAGGCTCTCCCCAGGGCAGTTCAGCTGAGTGCCAAGTCCAAAGACACCAAAACAGTTCACAGGTAAGGTCTTTCTGGTTTGCAGTCTCGCTGCTACTGAACCCACAGTTGCGGCGGGTTTAGGCGGATTGAACCCACGCGACCACTTGCCGGTTTTCCACTGTTTTAGTCCTCCTCTTGGGGTCCAGAAGTCTCTCGCTGACTCCCTGTATCCTCTCAGGGGTGATGATAGGCGGATCCCACCAGCCAGAGATGCCTGGAGTCCTATCTCCCCAGACTCACGGTGCCCAGATGCAAGGAAGCTGTTACTCAGCTGCCATCTTGCTCCGCCTCCGGTCTGAATTTCTAATATGGTATATAGCATTAGATATGCCCTCACATCAGTCTTAAGTTCTTTAGGCTCTTCAGTTATTTGGAAGAGTGCAAAGGAGTCCTGATACCAAAAAAGGTTATGGAATACTACTTAGAATTTATTTATTCGGGCGGCGCCTGTGGCTCAGTGAGCAGGGCGCCCGCCCCATATGCCGAGGGTGGCGGGTTCAAACCCAGCCCCGGCCAAACTGCAACAAAAAAATAGCCGGGCGTTGTGGTGGGCACCTGTAGTCCCAGCTACTTGGGAGGCTGAGGCAGGAGAATCGCCGAAGCCCAGGAGCTGGAGGTTGCTGTGAGCTGTGTGACGCCCCGGCACTCTACCGAGGGCAATAAAGTGAAACTCTGTCTCTACAAAAAAAAAAAATAAATAATTTATTTATTCTAGTATCATAATTGTGTACTGGTGGTGGAGAACATGACATGCCCTAGCCCATGTCTTCTTGGTTTGAGACTTCTAGTTCTCAAAAAGGAATTTGTATTTACTTTATAGAGCTGATAAATTTTCTCTTCTTTAAAATAAGATGACTTTACAAATATTTCTTTAACTCTGTCTTCCATTATTGTGGATGATACTTGACACTTACAAATAAACCAAGTACAGTCAGCCCTCCATATTTGGGCTCCACATTCGTGGATTCAGTCAACCAGGATTGAGAATATTCAGAAAAAAATGAAGAATGGTTGTAGCTGGACTGAACATGTACAGAGTTCTGTTTCTTTATCACTATTCCCTGCTGTTTATCATTATTCTGCCACTGTTTACAAAAGGAAATTGATACAAGGAATTATAAATAGTCTAGAGATGATTTAAAGTATACGGGAAGATGTACCTGTGGTAGATGCAAACACTGTGCCTCATTCTATAAGGAACTTGAACACTCGTGGATTTGGTATTTAGGTGGAGAGGGCTCAGCCCTTGAGGATGCTGAGGCATTACTTACCTTGCATTGTGGGTACCTGGCATTACAGGAGGATGCATACCTCTTTCTCTACCAATTCAACCAGAAACCATAAAGAATAAAGACAGAGGATTTACATCTTACTTAGTTCTTTCTGTTTTTATCTTAGAGTTTCTCATTAATACTAAAAGTCTAAGTACTGAGAGGAAAAGTAAGAGGATTTGTCTAACTCATAATAAATGAGATGTGAACAGACCTTGGTTAGATTTGTTGGCCATTTAGCTCACTGATTTGTCCAGTCTGGGCCTAGAAGCTGTACACTTTCTTTAGTACTCAACCTTTTAGCTCTCATCAGTGTGCCATAAGACCCAAGTTCACATAGTGGTGTGAGATCACTGGCAGGAGCTACCACGCCCAGCCATAAATTCCGTCTTAAGGCCATAGGCAAAAAATACTCTGATTAACTGGAACACATTTTTATGCTGTTGTTCCAGTAAAGTTGATTAAGAAATTGTAGAAGGGCTCAGTACCCATAGCACAGTGGTTATGGTGCCAGCCACCTTATACCAAGCGAGGGTGGCAGGTTCAAACCCAGCCCGGGCCAACTAAACAACTGCAACAAAAAAATAGCTGGGCGTTGTGGCGGGCGCCTGTAGTCCCAGTTACTTGGGAGGCTGAGGTAAGAGAATTGCTGTGATGCTATGGCACCCTACCGAGGGTGACATAATGAGACTCTATCTCAAAAAAAAAAAAAAAGAAAAACCCCAAGAAATTGTAGAAGGAACAGAACAGTTCTCTTGATTTGGAAACCTGGGGTTATTGGATTTGTGCATGAAAGACCAGATGATTATAAAATGATTCCTTTTTGGCTTTTATATGCAGCAGTGTTAGATTATAGCATTCAAATGGTGGGTGTTGGCCCAGTGATGCTGGGGATGGGGGGGCAGTTCTTGAAATCTTATCACTATCTAAAAGCATGCGAGATCATAGGACTTAATAGCGTAATTGTAATCTCTAAACAAGAACAATAGTACTCTGGATCTGACATTGCTTAATCCAGGAAAGTAGATATATTTAAAGCTAACAATGTTTATAAATATTCTAATGACATTTTGGGTTTAAAAATGTCTCAGATTAAAATGCTTCACCTATAAAACAGTAGCTGTGTAAGAGTAACTCTCCTCCCACCCTTCCTACTCCTCCCACTCTAAGAAAAAAAACCTGTATTAGAACTTTTTCATCTGAATGTAAATTACTATCACACCAAATAGAGCTTGTGGGAATAATGGCCTTTTAGTTAATGTGTAGGATTACTTTACTATTCCACCTGTAAGTATAGTCTGTTCAGAGAAAAATTAAATTTGTTCTTCTCAAACTTGATGTTATGACTGCTTCAATAATGGCTACTGTATTCTGAACATCAGCTGAGAGCATAATAGCCTGTGTATTTGAAGTTTTGAACTTTGATATTTATCCCTGAAGAGCCTTCTTTTATGGGAATGGTGAATGCTAGAATGGTGTGTGGTCATAAATGTTAACTTAAATCATTCAGTAACCTGTGTTCATGGTATATGTCTGTGATTTCTCTCCTTTCCCTTCACCTGCATTACAGAGAGGTACAAAAGGCAGTCAACACTGCCCAGGGATTGTTTCAGAGATGGACAGAGCTCCTTCAGGACCCCTCCACAGCTACAAGGGAGGAGATCGACTGGACCACCAACGAGCTGAGAAACAACCTCCGTAGCATAGAGTGGGATCTAGAAGACCTTGACGAAACCATCAATATCCTTTTCTGTGGTGTCTGTTCTGTTTGGGGCAAATAGAGCACTTTTTATCTAGATGTCTCTAGTATATAGATGAGACATTGCCTTTCACAGTTGATTGATGTTGCTCCTTTTTATACCATGACACATTTAAAATAATTGCCCGGTGGTAAGCTAAGGCAGAGTAGCCAAATTCTTCTATAGTGCATGGCAAATACTATAGTATCAAGGCAGCGGAGTGCAGTGCTTATAACTTTGGATCCTAGACTCAGACTGCTGGTTTCAAGTCCTGGCTCCAGCAATGTAAAGAAAACAAACAAAAATCCTGTGTTTTGTCTTTCACGCTTGACTCAATACAGTATTTCAGGCACTAGATGTGGAGGAAGGGGTTTCTTCATGTATTTCTCTAACAGATACCAGCTAGGTGTCATATAATTCAATTGTGATACTGTCTACCTAGAGATAGTGTTAGATCCCACAGGTTCAGAACTCAGTCCCACAGGTCTGCCCCCACTTTGGATGTAGTTTGCAAGCCTCAGACTAAATTGGGGTTCCCATAATCCCTTAGTTTGGCTTAATTTCCTAGAGCAGTTCACAGAACTCAGGGAAACACTTTACATTTAGCCATTTATTATAAAGGATTTTGCAAAGGATCCAGATGAACAGCCAGATGGAAGAGATGCATCGGGTGAGGCATGAGAGAAGGGGTGGAGAGCCTCCAGGCCCTCTCCAGATGCACTGCCTTCTGGGAACCTCCATATGTTCAGCCACCTGGGAGTTTCATGGAACCTGTCTTTTGTGGGTGTTTATGGAGACTTCATTATGTGGGCATGATTGACTATATCATTGGCCATTGGTGATCAGCTCAATCTTCAACCCTTATCCCCTCCCCAAAGGCCTGAGGTTGGGGTGAAGACCTAATAGTTTCAAACCTTTAATCACTCACTTGGTTCCTTGCTGGGGGAGGGAGGAGGAGTAGCAGTAGCGGTAGGACAATCTTCAATCTTAAGGCTCTTATCTAGAAGCCCCAGCTACTAGTCATATCATTAACATGCAAAAGACATTCTATCACTCTGGACATTCCAAGGGTTTTAGGAACTATATGCCAGGAATAGGGGCAGAGACCAAATACAGTAGAAGCTCCATAGTTGACCGCCTTTCTACACTGACCACCTCCTTAAGTTGACCTGATTTCCACAGACCAGACATGCACCATGTACAGATCAGTACAGTAGGCCTAGTTCCATATGTTGACCAGTTTGTTATAGTCCTTTGGGTGTCAACTTACATATTTTTTACATACAGTATCACAATCAATTACTAGCTGACTTGGACACATTGCAAAACCTCTTCGTGCTTCAATTTCCTCTTTATTAGAAATCAGGACAACAAGCATACCTAGTTCATAAGGTTATTGTTAGGGTTATACTGGTAAACAGCTTAGAGTGGTGCCTGGCACACAGTAAGCTTCTATGATAGTGTTAGCAGTCACTATTACATAGAGGTGAATATAGACCAATGTTATATATTGGTAATGAGACATCAAAGGAAATTCTTTTTGTAGACTGTCTTCCTGTTTAAGAAGTGATGTTAGCTACGATGTCACTGTTCATTGGAGAGAAATTGCACTTAGTAAAACCAGATCTATTGTGCTAATTCATGCCATCGATGTTAAGTCCACTATCTGTAAAACATAGAACTGTAAAACTGAATTATTAGCTTATTTTCAACTGGAAGTTCCCTTTAACCAAAACATTATATGGAATTACATTATTTGCGTGTTCTGAGTTCTGCTTTATTTTGTCCTAAGTGAGATTGAACATCAAGGAAATCAACTTTTATCAGTATCATTTCCATAGTTAGTATAGGTTCATATGCAGTTGATATGTGGAGTACATAATTTCTATTATAATAATCCCAGATACCTTTTAAATTATCAGAAGGCAAATGTGTTCCTTAAAATTAGTGGAATAAAATACATTGGGGGAAGGATCAAGGGCACAATCATAGGGAGGTACTTCTTCCCTTGAGATAGAAGAGAAGGGAAAAAGTTTGGGAGAGATAGAGAAATTGTGAGGTAAAGAGGACGAAAGTTTTAGTAGATATTCATCATTCATTTAGCACACATTTATTGAGTATACTGTATCAGACATTTTGTTGGTTACTGAGGTTACATTAATAGTGTGCCAGCTCTCATGGAACTTTGCATGGGGTAGAGGTAGAGAATAGGTAGTCATCAAATAATAAATATGTATTACAGTAGAACCTCTGTGAGTTGACCACTGTAACTGGTCAGCATAAGGAACTAGGCCTGCTATACTTATATGCACAAGTGGTGTGTGTCTGGTTTATGACAGGTCAGTGTAGGGAGGCAGTCAACTATGGAGGTTCTACCCTGTGTACTGAGAGAGAAGTACTGAGAGCTATGTGAGTATGTGACAGCGAACATAGGACCAGGCTAGTGGGGAGGGGATTGGAGCAGCTTCCTGAAGAAGGCTTGATTGTCCTAGATTGATCAGTAGAGTCAGGGCTCAGCGCCTGTAGCTCAGCCACCAGAGCATCAGCCATATACACCAGGGCTGGCGGGTTTGAACCTGGCCCAGGCCTGCCAACCAACAATGACAACTACAATAAGAAAATAGCTGGACATTGTGGCAGGCACCTATAGTCCCAGCTACTTGAGGGGGCTGAGGCTAGAGAATCACTTAAGCCCAAGAGTTTGGGGTTGCTGTGAGCTATTATGCAACAGCACTCTACGGAGGGCAACATAGTGAGACTCTGTCTCAAAAAAAAAAAAGTAGAATCAGCATCTTGGCATAAGGGGAAATGGTTCTTGAAATGGCAGTTGAAAACAGCTTGCAAAGTCTGTCAAAGGAAAAGTGATCAGGAGTCAGAAAAGGAAAGATACAAGTGTTGGCAAATACCAGGAAGTGTGCCCCTCAGCTTTGGTCAGACACCCATGGATTTGTAGTGAACCCAATCAACAGAGAGGGACTATTTCTTAACCTGGCAGGTCATCTCTGTCCATCGCTGTAGAGCTAGGGCAGAGAAAATTTGAGAATGATTAGTGTCAAGCTGACTAGTTTTCAGAAAGTTTAGGCCAGATTTTATTGCTTACATACAAGAGATTCTGTGGTTTAACAGGATGTTGCAAGTTAGAATTTCGATTTACCTTGACTTTTTGACCCACGCATAGTTGAAGCAAATCCTAGAAAATTCAACCTCGATGCAACTGAACTAAGTATAAGAAAAGCCTTTATAACAAGTACTCGGCAAGTTGTCAGGGTAAGGAATATGATTTTATTGTATTATCTGTATAAGAAATAGCCCAAACTTCTTAGAACTCTTTCCCTTAATTGAAAACTAATAGGTCAACTCTGAAACTATTTTTTAGTGTGAATTAAATCCTGTTTTCCCACATATAATTTTTCCGATTGAAAGAAAGGAAATCTTTCAATATTGTCAAGCTTATTAGAGCAAAAATGAAATAGTAAACTGCTAGCTTTGGGCAGGTTACATTAATGGATTAATGGAAATTACTTGTTCATACCTCTAGTTTTTGCAAACCATTTACGTTTTTTCCTTCGTTTTTTGTGTGTATTCTTATTTTTTGACAAAAGGAAGAATTACTTTTGTAGAAACCATTTGGTTTCTTGATTGATTGGTAATCCCTTTGCATTGTTGAAGAGTGACTCATTTTGGGTTTGGATGGCGGCCTTTTCCACCATCTGAATTAACTTCTGGAACTCCTGCGGTAACCCGTGTTACTGACATTTCCATATACAACTGCTTGACACCCTTTCCAGAGTTATCTAGAGTAAGCAGGCATCTATCAGAGTATAAAAAACAATCCAAGTAAACAAATGTTTAGTCCTAAATTATTTAGAATAATATCCATTATTAAAAAATCTAAGAGAAGATACTATTTGAGTAAAATCTTATGTCATTAAGATATGTTTTGTATTTTGAAACTATGTGGCTAAGCCCTTTGATTAGCATAACTAGATGTAAGAGAACCAGCTGTCTTTAACATATGTACTAGAAAGCAGCTTCCTTGAATAAAAAGACTTGGGATCATACCAGCACTAACATATGGCTTTTTAAGAGTCATCTTAAGCAGGAACCTTGGTATGTGTTTGCCAAAGGCTTGATATCATGTAATTCCTTTTGAAAATGGTAGATTATCAGTGAACTTTATATATCCTTGTTTCCTGTTTTATTCATAGATGCCTTTCTATATATGTATACCTAAAATTGTTTATAAATAAACCCATGTTTTAATGTGGCAGAAACCTCTCTGTCCCTCAGATGCCCACCTATAAAATGAGCATTTGGATTTGATGCTCCTATTTTCTATCTAGTTCAAAATGCTGTGCTGATAAGGAAGCCTTTTTTTTTTTTTTTTGTAAGCTGAGTAATTCTTCAATTTTTTTTTTTGTAAGCTGAGTAATTCTTCAATTTTTTTTTTAAATAAATGTAGTTTGCTTTCTTTTTTATTGGTAAAAGGTTTTTTTGAAGGACACTACTGTAGATGTTAATATTTGATACCTTGCAAAGAAGTATATATTCTTGACCTTAATCATTATGTTTGTTCTTTCTGTAAGGTAGCACTTGTGAATTTTGTAAATTGAAATTCACAGGTCAGTGAAAGTTAAGTTAGTTGATATAATTGAAAGTAGAATCCAAAGTTTATTTTCTAATATCTGAAAAGTTTTTTAACGTATATTCTTAGGACATATTCAAAATCAAGGCAATAAATAAAAACGTTGCTATTCCTTTTTAGATTTGAGATCTAAACCATGCTCAGCAATGGGGTCCAGTTGAATATTTTAGGATTTTTAATCATTTTTGTTTTACTTTATGACCCCTTTTGGTCATTTGCCAGTGATGGACTAGCAGTACCTAACTGAGCTTTTGTCAATCTGATTTTAATAAATTGTAGTTGAAAGTTTTATAGAAGAGAAGGAAGTAGCAATAATACTATACTTGCTTAAAAAAAAACAAAAACCCACCTTGTGTTGGTTCAGTGTTACTACATTGAGGTGAGTGTATTTACAATCTCTGGGCTCTGGGTATAGGAGAGTGATAGATGTCAGGGAGTGAGATTTGGAAACTAAGAGAAGACCGAATTCAGATTAGGAATTGGTGCACGTTTATGTTAGCTCCTCTGTTAATATTATTGTGCTCCAAAATTTAACTTAATGTTGCTCTAGAATTTTGTCTTTATTTTTGAAACAGTGCTTTCTCCTTAAGTGAGTTAGTAATACTCTTTACATATTTTGTTTTTATTATTTATTGCTTCTACATTAAAAAGTAAATCTCTCCTGTGTTTCTTTTTGATTCACATCTATTGGTTATTCCTTTAAGTAGCATAAGCCTCCCTGTTTTAAAGAGTCTTGTTGTGTGGTGGCGCTCGTAGCTCAGCGGGTAGGGCGCTGGCCACATACACTGAGGCTGGCAGGTTCAAACCCGGCCCAGGCCAGCTAAACAACAATGACAACTGCAACAACAACAATAAAAAAATAGCTGGGCATTGTGTCTTGTTGTGTGGTGGTACCCGTAGCTCAGTGGGTAGGGTGCTGGCCATATACACTGAGGCTGGCAGGTTTGAATCCAGGCCAGGCCAGCTAAACAACAATGACAACTGCAACAACAACAACAAAAAATAGCCGGACATTGTGGTAGGATATTTGCTACTTGGGAGGCTGAGGTAAGAGAATCACTTAAGCCCAAGAGTTTGAGGTTGCTGTGAGCTGTGTTGCCACGGCACTCTACCCAGGGCGACATAGTGAGACTCTGTCCTCCCCGCCCCCCCAAAAAACAGTCTTGTTGTGTTTGTTTTTCCAAGCATGTTTTATGTTTGTGCAGTTGTTTTGTTTTCTGAGACAGTCTGGCTCAGTTGCCCCAGGCTAGCATGCCATGACATCAGCCTAGCTCACAACAAACCCAGACTCCTGGGTTCAGGTGATCCTCCTGCCTCAGCCTCCTGAGTAGCTGTGACTATGGGCACCCACCACAATGCCTGGCTAATTTTTCTATTTTTAATGGAGACAGGGTTTCTATCTTGCTCAGGTTGGTTTGAACTCGTGAGCTCAAGTGAGCCCTGGGGCCGAACCAGTATGTGCAGTTTTTATTGAGTTTTGCTAGTAGTTTTTACTGAAGAAAGCAAAATATTCTAGTTTTTGTGTGACTAGCCTTGGTATTTTTGAGGTAATTATTTTCACATTTGTGTAGTCAACTGTTCGTGAAATAGATTTTTGCATGTGAAATTTTTATGTTTTAGAAATATACCCAGAAGAGTCTTTGGTTTTACTTTAATATGGAAGGTTTTGCAGTATATGGCAAAACAACAATGAAAGAAACTTAAATTCTAGGCTAAGCTGTGACCTTATGAAATTGTAATCTTGATAAGTCAGTTAGCCTTTCTGGATCTATTTCATCAATGAAGCGATCCTCCATGCTCTAACTTTTATTTTAACTTTCTAAGTTAAAATCAAAACTATTCCCTCCCACGCCCCCAAAACCCAGCCTCTTTCAATGCAAGAATTGTTTATGGTCAATTATAAGTAAAGATAGAAATGGCTTTGGTTAATCCAAGAGGGCACGGTGTCCAATGTATACGCAGATGACTTTCAGAGGTGAGAGCTGTCAGTGGGAAGCACTGAGATTTATGATGCCACATATATTTAACTTAGAAGACAGTGTGAAATGGAAACAGGAGCATAAATATTTAGGATATTTGTTCTTTTAGAAGATAAACCATATTTTATTGGGACTACTTCTTGACTGCTGGTTCTAAACTGCATGTGTTAGATGAGTAACTATGTTTTGGCATGATTCGTTGTTACACAATGTTTAAAATGAGTAGCATAGTTTAAAATTCCAAATCCTGATAGGAAGGTGATCTGTTGTTTGGTATCTGATACTTTTTAACCTACTTAGATAAAATGCCATCTTAGAAGTGAAAGCCATAGATCTTTACCTGTGGTGGTGGTGGTCACTTGCAAGATGCCCGCTACACAGGTGTGCAAGAATCTACCACATCAAGGCTAACACTCGTGTGTACATATACACACATGTGCATGCACACAACCTCTGCATGTTTTTTATTAAGCAGAAAACTAGAACTTTTAAATTTATATTTCATGGGCGGCGCCCGTAGCTCAGTGGGTATGGCATCAGCCGCATACACCAAGGCTGGCGGGTTTGAGGCTGGCCCGGGTCAGCTAAAACAGCAATGACAACTGCAACAACAACAACAACAATAAAAACTGGGTGTTGTGGCGGGCACCTGTAGTCCCAACTATTTGAGAGGCTGAGGCAAGAGAATCACTTAAGCCTAAGTGTTTGAGGTTGAGTGAGCTGTGACACCATGGCACTGTACACAGGGTGGCAGCTTGAGACTCTGTCTCAAAAAAAAAAAAAGAAAAGAAATTATATTTCATTTCAATAATGCAGGCTCCTTAAAGAGAATTTGAAAAATTTCAATAGGAAAAAAACTAGAAATAATACACAAACACAGGACTTTGTTGTATTTTTCTCTCTTACTCATGTTTCTCTCTGTGTAAGAAGGTTGTATTTTTTTGTTTGTTTTTTTCTTTTTTTTTGAGACAGAGTCTCAGTATGTTGCCCTGGGTAGAGTGCTGTGACATCACAGCTCACAGCAACCTCAAACTCTTGGGTTTAAGTGATTCTCTTGCCTCAGCCTCCCAAGTAGCTGGGACTACAGGCGCTCACCACAACACCCGGCTATTTTTTTGGTTGCAGCTGTCGTCATTTAGCAGGCCTGGGCCAGGCTCGAACCTGGCAGCCTTGATGTATGTGTCTGGCGCCCTACTCACTGACCTACAGGTGCTGAGCCAACAGAGGGTATTTAGGGATTTTTATTTTTACATAGTTGTGATCCTACTGTTATACAATTGTAACATTTTTTTTAACTGTAGCATTTTTAAATTTTATTTCGTAATTAAGAATAATTTGTATTTATTTTTAAAATTCAGATGATATTGAGTGTAAGAAAGGTGAAAAATGCACTTCCATTTTCTACTTCCAGTCAATAGTTTTGTACATTTTTTCTAAGCCATTGTGTGCACATTGAAATCCACATATTCTTAAACGGCATGGTATTTCGTCATTTTTTCCTATGAAGAAGTATATTGTGGGGCAGCGCCTATGGCTCAAAGGAGTAGGGCGCCAGCCCCATATACCAGAGGTGGTGGGTTCAAACCCGGCCCCAGCCAAAAATAAAAAGAAGAAGTATATTGTGGGCATAGTCCTGTGTTGATACGTATCTGTGTAGAGCAGCACTGTCCAACTGAAGTATAATGTGAGCCACTTAATGTCATTTTTATTTTTCTAGAAGTAACCACATTAAAAAGTAAAAAGAAACAAGTGAACTATTTGTAATAAAATTTCTTAAATCTGGCACATATTCTACTTTTGAGCATATCTCATTTCAGGTATAACATTTGCATTAGAATTACTTGATCTGTATTTAGAGTTTATAGAACTTATAGTAGCAGAAGTAGATTCATACGCCCATTCTTTCCTAAATATACTTTAAAGTTTTCTAGTAACTGAATTTAAATTTCAGTTAATTTAAATAAATGCAGTTCCTCATTTGCACTGAACCCATTTTAAGTGTTCTGTAGCTGCCATTGGCTAGTGACTAAAGTAGTGAATTTAGATTACCCTTTTTATAAAATTTTGTTTTTTAGACAGAGTGTTACTATGTCACCCTCGGTAGAGGGCTGTGGCGTCACAGCTCACAGCAACCTCCAACTCTTGGGCTTAAGCGATTCTTTTGGCTCAGCCTTCCAAGCAGCTGGGACTACAGGCGCCCACCACAACGCTGGGCTATTTCTTTATTGCAGTCGTCATTGCTATTTAGCTGGCCCAGGCTCGGCTTGAACCCGCCAGCCTGGGTGTATGTGGCTGGTGCCCTACCCACTGAGATATGGGCACCAAGTAGATTACCCTTTTTTTTTTTTTCTCCAGTTTTTGACTGGGGCCGGGTTTGAACCCGCCACCTCCAGTATATGGGACCAGCACCCTACTCCTTTGAGCCACCCTAGGGCACTGCCCTAGATTACCTTTTTTAATAGTTGCGTGTTTTCTATGATAATGTTTAGTAAGTACTATATTGTTGGCTCCTGCTAGTCATGCGTCATGTATTATCTCTATTAATCTCCACCATGACCCTATGAGGTATTATTATCCCAAATGTACAGAAGAAATAGACACTTATGGAAGTTCGGTAATGTGCCCAGCTTTGCACAGCTATTAAAAAGCACCACTAGGCCAGACGTGGTGGCTCACACCTATAATTCCAGCACTTTGGGAGGCCAAAGTGGAAGTATCAGTTGAGGCCAGGAGTTTAGCCTGGACCACACACTCAGACTCTTTATCTACAAAAAGTAAGAAAAAATTAGCTAGGCATGGTGGTACATGACTATAGTCTCAGCTGCTAAGGAGGGTGAGGTGGGAGGAAGGCTTGAGCCTAGGAGCTTGAGATTACAGTGAGCTATGATCATGCCACCTCACTTCAGCCTTTGTGACAGTGAGACCCCATTTCTTAAAAATAAATAAAAAATAACTGAGTATTGAATCTTGATCTTTGACATGAAAGATCATGCCCTTAACCTCTTCTCTAATCTGGTTGTTAGGATTTATTTAATCATTGATTTACCAGTAGATGTCTTGGTTATTGTTAATTTTTGGCTACTGCAAACCATACTTTAGTGACCATCTTTGTGAGTATACCCAGATATTTGTGGAAGTAGTGAAGTCAATGAGAATACATATTTTAAGTATTAATATTTTCAAAGTATGCCACAAAAAGACAATATGCTGCAGGGTTCTTTTTGAGACAGAGGCTTACTATCACAGCTCACAGCAACCTCAAACTCTTGGGCTTACGTGATTCTCTTGCCTCAGCCTCCTAAGTAGCTGGGACTATAGACATCCACCACAATGCCCAGCTATTTTTTTTTTTTTTTCCGGAGCTGGGTTTGAACCCGCCACCTCCAGTATATGGGGCTGGTGCCCTACTCCTTTGAGCCACAGGCACCACCCCCAGCTATTTTCTTATTACAGTTATCATTATTGTTTAGCAGGCCCGGCCTGGGCTCAAACCTGCCAGCCTCGGTACATGTGGCTGGCACCGTTAACCACTGTGCCATGGGCACCGAGCCATGCAGTTATATTTCTAATAAAATATCAGATTCTAGATTTCTTAACATCGTCACCAACACTAGGTATTATCAGTCTTTTTCTTCTGTCCTGGTATAATTGAGAAAACTCTCTCTTAGTTCCACTTCTTTGCTTTTTAGTGTATCTATTCGTATTTGATCATTTGTGCGGTTTTTAAATCAGTTTTCTTTCACTGAACGCTCCTCATAAGCACTATGCTTAGCGCATAATGCCTGGTACATAATACTGTGTTGTGTGGATTTCTCTGTGCCTGGCATACATTACACATCAGTGTTTCCTTTATGTGGACATGCTACTTAGGTCTGCTTTTCTTTCATACTATAAGTAATACTGTTTTATACATCCTTACATTTTTTTGGTATGTATTTTATTTCCTTAAATTCCTTTTAGTGGAACTACTGAGTCAAGACAGTGAATATTTTCAGAATCTTGATACAATGACAAATATATTTTTAAAGGGTTGATCCAGTTTACTATCCATCCATTGTTTGGGAACAGTAGTATTGATTTTTTAACGTTTTATTAAAATACAACAATACAGAAAGTGCACATACCCTAAGCGTACAGGCGTGATGAATTTGTAAACTGGAGCATCCAGAAGCACCACAGAGCGTTGGCGCACCCCTAAAGCCTGCCTGTGCTCTGCTGCAGTCACACCTCCAACCCTCACTCCGACTGTTGGCAGCAGATACATTCTATGTGGAATGTTCACAGGCTAACATGTCACTTTCCCACACATTTGTGTTGATATTTTTATTATGCAAGTAATGTGTTCATACTTGTAGACTGTGTTTTAAAAAGCAGGTGTTACCCCCTTAGTGAACATTTCAGATGTTGCTCTGTGTAGTTTTTAGTATATTCATATGTTAAATAAATGTGATTATTTGAATGAATATCAGAATGTCATCTTTATTGGTAACTAGGAAAGGATTCCTTATAGTCCGGTGTTAGCATAATGGTCAGTCTCTCTTTCTGAGGCTTCTAGAATTTGTGTAAACCAAAACTTCTCAGATCTCAGGTATAAGGCTCACAGGGATATTTCTGAGTCTGATTCAAGACTCTGACTTAGTAGGTCTGGATGTGGCCAAGGGAACTGCATTTTTTTTTTAAGTTTTCTTTCTTTTTTTGAGACAGTGTCTTTCTTTGTCACATAGGCTGGAGTGTAGTGGCACGATTATAGCTCACGCTCACCGTAACTTCAAACTCCTGGACTCAAGCAATCCTCCCACCTCAGCCTCCCAAGTAGGTGGGACTATAGGCATGTGCTACTACACCTGGCTAATTTTTCTATTTTTTCGTTGAGACGAGGTCTCACTATATTGCCCAGGTTGAACTCCTGGCCTCAAGCAGTCTCCCACCTGCCTTCCCAAAGTGCTAAGATTATATCATGAGCTGCTGAACCTAGCTGTACATATTTTTTAAAATTCTTTTTTCATATTTAAAAAAAAAATTTTGTTGATACTTAATAGATCAAGGTATGTTTAGGGTTCACGTGATATTTTGATAAATGTGTATAGTGTATAATGAGCAAATCAAGGTAATTGGGATATCACCTTAAATATATATTTTTTAAACATATTGATTATTGTTAGCTATAGTCCCCCTACTGATTTGTCATACACTGGGTCTTCTATCTTCTGTCTAACTGTGTTTTTGTATGTTTTAATTGACTTCTATTCAGCCCCACCTCATCACTCTTTCCGGCCTCAGGTAACCACCTATGTATTCTCATCTTCATGAAATACACTTTTTAAGCTCCCACATATGAATGAGAATGTGTCTTTGTCTTCCTGTCTTATTTCACTTATCATAATGACCTCTGAGAGAACTGCAGTTTTAACAGCACCTCAGGTGACTGCCATGTGCGCAGAGGCCTAATTTATATCATTCACTTCTCTGTGGCTGGCGTGCGTTAGACATCCGTATTTGCTGAGTGAGGAAATGAGTGCTTTGAAAGTTGCAGCAAGGTGGTTGTTACTCACTTACCACAGCAGGAGTTAGAAAAGCTGTGTGGCACTGTTGGATCTCCTGTTTACTTGTCATGGGGCTTGGAAGAAGACTCTGAAAGTCTCATACCTCAACATGTGCATGTATAAAATTATCTACTTGCCAACAGAAAATCATAAAGTATTTTCACAGGTTTTTTTTTTTTCATGTACTTAGTTCAAGCCATTTTATAGTACATTGGATTATGGTTAAATATGATAAGCAAAATTGCTTACATATAATAAAATGGTTTGCTTAGAATAGGTAATGAATATATTCATTTTTCTTTCCATACAAAATGATTTTATATGTCACACTAGAAATTCTGATATAGTCTGTACTTGGCGTGAATCCGCCTCAGAAACGAGTGACCAGTACTCAAGAGTATTAATGGTAAATATACTTTATACTAAAACGCAGTTTTTTACAAATTATTTTAAAAGATACTAGCCTGTGAGCACCAGCTTTTACATTTGTACCTCGTTTGTTAGCTATATGACTTTCAGAAAGTATTAGTCTCCCTGAACCTGAGTCTCCTCAACCTTAAAATGGAAATAAAATCTCCTTCACAGGGTCATTGTGAGAATTGAGTAATACTGTATTGGAGGTGTTTAGCACTGTTTCTGGCCTATAGTAGATATGCAGTAAATGTTAGTTCTCTCTCTCTCCTTTTTTTTTTTTTATAATAACAATAACAATGTTTAAGATAAGGATTTGAAACAAAAACCTTGTAAAGAATGAACGAACATAAATGCATTCAGAAAAGGAATCAGACAATTGCTACATTGAGATATTAAGCAATAATAATAATAATGCAAAGAAAGTAACATTCACATTGTCAAATAAGAGTAGTTCTCTTTTCTCCTATTTAAATTTAACGTCCAGGTTACCTCTCTTTAAGGGAAAGTCTTTTTATTTTCTTTATTTTTGAGTGAAAACAAAACCAAAAAATTGTCTTTTTGTTTACAAAGAAATTATTAATAAATTATGTGTATTTTGCTAATATGTGAATTATTAACCATGGTTTTGTTTAAGGATGTTTTTCATTTGTTTTCTGGTCTTCTGCCTCATTAGGACATGAAAGATCAGATGTCAACCTCATCGGTGCAGGCCTTAGCTGAAAGGAAAAATAGACAGGTGAGAAAACAACACAATGTAAGTATCAGTCAAATATATATATACGTATATGTATATGGCTCAATAATTTGGATTTTAAAAATGCTGACCATCCATGGATCAAGTGATCAGGCAGAAGACCTTTGCCTGCTGCCACTGGAGTGACACTGGGGGTTAAGTGAAAGTCCAGGCAGCCTCCTGCCTGAGGGCTGCTGTCCACTCCTCCCTCCCCTTCCTGCCCTCTGGTCCTCTGCTCTGGGTTCTCATAGTACCTTCTGCTTAGCCTCGTTATAAACTTAACCACAGAGTACTTCATTCATGCGTTTATTCTGCACCTGTTGAGCACATTCCGTGTGCCAGGCTCTCTGCCAAGGACTATAATCACTTATTGTCTTTCTCCCTGCTGGACCCGTGCTCCTTGAGAATGAGGAGGGATTGTGTCTTTTTTTTTTTTCTTTAATCTCTAGCAGTTACTTCATTGCCTACCCATAGAACTCACTAGACATTTAAGAATTGGAATTTGATGGAAAGACATTTGAGGAACATTGTGTATGTTAAATTAGATCTCTTAAATTAAGTATTTAAATTACACACTTTGGTATATGAAAGAAACTCCTTTCTAGTTGTTAAAATGCAATCCTTTTAAAAAATAATCAGTGGTCATCTAGAAATTAAACTTGAATTTAAATCGAGATTTGACTTAAATTCTTCTGGTGTGGCAGAATGGTTTTTGCCTGTTGCTAAACTGTTAGATGATTTTTTTTTTTTTTTTACAGAGGTAGTTTTCTTAAATTCTAAGGATGTCCACTTTGCTTAGAAGTAAGAAAGACTTTATGATAATATTTGCTTTAAATGACTTACCTTAACCTCATTCTATTTAGATTCCAGAAAGTTACCAATAGTCTTAAGCCTGTTAACTTGAGAAATCAGCTCACTATTTTTACTAACTAGCAATCGGTACTTAATGACATGAATTCTTCCTTTATACCCGTGGATGTTTGTAGAACCACTTAATTTTGAAAACAAGTTATTATAAGAGATTGAAGAATGGGAGGGTTCTATAAACCATTTACCTTAATTTTTCTGTTTTCTTCCCTGAATTTTATGTTTTGAGTTATTCTTTTGTGATTTTTTTTTCCTTCCTTTTTATCTACCCCACTTGCTCTTTTTCCAAACAGTACAGCTGGGAACATCTGTTAGCTAGTCCAGTCCATGTGGCTGTAACTCTTGAAAGAAGCTAGTACATGGCCTCAAGGTGACTAGTTCAGAATTCCCTTTTCATTTGTACCTGAGTGTATAGGAAGGTGAGTGACCATGACTGAAGTAGTTGTGACAGTAAAATGGGTAACACCTATCCTCTGTTATTCTTAATTTGGATGTTTTATTCTCTAATAGTACAGTTGTGTTAACATAAATAAAATGAGTATTTATACAATACCTGTCCAAGTACGGCTTAGAATTTTGTTTTAGGCCATGAGCGAACTGTTGTAGAGTCACAGATTTTCAAGGACTAGCAGGGCCAGGGTTCTTCAGGAACTCAGATGGGCAGGTAGCAGGTACTGTGCTGCTCCCTGCCTCCTCAGCACCTCCTGCTGTGGCACACACACACAGGTACCTCTTCTAGTGCTCAGGGCCCTCTTTCTCATTAAAGCAGATGCCTGATGAACTCTAAGGTACTTAACAATAAGATGTAGATAACTCATCCCACTAAATGTAGACCATCGAAAATGTAAGAATAGCAGCCCTGGTTGTGGCCCCAGGAGCATAAAGGCCCTGGTTTTGCCCCAGTTCTCTGTCCTTAGTTAACAGTGCACAATAGCCTTTCTCTGACTCAAAAAAAAAAAAATTGACAGTAGGCCCCAGTGTCCTTCATAGAGGTCCTCAGAGTCTTTGGATCAGAAGGAATAGAATATTTTCAATCTTGACAGCCTTAAGAACAGGTCAAGGCAGAGCCACCCACAAAAAGCCTTGGGTTATTTTTATAACGGAGATACTCACCATCCATCCTCGTAACTGGACGGAAGCCCTGGGCCATTGGAAACTCTCTCAAGAAGAACTTCTAATAACTGAGCTGCTGAGAAACTCTTCACTAACCCCGTCAGATCTCAGTGCTTTGCATCCTGCCCTTCCCTGACCTTAGTCCCTGAAGTCTGGCCCTTTGACAGAGTTCACCTCTGAAAGTCAGCTGAGGAAGTCAGTGTCAGTGTGGAAGAAAGATGTGGGGCTGTTGGAAAAGTTTTCAGGGAACCAAGAAATTAGTCAAGCTTTTAATAGTGCTGAAGATTAAAAGTAAGAAGATTTGGCAACTTTACAAAGGAAAAGAACCTTAGTACTGTAATGTCTTCTACTTCTTGGTGCAAGGCTGATGTGAATAAATACTTTGACTCAAGGCTTATGGGGATCTGGTCAAAACCACATTCTTGTCTGACCTTTCATCTTAAAGGAAGATAAACCCACCCTTACCCATTTCTGGCCTCAAACTCTCGGATTCACACTGGGGAAACCTGAGCCTGGTGTCTGGGGCCCTGGTGGAGAACTGGTGGGTCTCAGGGCAGCACTTGCTCAGGTTGTCAGGCCTTCCTTGTGGTCATCTCTGCTAGATGAGGTAACCCAAGTTATGATCTGGGAAGCCTGTGGTCATTTATAATAGTTCAACTGAAAAGTATTGGGTTTTATTCGTGGGTGAAACTTAACAGACATTGATGGCTCTTATGCCTTCTGTGTGTGAGAGGCTGTGAACTTACCTCTTGTCATACCAGGAATTTCTACCCTTAGCCCCCCAAAGGCAAAACTTCCTTGGGTCATACTTTAAGGGAGAAAAAAAGGACTCTAGATCTCTGGAATCCATTTGATTAGTATCTATAGGTCACTTGTAAACTTCCACAGGTGCTAGAAAGATCTCTTCAAAAGACCAAATGTTTTTATATTGTAATGCAGTATATAGATGGGTGTTTGTTGATTTAGCACAGACATGTATTTGCATTTTAAGGGGACAGAGTCCATTTATGAGGCCTTAAAGACAAGTGAGGCCCTTTCTGGCATTCCTTAAATCGTATCACCTGGGCACCAACCACATCACTGCATAAAAGCCTGGCTGACCTGACCCAGGGGAAAAAATGGATTAAGAGATATGTGAGAACTCTTAAGTTTACTCTTAATGTATCACTTATTCAGAAATACTAACCATTCGTTTCTCCCGACTCCCTGCTCACACAGGCACTGCTGGGAGACAGTGGCAGCCAGAACTGGAACACTGGAACAACAGACAAATATGGTCACCTAGACCGGGAGCTGCAGTTAGCCAATTCCCATTTCATCGAGGAGCAGCAGGCACAGCAACAGGTACCCTGTGAGCAGTCAGCTGAGGATCGGTAGGAGGAGGCAGGGAGCCTCCAACTCTGCCAGCCACCAGCTTTTGTTGTGTGATGACAAGCTGGTTAAATCAGAGCTTGTCCTAGAGTTGACTGTGTCTGAATGTATAGTAATTGCATATGTAAAGGTTTTTAAAACCTTGAAAGCATGAGTGCTTAAAGCTCAATTAGGTCTCTTAGGAAAAGCAGACCAGGTACCTAAAACTGACAGACAAGGCCATTGGTTTTTCAAAATGAAAACAAAAAACCACTGCCCCAGCCACCATTTGTGTACTCAGGTTTTTGTTCATTTTAACAAAGCCGCCTCTTTCAGAAATATCTCTTGTTTTTTTCATTGAAAATTATTGGTTGGTTCCATGATATATAAAAATGGCTGCTTTGGTGGAGGTTATGGGACACAGGGAAAGTGCAGTTGATTATGTCTGTGTTGTTTCTGATGTGCAGCAGTATTAATAAAAAAGAAGCTAATGGTGATGTATCTGGGGATTTGAGGGTATTCAGCCCATTGAAACTATTGGTTCTTAATACCGTGTCTCTGTATACATGTAGGTTTTGTGTTCTTCCATGGCATGTCTCCTTAACCAGCTGTCTACCTAAATTGCTAGTAAATCAAGCAAACTTTTTTCTGTAAAAAGTGAGGGGGATGCAACACAATTAAAAGTAAATACTTGTCAGCGAGTAGTTGTCCTTGGGCTAACTTACTGCCACACGGCATCCTCTGGTTTGTCCTTGAGCGCAGAGAGAGAGACTCCGTGTGCATAGTTTTTCCACATCCAGAGATTGGCCAGACTCTTGTATTTAAGCTGTGGCCGTCTGTTGTGAATTGAGACCTTGATCTTGGCAGTGGGCGTCTACTCCCAAACATCCCCGTGTCTCAGTGGTCATCTGCACGTGTGCTTTCAGCCATTGTCTGTTCCCTCATTGGACTTCAGCCAAGCAGAGTAAATCTCTCCTGATGGTTTCAAGCCCCGCTGACTGCTCACAAGTTGGATCAGCAGGAGATATCAGTGGCTTGACAATCCAGCCTTTTGAGCAGTGTGTTCTCTCAGAGGCGACGGTCTGGTCCTTTGATTTCTGGGCTTTGCTTCTGAATGTGAATTGTCCCAAGTTGGCAAAGAAACTAGCAGCTGCTAGAGTGCTGGGCTTGGAACCAGGTAAGATGGATTTTAATTGCTTATTTCCCATTTCTCTGGCACCAGTTGATCGTGGAACAGCAGGATGAGCAGTTGGAGCTGGTCTCTGGCAGCATCGGGGTGCTGAAGAACATGTCCCAGCGCATCGGAGGGGAGCTGGAGGAGCAGGCAGTGTGAGTATTGAGATGCCCTCTCGCGCAGTGAAATTGAGGGGAAAAGCCCTCCTATGCAACCCCGGAAATCCTGGCAGTTACACGGCTGGTAAACTGAAGCTGTTTTAGTTTCTGCTGCATTTTTAGTCTGTCTTAAAGAGCAGCTTCTCCAAAAGAAGCAAATCTATTTAATTCAATTTACAACAGGTTTAGGGACAGTTATTATTACAATATTTTTAACCACCTCCAAAGACAGATAAAAATTCCTCTGCACAGATACTTGAAATACAGTTATAAATGGGAATGGGAAACAGAGAAGGCTCTGTGACCTTTGGAGATTCTTGTTCCAAAGAGAATAGGGCCTCATAAATGGACTCTCTCCCCTTAAAATGCAAAACTAATTTAACTTTATCATCTGTGACTCTCCCACAACATCGAACAACATTTTTTGATAAATAAAATTTATCTCCCTTAAAAAAAAACTTCCCTCTTAAAAAATAAGTAAAAATAAGAAAATATAACTTGGGTTTCTTTGTTTTTCCTTAAGAACAATCTCTTTTGCACTCTGAAGTAGGATGGCAAAAACAGTAAACACTACCACACAGTACGTTTACCATTTTACAGTTTTTTCTGAAGAAAAGTAAGATGGTCCACCAGGATATTTCAGATGTTTCCTGTCTCACTCTTTATGTCTATTGTTGTACGTTCTTTCATTATAAATTCTCACTGGGTACCTGTTATCCATCAGGCCCTCTGGGAGGGGATATAGGAGCAAATAGAGTAAACACTGTCTCTGCCATCCTAAGAGTTTGTCACTTACTGGGAAGAGCAGACATTGTGTAAATGGAGGCAGGTCATTAAGTCACGGCAGTGAAGCAGGAGGGCCATTGTGGCAGGATGGGTGTGTGCTGCCTGGAAAGCCCTAACTTAGCCTAAAGTCCCTGAAGGATGTGTAGACAGTAGTCAGGTGAGGTGAGGGTCAGTGTGGGGGACCAGGGGAGGAGAGCAGTGTAGGAGGAAGAACACACCCCGTGAAGACAGGAGCAGAGAGGTGCCACACATCCAGAGACAGAGAGCAGGCCAGGGAAGGCCTTGTCAGTGTGCCGAGGAGGTATGATCGGGTGTCAGGCCCGTCTGTCCGTGACTGAGATAATGTCCTGGAGTAGAGCCAGGCAGAAAGCTGGAATAGCAGAGATCTAGGTACAAATGCTTAATTTCTATCTAAAATGGGTCAGAACCCAGTTTAGTTTCAGTTTGGGGGTGAGAAGGGACTGATGGTCTGAGCTTCTCTGTTGGTGAGTAGTTGATAATAGAGTCTGTGAGACGTCCAGTTAGTGATGGTGAATTGAACACAGCCCCCCATCTCTTCTCCCCATCCAAAGCCCACAAAAACAATAGTAAAGGGGGTTTTAAAAGGAGTAAAGCCTGTGGCCTAGAATAAGAAAGAATAGCCATAACATTAGATCCTGGAAAGTGAATAGATGACACTCAACAGACCAGGAAAAGCTGAATCCTCAGCCACCAAAGGGGAACGCCAAGAAGCAATGTGCTGCACACCCGAAACCCCTCTGCTATGAAGAGTGTTTATTCAGTCATAGTAATGTCATCTGATCAAATTATGGCACATTTGTATCAGAGGAGAAAGGGAACATAAGTAGGAAGGACACATAGGTGGGGAATAAAGTGGGACGAGAGCTAAATCCTATTCTTTCTGAGTGCTGAGTTAGTTGGTAAAGTCTAAAGGTGAAAGTCAGCATCCTGAGGTACAAGCATGTTGCTTCCCAAAACGTAGAAAGCAAAGTTGGGCATGGAGGCTCACGTTTATAATTCTAACACTCTGGGAGGCCAAGGCGGGTGGATTAATTGAGCTCAGGAATTCAAAAGCAAGACCCTGTCTATACTAAAAATAAAAAAAACTAACTGGGCATTGTGGTGGGCACCTGTAAGTCCCACCTACTCCTGAAGCTGAAGCAAGAGGATCACTGCAGCCCAAGAATTTGAAGTTGCTGTGAGATATGATGCTAGGGCAACAGAGTGAGTAGAAAGCACCAAGAAAATAGCATAAGGAGTTGTAAACACTTACCTTTCAAGGAAATAGAGAACAATTATGTTTTTTCATAAAAAGCCATATACAGCTATTTGTTTAAACTGTGTATGTGTGTAGCCCTGAAGTAAGGCTGTACAATGGCTCTCACCTGTAATCGTAGGACTCTGGGCTGAGGCAGGTGGATTGCCTGAGCTCAAGAGTTTGAGACCAGCCTAAGCAAGAGCAAGACTCCATTTCTACTAAAAATAGGAAAATTAGCTGGGCATGGTGGTATATGCCTGTAATCTCAGTCACTTGGGAGACTGTAAGAGGTGGATTGCATGAGCCCTGAAGTTGAGGTTGCAGTGAGCTATGATGACACCACTGTTCCCTGCCTAGAGTGACGGAGCAAGACTTTGACCTCAATTAATTTTAAAAATTAAAAGGAAAAAACATGAGTCTTAGGCCAGTGCTGTCCACCATAATAGTCACTCGCCACGTGTGGCTATTTAGTGAAATGTAGTCAGATGGAATTGAGATGTACTGCTAGTGGACTTTGAAGTACACACTGGACTTTGAAGACTTAGAATGGAAAAATGTAAAATCGCAGAACTCCAAAATCAAAATCATACCTCATCCGAGGGATTTTGGATAATACATTAGGGTCCTAAATCCCAATGTTGCCTATTTTGTATTTGCTAAAATGGAGGCTTAGATCCTGTTAATTCATGGCCAGTGTGTTGCCAAAGCTTTGTGCTTAACCAGCCACCTTCTTTGTCTGCTCCTCTCCCCAGTATGTTGGATGACTTCTCTCATGAGTTGGAAAGCACTCAGTCTCGGCTGGACAATGTGATGAAAAAGCTGGCGAAGGTGTCCCACATGACCAGTGGTATGTATGGTGTTTATAGCTTAAAAATCTGTACTTCTAGACACTCTAGTGGGGGTATTCCCTCACGGCTGTGCCACACAGATCGCTTTCCTGTGGCACATTTTTCTGTGTCACTTTAGGATCAGAGAATGGAAAACATGTATGTTCAAGCCTGCCTTACTTCCTTCATAGCCTGGGATTGGGAAAAGATGGTTTTTGCTGCCCCCCACTGTGTTTGGTGGTTTTATCCCAGTGGAGCAACTTTCTTTACAATTATAGAATCCTTTATTATTATTTTTTACCTCCTTAACAAAATTGGAAACTTACTTAAGATAGTAATTAAGAAGCCAGTTACTATTTCTCCTGAGCAAGCTTTCATTGATAGAAAAACATTTGCTACTTCAGAATACAATGGCCTTGGAGATCTAATATAAATTATTATTTTTAAATCCATAGTGAAGGCTCAGCATCCATAGCACAGTGGTTATGGCGCTGGCCACATGCACCGAGGGTAACGGGTTCAAACCCGGCCCAGGGCCAGCTAAACAACAACAACAAAAAATAGCCAGGCGTTGTGGTAGGTGCTTGTAGTCCCAGCTACTTGGGAGGCTGAGGCAAGAGAATCGCTTAAGCCCAAGAGTCTGAGGTTGCTATGAGCTGTGATGCTATAGCACTCTACAGAGGGTGACATAGTGAGACTCTGTCTCAAAAAAAAAAAAAAAAAAAAAGGTAAGGCAACAGATAGCCCAAAGAGGAAAAGGACCTCTTATATGCAAAATAGAGGGAAGCTCCTACTTAGAGTTACTTCCTTCTTTCTCTCCAGGGGCAAATACCTTTCTGCTTCTAGTAGGCTCTTCCTTGCCTGAAGCTTGTATATATGGGACAGCAGGCGCCAGTTTAGTTCATCTATCACACACCCAGAGAAAGGTTGGCAGTCTTCTTTCTGATTCTCTCTGTTTTCTGCTCATCCACCCCACCCCTCTGCTTTAAAGAAAAAAAAAAAAAAGCTTTAATAAAGTGTTATATAACCAGTTTAAATACCAGGCCTCTCTCTCTTGTGTGTAGTAGACACAAAGTCAAGGAGCTACTTCAGCACCAGTTTTGTTTGGGGAAGAGTAAGTGAACAAAGATGTACTGTGTCTTTGTTTCCCAGCATTCTGGGTATGAATAATTTAGAAAAGTACTTGCATTGTGATAAGCGGCTCAGTGTGTATAAATAGCACTGAGGCTTGCTTATGCTTTATTCTACTTTCTTCCAAAAGGAAAGTTTGGAAAGCAAAGTATGAACTTTGGTTATATTTGTATAAGGAAAAAGAGCCAGGAAGCAGAGCACTTAGCCTGAAAGGCACTTCATTTCTGACAGGTCACCTGTGTTTTCATTTTAATCTTTGCTTGTTACTCTAAGTACTGCTGAGGACCTCCTCCTGCGTCGTGATATCTGCTTCAGTTTGATGACCAATTTGATTTGTATTTACCTGCGTTCTCCTCTGTGCTTTTTTGCAAAATTTCACTGCTTTTCAGTCAAACCTATACATACAAAAGGAAGTATCAAGTCACACCAAAGTTCAAGCAATAATGAACACACACAGGTTCCACAGTTCTTGAGAGGCAGAATATCTGCCCCTTCCCTTGGTGGGCTGCTTTGTGGGCAGAAACAAGCTAAGACTCCACATTTACTTTTTTTTTTTAATTGAGACAGAGTCTCGCCTTATCACTCTCGGTAGAGTGCTGTAGTATCATAGCTCACAGCAACCTCAAACTCTTGTGCTCAAGCGATTCTCTTGCCTCTCTCCCTAGTAGCTGGGACTACAGGCACCTGCCACAATGCCTGGCTATTTTTTCTGTTTAGCAGGCCCGGGCTAAGTTCAAACCCACCAGACCCAGAGCATGTGGCCGGCGCCCTAACCACTGAGCTGTGAGTGCCTAGCCCACATTTCTTTTTTGAATGACTCAAGAGAGACATTAATTGCATTATTCTTCTACCCAGAGAAGTATATATTTTTGAGTAGGTACCAAGTTTTTTTCCTCCTTATTTTCCAGCATTCAATTCATCTTTTGTCTTTAGGGTAAGAAAGTATTTTGAGAGAGAGAGAAATAAACTATATCAGAGTTGCCTTCATTCTCCTCTGACTTTTTGAGGCAACTCTTGAGTTTGTGAAGCTGCTTAAAACTTGTCAGTTAAAGTCACAGAAGCCCCTGTGGTCAGTACCTGTATTCCTTCTAGTTGGGAAGTCTTTGTGAGAAGTGCAGGGGAGAAGTCTGCTAGAGTAACAGCTCCCTGGTTCCTGCTTCATGGAAGCAACTTAACACTTCAAAGGAAATGGTCTTAAAGGAGCATTCTTGGGTTGGGCCAGCTTGGGTAATGTATTTCTCCTTGGTGAAAACCCCTGTTTAAGGCATTTGGAGAAGAAAAAGGGATTGGAGTGATAGGAGGCTGATGAAAAGCCAAAAAGTGGAAATCTGGTTCATTATTGGGAATCTGACACAGAGAATGGTGGGATGCCTGGGCGGAAGGAGTCAACGCAGGAGTGCATGTGAGGTTGGGTGAGGCAGTGAGGAAGGAGGCAGTTACTTCTCTGGTTTTGTCCTGGAAGAACATCAACTAATCATGTTAGTGAGAGTGGCTTTAAATTATTGTACATAAAAAATGCATGTAAGCATTTTTTCTTTCCTTTTTAATTAATAAACCTTACTTTTTATAGCAGATTTAGGTTCATGGCAAAATTGAGTGTACTACACCCCCTCTCTTCCCACACATGTAACCTCCCCCATCAGTGATGCCTCACATCGCAATGGTACATACACCTGTTAATATCAGTGACCCTACACCGACACATCACCCTGTCCATAGTTTTCATTAGGATTTACTCTTTGCATGTGATTTTGTTTTTGTCTTATGTTATGATCATACATAATTTTAAAACTTGTGTATATCTCTTCTGTTTTAATCCATGTAATTGAGTTGGTTAAAGCACCATTACCAATCACACGCACACAGTTGTTCTACAGTTTTATGTGTTCTAAAGAGTTGTTTAAAGACAATCCCAAATTATAACTTAGTCTGACTTAGGTAGTAAATAATTCAAAAGTTTAATTTGCTATTTTTTGACATACTGACTTTTAAAAGCATTTGACCTTATAGATTGTCTTATAAAATAAGTGTTAAATATTCTTTATTTGACATTACACATAAACCACACTAAAATGCCTTTCAATAAATAAAAGGCAGCATTTTAGTAGACCCAGGGAAATTAGATTGGCATGGTAAAGATGAAAAATACAAAGTAAACATCACTACCTTCTCTTCAGCCTTGGCCTTTAATAGGCTAATGAACATCAATTAAAACACCAGTGAGTCTTATTTGGTTCTGAGACAGTGAAGGCATTTCAATCCCAGCATTTAAATATATTCACATAACCAATTACATAAATCTTAATAGAAAACCAATTTTCAATAGGTTTTGGGAGGGTAATTTACTACCTTTGTGAAAAGTTGAACAGCACTAATTAAATCTAATCATATCCTCAGAAAGGGGAAACAGTGATACCATTTACTGAAGTGGAATCACTATCAAAATCCAAAAAACAGGTCAGATTCATTTAATTACAGGCCAGTCTTACTTAAATCAGGACTGTCCAACCAAAATATTCGGTTACTCATTCATGATCTGAATTCTGGTATATGAGACCAATCAAATTATGGCACACATTGTAATAAATAAGGCAGTGGCCAACTATTACTCATTAGAAGCTTTTTTGAGATAAGCTATCAAGTCTGCCCGTTCTCCCTTCTTCTTAATGCCAGTGAAGATCATTTTTGTTCCAGGAATGTACTTCTTGGGATTTTCCAAATACTCCAGCAGTGTGTCCTCTCCCTGGGCCATGCCTTTGTTCTTACTGGCGTCTGTGTAAGAGAGGCCAGCAGCCTGACCTGTCTTCTGCCCAAGAAATCATGAAGCTTTGGCCCAGTCTTGTGCTTGCCTCCCTTTTCCACAGTAGGGCACTGGGCACACTTCTGAAAAAAAATCTTTCTGCCTTTCTCAATATCACCCATAGTGAATTCTCTCTTTGGCTGCTGACAGTACAGAAGTTCTGGGCTGGAAGTCCCACTCCTAAGTCCAGGGTTCTCTCTTTTTATTGGTATGAATTTTGGGGGTACATATGATAAGGGTTCATTCTTGGTGCTGTACGTGCTGGAGTTGTGGCAAATGTATAATGACGTGTATCCACAATTATAGTATCCTACAGACTAGTTTCTCTGCCCTAAAAATTCTCTGTGCTCTTCTTATTCAACCTTCCCTCCTCATACACCCTGAGAAACCACTGATCTTTTTACTGTCTCCATAATTTTTTTGCCTTTCCACCATGCATACAGTTGGGATCATGTAGCATGGAGCCTTTTGAGACTGGCTTCTCACAGTAATATGTATCAAAGTTCCCTCTATGCATTTTCATGTAGTGTATTTCTCTTTCAGCACTGAATAATATTCTGTTGTCTGGATGCACCACAGTTTATCCATTCACCTACTGAAGGACATCTTAGTTGCTTCCAAGTTTTGGCAGTTATGAATAAAGCTACTGCAAACATCCATGTGCAGATTTTCATATGGGCATAGGTTTCTAGTTCATTTGGGTAAGTAAGAAGCAGTGCAGTTGCTGGGTGGCAATAGTCAGAGTGTTTAGTTTTGTAAGAAACTGCCAAACCGTCTTCTGAAGTAGCTATCCCATTCTGCATTGCCACCAGGAATTGCTGTTGTCCACGTGGTTGCCAGCATTTGGTGTTGTCACTGTTTGAGGTTTGGTCATTCTAAAGATTTAATAGATGTATAGTGTATCTCGTTTTCATGTGTATTTCCCTGGTGGCATCTGATGTTGAACATCTTGTATTCTTACTTGCCATGACTCTTTGGTAAGGTGGCTGTTGAGGTCTTTTGCCCATTTTTTAAATTGGATTGTTGGTTTTCTTATTGGTGAGTTTTAAAAGTTCTTTGCATATTCTGGCTAACAGTCCTTTATAAGATGTGTCTTTGAAAATACTTTATCCCAGTCTGTGGCATATCTTTTCTTTCTCTTGACAGCATCTTTCACAGAGCAAAAGTTTTAAATTGTAATGAAGTCCCTATTTAAATTATTTCTTTCATACAGAGTATTATATCTAAAAACTCATTGCCATACCCAAGGTCATCTAGGTTTCCTCCTGTATTACCTTCTAGGAGTTTTATAGTTTAACAGTTTACATTTAGATCTATGATCTATGTTGAGTTGATTTTTGTGAAAGGTGTAAGGTCTGTGTCTAGATTTTTTTTTTTTCATTTAGACATCCTGTTGTTTCATTACCACCTGCTGAAAAGACTCTCTTGTCTTGCCTTATGCTGTAGACTGTATTCATGTAGGCTCATTCCATTGATCTAGTTGTCTGCCATTGATTCCACACGGTTTTGATTAAAGTTATAGTAAGTCTTGTAGTTGTGCCATGCTTCTTGGATACCCTGTGCCTTCTTCTTCCTTTCTGTTTTCTTTCCAGGTTTGGAGGTTTCTGTTGATATATCCTTACGCTCAGAGATTCTTTCCTCAGCCACCTCTAGTCTCCTGTTGAGTTCCTTAAAGGCATTCTTCATTCTTGTTGCAATGTTTTTGATCTGTAGCATTTTTGATTCTTTCCTAAAATTTCTCTCTGCTTACATCATCCATGTATTCTTGGATCTTGTCTACTTTTTTCATTAAAGACCATGACATATTAACCATAGTTTTAAAAATTCCTCGTCTGGTACTTCCAATTCCTGCCATGTCTGACTGACTCTTGTTCTGATGGTTGTTCAGTCTCTTCAAACTGTTGTTTTTTCCCTTTTAGTTTTGTGTTGAAGGGTGAACATGATACACTGTGGTAAATACTTCAGTATGTGGTGGTGAGGGCTGGGGGCATGCAGTAGCCCTGTGGTTAGATACTGACCTTTTGGTGAGCCTGTGCCCTGGATTGTGAGCGTCACCAGTTTGGCTCAGTTTTTTCCCTCCTGGGGGGCGGGGGGTGGGCAGGATGGCACAGTGGGCTGAAGTTGGGCATTTATTTCCCTTTCTCAAGATCAGTTAGGGCCTGATAAAACCCCAGGATGTTAGGCTCTAGTTGGTTTCTCTTGAGGGCAAACTTTTAGAACAGAGGGTCTGGCATATTTCAAAATGTTAATTTTTTTTTTCTCCCTTCCACCTGCCAGAAGTATGAGGGAATTTTTCTCTTGCTTGAACTCCTGGAGGTAAAACTCCTTAAAATGTGAAGGACACCTTTTGATGGGTCCCCTGGAGCGTTTTTTAATCTCAGATTTGCCCACACTGAGCCTTCAGCAGCTTGTTGTTGCCGGGCAAATCCCCCTGCCCTGGCACTGGTTCCCAAGAGCTTGCTGCTCTGGGTTTCTGTCTTGGTAAACCGTGGCTCTCTGTGTAGCCTGTTGGTTTCTCCAAGTCAGGGGGTAGCAGCTTCCCTGTGACCTCATCTCTTTGACAAATCTACGAAGAGATTTTTCAGTTTGTTTGTTTGTTTTTTATTATTAAATCATAGCTATGTACATTAATGCGATCATGGGGCACCATACACTGGTTTTATAGACCGTTTGACACATTTTCATCGCACTGGTTAACATAGCCTTCCTGGCATTTTCTTAGTTATTGTGTTAAGACACTTACATTCTACATTTACTAAGTTTCACATGTACCCTTGTAAGATGCACCGCAGGTGTAATCCCACCAATCACCCTCCCTCCGCCCATCCTCCCCCCTCCCTCTCCTCCCTCTCCCCCTTACCCATATTTTTAGGTTAAAACTGGGTTATAGCTTTTATGTGAAAGCCATAAATTAGTTTCATAGTAGGGCTGAGTACACTGGATACTTTTTCTTCCATTCTTGAGATACTTTAGTAAGAAGACTATGTTCCAGCTCCATCCATGTAAACATGAAAGAGGTAAAGTCTCCATCTTTCTTTAAGGCTGCATAATATTCCATGGTGTACATATACCACAATTTATTAATCCATTCGTGAATCAATGGGCACTTTGGCTTTTTCCATGACTTAGCAATGCTTTTTCAGTTTGTTCAGCTTTTTACTTATTAGGACAAAGTGGCGACTTCTAAGCTCTTAGCATGCTGGATCAGAAATTAGAAATACAACATTTTTAAATAAATGAAAACATGCTACATATTCAAGTTTTCTTTGCCATTGAAGTGGTAAACAGATTAAAAGTCTTAACCTTTAGTAGGCAAACTGCCTCCCCAGTCCGTTTGGAACAGTCTGAGTTCAGAAAAGGAAGGAATAGACTTGGGGTCTTTGTCCTTACCAAATTTATTAATTGCTAGATGAGTTTCTGGCGTGTCTGAGGTAAACCAAGGTGGTCAACATTTAAGACACACTTCATTTATTATAATTTGGTGGCAGTTCTCTTGTCTGGTCCTAAGACTTTAATATCCATTATTTTTAACTTTAAGTACGTTTTTCTGTGTGATAGTTTTGCAGTCTGTTTTCTTAGAATCTCACCTTTTGAGAACCAGAATACCTGTGTATTTATACTGAAGGGGAACTCACTCCTAGTAGTTGAACTGCATTTTCTTAGGCTAGTGAATTCTTTCATTAGCCTGACCTTTTGTGGAAGACGCCAGAACTCGTCTATGGAAAGACTGCTTGTTCTTTCTGTATCTCCCCAAATTAAGGACACATCGTAACATTGACAGAATCCTCGGTGCATCAGGCTTTGGCGGCACACAGTGTGTGTTTGTGTTGTTTTAATTCTCAAAACAACAGCCCTGCAACGAAGCTATGTAGAGTTATGGGACCACAGTCAGGATTGTGAGCTGGACTAGGGCTCTTTCTGGGCCCTTCTAACCCACAGACCCTCCCTGCTCTTGGCCATTTGGATGGACTCTAGCCATTTTTTGCCTGCTGTTTTAAATTGTTGGTAGGGCAGAAAGTTTCAGAAAAGACATTCTGCTGTAATTTACAAATGAGTGTCTAAATTACTTTACCTCGGTTACTGGATAAGTAATCTTACTTCCTATTTGACTAGGTATGGTGTGAAATTAATCAGGCTCTCTCACTGGCGCTGCTTTTTCAGCAGTTTATTTCCTGAAGTGACCAGCAATAGCTTTCATCTCCTTCTCCTCCTCCCATTATCCGCTTTGAGAAAAGAACATGATTATTGTTAAATTAAATGACTTGACTTTGGTGCAGACTGACTTTGATCTGCAATACCAATGCCAACACCTTTTTCAGGGATATGCTAACACCAGTAGAAAGTGCACGTGCACAGGTTTTAATTAGAACCTGAGACACAAAGCTCATACTTACTATGAGGCACATTTCCAGGGGACTGGCAAAGTAGGCCAAGAGCAGAGCAGCATTAGAGGAGCAGGCACCTGGGCAAGTTCAAGATTTCTGTCCCTGTCACTTGCACGTTCTGTCCCTGATCCTGCGCTAACACACCTTGGAGAAGGGTTGGTGATGGCACCGGAGGTCAGAGCGTGAGCCTTGCTGCCTTCATGTGGCTCTACCAGGGCTCCCTCCCCACAGTGCAGCTACACTTTGCTGCTTCGGGGTGTCCCCTTGATTCCGGGGAATGTGGAATCCCTGGGAGAGCTAATCCTCGTGTCTTGCTGCCCTGCCTTCCAGATCGGCGCCAGTGGTGCGCCATCGCCATCCTGTTCGCAGTGCTGCTGGTCGTGCTGATCCTCTTCTTAGTGCTGTGATGGCGGGGCCCGAGGGAGCAAGTTCCTCCTGCACTCGAGCTGAGGGAGAAGGAGAAGCGACCACACGCAACGTTGCTGTCTACTCACATTCCTCTTCTGGAAACATATTGCTGCACTGACTTTGCTCTGTGTGACCCCACAATTGAGATAGCTCCTCTGTCCCAGCTGGAAGGACCGGTGGGAAGAGCAAACGGATGACTGCACTCCTGGTGCTGGCTGGCCAACAGAAGCCCAGTGCCGCCTGTCCTACGTGAGGACAACTAGCCACTGCTTTGCCTCCCTGGACCTCATCCCCTGAGGAGGGACCCTGAATAATCCAGAAAGCTTAGATTCCACTAGTGTTGTGCTGTTGCTCATTCCATGCATCCTTGGCAGCTCTTTTCTTCTGCTCACACCCTTCCCCTGCTTGGATGGTGCACTGCTGTCCCATCAAAACAAACCTGTGGGGACTGCGAGCTTCTAGGTATGTTTCATTTCCCATTGCTGTAGCATTTCTAAGCCCCTGAGAGCTGATTACTATTGAGGACAGAGGCTCAGAAACAGTTTGTGACAGAACATGCAGTGTTTGATTTTTCAGGGATAAATGATGAGATAAAATTGCTTTCCCAGGTGCATTTTTTATAGTAGGAATAATTAATGGAAAATAATGAAACCCCTTAGGCTTTGGGTGGCTTTAATTGATGTGAGCAATTAAAAAAGAGCAGCAGGATCCTGCACTAACACGCCCTGGGGAAGGGTTGGTGATGGCACCAGAGGTCAGAGCGTGAGCCTTGCCGACTTCATGTCGCTCCACCAGGGCTCCCTCCTCACAGTGCAGGTGGCATTTATAGGGTGATTCTTACATACTGTTGCTGAATGGCTCAGCAGCACACTTGAACAAATTAGGATGCTGGGTTATCCTCATTGATAGTTATTTTATTCCTGTGGCACTCTACTTTGGAGGGATGGGGTTGGGAGTGGGTAATACATTTATTACATTTACTCAGAAACCATAATGACAAAAAAAGCTAGCTCTGGACCAGATTTCCCTTACCCTGCGTGTAATTGGCGAGGATGGGTAGGTGAACTTGGTTCTTCCCAGATGTGAGAACTTTGATTTTATCATCCATTCGAATAACTGAGCCAATCCAAATTTAAATGATGCTTTCATTGAGCGTAAGTAGCTGAAACTGAGACACTAAACTTCAAGCTTCTGACGACTTTTCAAATGCCTCAAATGTGTACATGTATTATATATAGGATATTTTTATAGCTTCCCTGGTGAATAATCTGATATTAAAGTGGCATCTGGACCCAGAGCTGGAACTCCGCGTGGAGGCTGCTGGTGTCTTCTCAGCACCTTCTCTTGCATTTGGAAAGACCAGCAACACCTGGATAAAGTTCTAGCTTTGTCTTAGCATCTCCTCGTCTTTTTGGGTGCATTCCTCAGCGCACTAATTTTATTATTTTTTTTAACCTTTCTTTTCCTGTGTTTTGTTTTTATTTCTTGTGCTTTTACTTTGGGTTTCCCACCCCCGCCCCTTTTTGTGATTTACAGTGATGTGCTTGCCCAGCTAACTTTTGAATTGCACTTTTTAATAAATATTTGTAACAATTTTTTTAAGAAGGATATTTTATCTCATTTGTGCTCATGGTAGGTAAGGAAATCTGCTTGTTAATAGAAGCTAAAAAGCAAGTTTATAAAACTAAAAGTGTGGCTGACATCCATGTTTACACTCAGCTCTAATGTTTGATATATAAATAAGTTATTTCTTTTCAAATTAGAAAAAAAGTGAATATTGCAAAGGGCTTCAGATATAGGGTACTAGGTTATGTATTACAAAGTTTTAAGACTTACTCAAATAAATTGTAAACTTAGAATAGGGATGGTCCTTAGATTTGCATTAAAACATAAATGTCTTTTCTTAAAAATAAATGTGGACCTTGTCTAAGTACTGTAAGCCACACACCACATTATAAGACACAAACCAGCATCTTTAAGAATTAAAAGAATATTCTATTTAAAAGCCATGCTATTCCTCTGCTGTTACTAGATTTACTTGACCACACAAAAAGATGATGTGTGTCAGTGAACCTGGTAGACACACCTGGTCATTAATGAGTAAGATACTCCCATTCATTGGCACACCAAGTTTTGTGACCCTGAGACTTAATCATGTTGAGATGTATTCCAGATCAGCACGGGATCTCACTGATACAAGGCGTTAGCTAAACAGTGGCTATTGCAGACCGTCTGAGGCTGAAGCTGGTAGGGAACAATTTAGAAAGAGAAAGTCTGCTTAAATATAGAGGTTCTCCCTGTAGGCCTCCATGCACTCCTGTCTCAGGCTGATGTGATCTGGGTCTGATCCTTTTGTATCCTGACTGGGCAGTTACTATAGCATCACTGTTATTTGAAGGCCTCACTCAGGCTTCAAATGGTGGCAACCAAAGGGAACAAGTCAGGGGACTTCGATTTATTTTTAAGGACAAATATTTTCTTTTTAGTGATCCTAATGTTACCAAGTTTGAGAGGGAGCCCAAGTGGTCCCCTGCCCCTGTGTCCTAGAATGGGGAGAGTAAGTGGACAGCAGAGACACCCCACACTACTATAAGTGCATCATTGTAGCACTTTGGGCCTTTTTCCCTTCAGCCTTCTGTACTTAGATACCATAATCCAGTTCTAAAGAACTGGCAGAATATAATGGATAACAGAGAAAGAGCTTGAAATATATTTATTGGAAGACCGTTTACCTAATTTGGGCGGTAGGATGGGGAATGAACTACTGAGTTTTAAATGCAACTGGAGAACTGAAATACCTCTAGGTTTTCATCCTGATTTGGGGGCTCGTCTCTGCGGACTGTGAGGAGTGCCAGTGCTGTGTACGCCCTGGTCTGTGTGGCAATTGGAAGTTGCAGCGTGTGTGTGTCACGAGAGGATTTTCCACAGTTTCAGAATGCATGCCTGAGCCGAAGGAGAAGAATTGGTAACTTGCCCATTATTCTCTGCTTTTAGCCAGAGTTAAACAGACTGATGGGTCTGGTAGCCAACAACTTGGCAACTTCCACTCCTTCTCACCTCGTGAGATTAGGGGCTGTGAAAAGAAATCTAGTCTAACTCCAACAGAAATCTGTCTCTGTGAAGTCTTTTACCTTCTGTAAGTGGAGGTGGTGGAGCCAAGATTTTTCGTTTGGTAATTTCTCTGCCTGTAAAGTGAGACCAGAGGAGTATCTATTCCTTCTTACCTTTTTGGAGAATTCATAGCATTTAAAGATCAAAAAATGGAATGATAAATGGGGGTCGCTTTTCAACTGTGGACTTTGTATTGCTTGGCTTTACCTTGTACCATGAGATGAATTTGTAAACAAAATTGGACTGTCTGGAAAGCTGAAGTTTAGAATGTGGAATGCACTGCCTCTAATTCTCCTTCTTTGTCTTCTCACTGGCATTTCTTTCCCTCCTGGGTTTTTTAAGAATATTTTCTTTAAAAGGAATGATTTTTGCCCGAGAGAGAGGTGAGACCAAAGGGTTCCTAGACTTCTAGCCCCTTCAGTCACTGCGCTGTCCCTCAGCAAAGTCTGTTCCTGAAGACACTGCCCCACCCAATGGCCTCGCCCAGCTGCCTTTACAAGGGAGTTTAGTCACCTTGCAGCCTTTCCCTGTCCCTTTGCTGAATTCATTGAAAGAAGGTGTCTTTCAGTAGCTCTTCTTTTTTTTTTTTTTTTTTTTATTGTTGGGGATTCATTGAGGGTACAATAAGCCAGGTTACACTGATTGCAATTGTTAGGTAAAGTCCCTCTTGCGATCATGTCTTGCCCCCATAAAGTGTGACACACACCAAGGCCCCACCCACCTCCCTCCTTCTCTCTTTCTCTTTCCCCCCCCATAACCATAATTGTCATTAATTGTCCTCATATCAAAATTGAGTACATAGGATTCATGCTTCTCCATTCTTGTGATGCTTTACTAAGAATAATGTCTTCCACGTCCATCCAGGTTAATACGAAGGATGTAAAGTCTCCATTTTTTTTTTAATGGCTGAATAGTATTCCATGGTATACATATACCACAGCTTGTTAATCCATTCCTGGGTTGGTGGGCATTTAGGCTGTTTCCACATTTTGGCGATTGTAAATTGAGCTGCAATAAACAGTCTAGTACAAGTGTCCTTATGATAAAAGGATTTCTTTCCTTCTGGGTAGATGCCCAGTAATGGGATTGCAGGATCAAATGGGAGGTCTAGCTTGAGTGCTTTGAGGTTTCTCCACACTTCCTTCCAGAAAGGTTGTACTAGTTTGCAGTCCCACCAGCAGTGTAAAAGTGTTCCCTTCTCTCCACATCCACGCCAGCATCTGCAGTTTTGAGATTTTGTGATGTGGGCCATTCTCACTGGGGTTAGATGATATCTCAGGGTTGTTTTGATTTGCATTTCTCTAATACATAGAGATGATGAACATTTTTTCATGTGTTTGTTAGCCATTCGTCTGTCATCTTTAGAGAAAGTTCTATTCATGTCTCTTGCCCATTGATATAAGGGATTGTTGGCTTTTTTCATGTGGATTAATTTGAGTTCTCTATAGATCCTAGTTATCAAGCTTTTGTCTGATCGAAAATATGCAAATATCCTTTCCCATTGTGTAGGTTGTCTCTTTGCTTTGGTTATTGTCTCCTTAGCTGTACAGAAGCTTTTCAGTTTAATGAAGTCCCATTTATTTATTTTTGTTGTTGTTGCAATTGCCATGGCAGTCTTCTTCATGAAGTCTTTCCCCAGGCCAATATCTTCCAGTGTTTTTCCTATGCTTTCTTGGAGGATATTTATTGTTTCATGCCTTAAGTTTAAGTCCTTTATCCATCTTGAATCAATTTTTGTGAGTGGGGAAAGGTGTGGGTCCAGTTTCAGTCTTTCACATGTAGACATCCAGTTCTCCCAACACCATTTATTGAATAGGGAGTCTTTCCCACAAGGTATGTTCTTGTTTGGTTTATCAAAGATTAGGTGGTTATAAAATGTTAGTTTAATTTCTTGGTTTTCAATTCGATTCCAAGTGTCTATGTCTCTGTTTTTGTGCCAGTACCATGCTGTCTTGACCACTATGGCTTTATAGTACAGACTAAAATCTGGTATGCTGATGCCCCCAGCTTTATTTTTGTTACAGAGAACTGCCTTAGCTATACGGGGTTTTTTCCGGTTCCATACAAAACACAGAATCATTTTTTCCAAATCTTGAAAGTACGATGTTAGTATTTTGATAGGAATGGCATTGAATAGGTAGATTGCTTTGGGAAGTATAGACATTTTAACAATGTTGATTCTTCCCATCCATGAGCCTGGTATGTTCTTCCATTTGTTAATATCCTCTGCTATTTCCTTTCTGAGGAATTCATAGTTTTCTTTATAGAGGTCCTTCACCTCCTTCGTTAGGTATATTCCTAGGTATTTCATTTTCTTTGAGACTATGGTGAAGGGAGTTGTGTCCTTAATTAGCTTCTCATCTTGACTGTTATTGGTGTACACAAAGGCTACTGACTTGTGGACATTGATTTTATATCCTGAAACATTACTGTATTTTTTGATGACTTCTAGGAGTCTTGTGGTTGAGTCTTTGGGGTTCTCTAAGTATAAGATCATGTCGTCAGCAAAGAGGGAGAGTTTGACCTCCTCTGCTCCCATTTGGATTCCCTTGATTTCCTTGTCTTGCCTAATTGTATTGGCTAGAATTTCCAGCACTACGTTGAATAGTAAAGGTGACAGAGGACAACCTTGTCTGGTTCCAGTTCTAAGAGGAAAAGCTTTGAGTTTTACTCCATTCAGTAAAATATTGGCTGTGGGTTTCTCATAGATAGCTTCAATCAGTTTTAGAAATGTGCCACCTATGCCTATACTCTTCAGTGTTCTAATTAGAAAAGGATGCTGGATTTTATGAAATGCTTTTTCTGCAACTATTGAGAGGATCATGTGATCTTTATTTTTGCCTCTGTTAATATGGTGGATAACGTTTATAGACTTGCGTATGTTAAACCAGCCTTGCATCCCTGGGATGAAGCCTACTTGATCATGATGAATGACTTTTTTGATGATAAGCCGTAATCTATTGGCTAGGATTTTGTTGAGAATTTTTGCATCTATATTCATGAGTGAGATTGGTCTGAAATTCTCCTTTTTGTTTGGGTCTTTTCCTGGTTTTGGTATCAGGGTGATGTTTGCTTCATAGAATGTGTTGGGGAAGATTCCTTCTTCCTCAATTTTTTGGAATAATTTCTGCAGTACAGGCATAAGCTCTTCCTTGAAGGTTTGATAGAATTCTGGAGTGAAGCCATCTGGACCAGGGCATTTTTTGGTTGGAAGCTTTTTTATTGTTTCTTTGATCTCAGTGCTTGAAATTGGTCTGTTCAGGAGCTCTATTTCTTCCTGGCTGAGTCTAGGGAGAGGGTGTGATTCCAAATATTGATCCATTTCTTTCACATTGTCAAATTTCTGGGCATAGAGTTTCTGGTAGTATTCAGAGATGATCTCTTGTATCTCTGTGGGATCAGTTGTTATTTCCCCTTTATCATTTCTGATTGAGGTTACTAGAGATTTTACTTTTCTATTCCTCGTTAGTCTGGCCAATGGTTTATCTATTTTATTTATTTTTTCAAAAAACCAACTCCTTGTTTCATTAATTTTCTGAATGATTCTTTTGTTTTCCATTTCATTGATCTCTGATTTGATTTGGGATATTTCTTTTCTTCTACTGAGTTTAGGCTTAGATTGTTCTTCTTTTTCCAATTCCATAAGATCTCTTGTGAGATTGTTGATGTGCTCTCTTTCTGTTTTTCGAATGTAGGCATCTAAAGCGATGAATTTTCCTCTCAAAACTGCTTTTGCAGTATCCCACAGGTTTTGGTAGCTTGTGTCTTCATTGTTGTTATGCTCAAGGAAGTTAATGATTTCCTGTTTTATTTCTTCCTGCACCCATCTGTTATTCAACAGAAGATTGTTTAGTTTCCATGCCTTCGGGTGGGGTTGAGCATTTTTGTTAGAGTTGAGTTCCACCTTTAGTGCCTTATGGTCTGAGAAGATACAAGGTAAAATTTCAATTCTTTTGATTCTGTTGATATTTGTTTTGTGTCCCAGGATATGATCAATTTTGGAGAATGTTCCATGGGGTGATGAGAAGAATGTATATTCTTTATCTTTGGGATGGAGTGTTCTATATGCGTCTATCAAGCACAGTTGTTCTAGGGTCTCATTTAAGTCTCTTATATCCTTGTTTAATTTCTGTTTAGAGGATCTGTCCAGCTCTGTAAGAGGAGTGTTAAGGTCCCCTGTTATTATGGTATTATCAGATATCATATTGCTCAAACTGAGTAAGGTCTGTTTGAAGAATCTGGGAGCATTTAAATTGGGTGCATAAATATTTAGAATTGAAATGTCTTCTTGTTGTATTTTTCCCTTGACCAATATAAAGTGACCATCTTTGTCTTTTTTGACTTTAGTTGCTTTAAATCCACATGTATCTGAAAATAAGATTGCAACTCCTCTTTTCTTCTGAATTCCATTTGCCTGAAAAATTGTCTTCCAACCCTTGACTCGGAGCTTTAATTTGTCTTTTGAAGCCAGGTGTGTTTCTTGCAAACAGCAAATGGATGGCTTGTGTTTTTTAATCCAGTCAACCAATCTATGTCTCTTCAGTGGGGAATTCAAACCGTTAACATTTATTGAGATAATTGATAAGTGTGGTAGTATTCTATTCGTCTTATTTGGTGAGAGTCCATTGCTTAGTTTTATCTTTTGCATCAGTGTGGAAGTTTGGTTCAGTCCTTTAATTTCTGAGTTCTTACTTTGCTGCTGATCCATTGTGGTGGTCAGTGTGCAGAACAGGTTGAAGTATTTCCTGTAGAGCTGGTCTTATTGTGGCGAATTTCCTCAATGTTTGTATATCCGTAAATGATTTGATTTCTCCGTCAGTTTTTAAGCTTAGCTTAGCAGGGTACAGAATTCTGGGCTGTAAATTTTTCTGTTCAAGTAGATTAAAGGTAGATGACCATTGTCTTCTTGCTTGGAAAGTTTCATTAGAGAAGTCTGCGGTCACTCTGATGGATTTGCCCCTGTAGGTCAACTGGCGCTTACTCCTGGCAGCTTGCAGAATCTTTTCTTTTGTCTTGACTTTGGACAGGTTCATCACAATGTGTCTTGGAGAAGCTCTGTTAGAGTTGAGGCGACCTGGGGTCCGATAGCGCTCTGAAAGCAGTGTGTCAGAATCTTTGGTGATATTTGGGAAATTTTCTTTTATAATATTCTCTAGTATGGCTTCCATTCCTCTGGGGCATTCTTCTTCCCCTTCTGGAATTCCTATAACTCGTATGTTGGAACGCTTCATAAAGTCCCATAATTCTGACAGTGAATGTTCTGCTTTCTCTCTCTTCTTTTCTGCCTCTTTTACTATCTGAGTTATCTCAAAAACTTTGTCTTCTACCTCTGAAATTCTTTCTTCTGCATGGTCTAACCTGTTGCTGATACTTTCCATTGCATCTTTAAGTTCCCTAATTGACTGTTTCATTTCCTTCAGCTCTGCTATATCCTTTTTATATTCTTCATATCGTTCATCTCTGATTTGATTCTGTTTTTGGATTTCCTTTTGGTTATTTTCCACTTTATTAGCAGTTTCCTTCATTGTTTCCATCATTTCTTTCATTGTTTTCAACATGTGTATTCTAAATTCCCTTTGTGTCATTCCTAACATTTCTGTATAGGTGGAATCCTCTGCAGTAGCTACCTCATGGTCCCTTGGCAGGGTTGTTCTGGACTGGTTCTTCATGTTGCCTGGAGTTTTCTGCTGATTCTTCCTCATGGGTGATTTCCTTTATCTGTTTCCTTGCCCTAATTTTCCTTTCACTTCCTCTTGCTCTTTAAGTTCTTGTGCCTGTGGACTAAGGGTTACAGGACCAGAAGGGTGAGAAGGTTTAAGAGGAAAAAAGGGATGAAAGAAAGAAGGACCGAGTGATAAGGAAAAAAGAAGAAAAATAGAGAAAGGAGAGGAAGTGGGTAAAAGGAATATTGACAAAAAGAAGAGAGGCACAGAAAGAGGGAGACAGAGCAATATAGGTGTACAGTAGGGTACTTTGACACAACCTTAAAAAAGAAAAACACCTTCTGGGGGTGCCCAGATGGTTCCCTTGAGGTCAGCAGCTCTTTGCTAACCTGATCAGACACAGTACCCCACCTCCACCAAGTAGAGAGGAAAGACAAAAAATGCTATAAATGAAACCAAAACAAGCAAACAGAAAACTTTACGGGATAAAATTGGCTGGAAAAACCAAATAATAGCGGTAGAAACCCTAACAAAAATGAAGTTCTAATTATTGAAATAGGCAGCAATGGGAAATTATAATTAAACTAGAAAAATTGAGAAAGAAAAAGGATCTGTATGGAAAAGGTTGAACTTAAAAAACAAAACAACAATCCACAACATCAAAATAAACAAAAAAAAAACAACCAAACCAGAAAAAAATAAAACCCAACCAAAAACAAAGCAGTATGTATATGTTATTGAATATTGTCTGGGCAACACGTGGTCTTCTGGGGTATGAGATGTTAATCACAGTTCTGATACGACTGGAGGCTGCTAGTTTCTCAAAACCCAGCAGGTAGACACCCTAAATCTCTCTTCAGCCCACTTAAAAGGCACTTTGAACTTGTTCACTTACTGAGCAGAAGCTTTCTCAGGGAAGTGCTTGTCGCTGGAATCACTGCTGAAGTGGGTATCCACTTACCCTGTGTGTCAAAACTGGTCTCCCTCTGCCCCGGAGGGTTAGGGCTGCAAGGCGGCTCAGACCCCGCCCTTAGGCTACTTGGTCGCTGGGTTACCAGCTCCCAACCAATTCCAGCTCTGCGACCCTGAGGGCAGAGCTTGCCGGGGCAGATCGCTCACAATGTCTGCCTGTGATCCAGAGCCAAACACTATTAGCTCCGTCTGGCTCAGTGGCTCAGACTGGGGCCCGAGGCAAAGGCCAAAGTTCTCCGCACTCCCGCTCAGGCTCTCCCCAGGGCAGTTCAGCTGAGTGCCAAGTCCAAAGACACCAAAACAGTTAACAGGTAAGGCCTTTCTGGTTTGCAGTCTCGCTACTACTGAACTTACAGTTGTGGGCGGGTTTAGACGGATTGAACACACGTGACCACTTGCCAGTTTTCCACTGTTTTAGTCCTCCTCTTGGGGTCCAGAAGTCTCTCGCTGACTCCCTGTATCCTCTCAGGGGTGATGATAGGCAGATCCCACCAGCCAGAGATGCCTGGAGTCCTATATCCCCAGACTCACGGTGCCCAGATGCAAGGAAGCTGTTACTCCGCTGCCATCTTGCCAATCCTGTCTCAGTAGCTCTTCTGAATAGAACAAATCAGCTTCGAGATACTCAGGAAAATGGTACATAGTAAAATTTAAGGCAGTGTTTTTCAACCTTTTTTAATCTCCTGGCACACTTGAACCTATAGTTAAACTTCCATAGCACACTTAAATTATGTTGATTTTAAAAAAAATGTATTTACTGTGCTTTGAGCTTCTTTCAAAAATTACTAATCTTTAAAATTTTTCACAGCACACCAGTGTTTCACATCACACTGGTTGAAAATCACTGGCTTAAAATGAAGAAAAATAGAATAACTTGAGAAAAATTCAGTTTGAACAGGACTGAATTACTAGAATGGTCATGATGCAAAAATAAGACAACAAAGAGCCATCCATGAGAAAACTGTGCCCTCAAGCCCCGGAAGTGAGAACTGTAGTTCACAGGTTCTTGGAGCACACAGCCCATGATTCTTTGGGGCAGGGAGGCGGGCTGGAGCGCGAGGATCTCGCTGTTGACACTACATAACTGATCCACACCTAGAACACAGGCTCAACACATGGAATGAGGCACACGTGCTTCCTGGAGAGCTCCATAGAGAGAATTGCTCTCTGCAGAGTCTAGATCTGGCAGGGATCGTGGGGCCACCGGTAGCTTAGCTGGTCACTCCATGGCCAGTCACATAAAACCTAGAGACTGATCTAGGCCCTACCATGCCCTTATTTATTTATTTATTTATTTATTATTTTATTTTGAGACATAGTCTCATTTTGTCACCCTTAGCAGGGTGCCATGGTGTCATAGCTCACAGCAACCTCAGACTCTTGGGCTCAAGAGATTCTCTTGCCTCAGCCTCCCAAGCTAGGGACTACTGGTGCCCGCCACAACACCCAGCTATTTTTAGAGACTGGCTCAGACTGGTCTCAAACCTGTGTGCTCAGGCAATCCACCCATCTCGAACTTCCTGAGTGCTAGAATGACAGGCATGAACCACCATGCCCGGCTCATTCCCTTATCTGAATTTCCACTAACTTGAGAAGTAGAGGAAGCTGCCTCCAGGCCAGTAAAGTGGGATAAACACAAAATACTGTTGCACAACTCAGCTTGAGAAGCACTGCTGGGCACAGCAGGTGAAAGATCCCGATCCCCAAGCCCCATTCAGAGCATGGGTGTGGGCGAGGAGGCGTGCGTGTTCTGCAGCTGTGGTCGCTGCTGCCACCCGTCCTGCTCTGCCCTCTGGACCTGATTAGTACAGTTCCTCTGCTTTCTGGAAGTGCCCTCTCATGGCCTGAAACTCACTTCTCTGAGGCTAACCTCCCAGCCTCAAGCATATACACAGCGGAGGTGCCAGGCACAGAGGGTCTCAGAGGAGGGTGCGTAGGCAGTTCTGAGAACATGGGCTTCTTCCCTGCACTGCAGTCCTGAGCAGGGCAGGGCAGAAAGGATACTGAGTTGCAGGAGGCAGCAGTTCAGAAAGCTGGGAGAATGAATGGAGTCTCAGTGGCATGAATGCAGCAGGGAGTGGTTGGGGTCACCTTGATTGGGAGTCCAACAGCAAAGCTTAATATCTACCTGATGTGGGAACTGTGTGCTTCCCCCTTCTTTTTTATTTTAGATTCTAACTCAGCCTGGGTTGAGTACTGTGGCATCATAGCTCACAGCAACCTCCAACTCCTCTTGTCTCACCCTCCTGAGTAGCTGGGACTACAGGTGCCTGTCACAACACCTGGCTGGTTTTTAGAGACAGGGTCTCACTCTTGCTCAGGCTGGTCTTGAACTCCTAAGCTCAGGCCATCCACCTGTCTCGGCCTCCCAGAATTGCTAGAATTACGGGCATGAGCCACCGTGCCCTGCCTGGCTGCTTCCCTTTCTCAAGTTCCCCAGGAACATGGCCATTCCCTGCTCTTGAACTTCACAAAGAAACAATAAGCCTGAAGAGAAGTCTCCGCAGGGCCTCAGAAGTGCCGGTTGAAGATCCCTCCTGTCAAGTTTGGCTTCTCATTTGAGAGTCCATATGCTGCTGCAGTTTTTGGCAAGACAGCTGGAGGGCTTGATGTTTACCAGGCCTCTGGTGCCCTGGGTAGTGTCAGTCCTTTGTGGGCCACTGGCCAATAACAGCGGGCTCATCCCACCGTGTGGAAAGGAAGATCTCTCTGCTGTCCTCAAGGGCTGCCATTCATCCATTCACCGAGTCACTGTACACCCATGCTTTGTCTGCTGGAGCACACAGGCCCAGGGGTCTTGAAGATCCTCATGTTCACGCTGGGTGTCAGGCCTGGAATTGGTTTCACCATAGACAACTGCGATATTCCTACCACTGGGGTAATAGTGTTACAATGTCTTCACCACCTGCTTTTCCTTTTCTTTGTATGAACTAGGTTCTTTTCTTGAGTAGAGGACACTTTCTGACACTTGAAATTTGAAGATTCTTATGTTAATTTTCTTATTTCATCCACTTTGTGCAGTAGTCCCCCCATCCCCATATCCGCGGTTTCACTTCTCAAGGTCTCAGTTACCTGCCAGAAAGCATTACGCCTATACAAAGACTTCAGCAAGGGAGCCTTGTGTATATGAGAAAACATACTTTCTGTAGAGTTGTGTATCCACTGCTTCAAGCATCTACTGGGGGGCTTGGACTGGCTGTGAACAATAGAGGACTACTGTATACTTCAGAACATAATAAAAACATACATTATTATCTTGTACACAGTAAAAGCATACATTATTATCTGTCAATTTGAAAACAAAGTTGTGATAACTTCTGGGGCCATACATGTGGACTGGCTGCCTGATGTTGGAGCTTCCCTGTACTGGATCTGGAGGGATCATCCTTAAGAGGGTGACTTTTTAATGATCACTCTGCAGCAGCTGGGTTAGAATTTGGTGACAGCAGCCACTTGTCCAGTTAGCCACATAGCCACTCCCTGTCAGCTGAGTCACTGAGGCTTTTCCCAGCCCTTGTTTTGGGACCACACCCTCCACTGAAGCGCCACGGCTCCAACTAGGAAGGGGGGCAATCAGGTGGCCAAGACAACTCTTGATGGAGCCAGAACTTGCCTCCTTAAGGACTTCAACCAGGAAATGGAAACACCATGCAAGCCAGTCCATTCACAGAACCTGTCCCAGGGGAGCAACAAGCTGGACAACCAAGCCACCCCCTCCCTAAGGGACTGTGTGACAGTACTGGTAACGCCCAGACTATGGATTTGTAGCTGCTTCGTGGGGAAATGCAGAGTACAAGCTTTTAGGTAGTTTAAAGTAAATGAGAAGGGTGTATTTCAGCAGGTGATGGGACTTCAAATGTTTTACTTTTTATTATTCCAGCCCTTCAAATGTCCCCAGAACTGTCATCTCAGAGCATGTGTCTTCTCAATGTGTTCCCACAATTTTTTATTTATGCTGCTGTTATGTTGCTCAGAAGAAAATAGAACCTTTACTCCGTTTGGGAAAACTTAGAATCTATGCTGAACTCAAAAAGGAAGAAAGGCAAAGACTGCTTCAGCGTGGGTGGATGTCTCATTTCTCCCTCGGTTTCGCTTCCCTTTCCATTCTGGGGCTTCCCATTTCGCTCTGTGGCCTCCTGCTCCTAAGTTTATTCCCGTGGGAGAAGCCGGTCGCCTCAGTGGTTCCCACTCTCAGCTCCTGTTTGCTTCTTCAGAGGTCTGGCGGCCACCCCACACTTGCCTCAGAGCCAGTCGCTCCACCGGGGTGCAGGCCAGCCCAGCTTCCAGCCGCCACCAGCAGCTCAGCTCTGGCTGTCCAGCTCCGCTGGGCTCAGAACCTTCTGGCCCTGAACGGTCCCTCACAGCCAACCCCTGCCCAGAGACAGATGCGGAAGCCTCTACCGGGCTCAGCCCACACTGCATGGGCGGAAAGGGGAGAGGAAAAAGCAAACTGGACCCATTCTCTCTGGAACAAGCATGTACCTCCCAGCTTAGGGCATTGATAAGAATTGATGAAGTTTGCATGTAAAGAATTTTCATAACCAAATGCCCCAGAGGTGACAGAAAGGAAAGTTTAGACCATATTACAGCTCAGTTGGCCCTGAGAATAAAAAAATATATAGAAAGTATCAGATGTTTGGGCCCCCAACGTAGCTGAGAACTCATTTCTCAGGTTATACAAAACCTTTCACGTACTTTAACTGTGTGAATGAATATACTACACAGACCTACTTCTACTATTTTGAATGAATTGGTTCCACCATCACTCCTCCCTTCTAAATCAATTCATTCATTTTAGTGGACAGCCCATTTCTATTTTATGTTTTTGTTTTTGTTTTTGTTTTTGTTTTGTCTTTTTCTTTTGACACAGAGTTTCACTTTGTCACCCTGGGGTAGACAAAGTGAATGTTATCATTTAATTCTTGCCAGGGCTCTGTGACCCACAACCAATCTTAGAAGTTTATCCCGATGGTCACATTAGTTGGTCCCAAAGGAGACCCATTTTTTATTGGCGAACCCCATTGTTCTGAAATAATGAAGATGTAAGAATGAGCTTTCTCACCTAATAGGCACAATGTCAGGGTATATGGCACACCTCCTGGGCGAGGGGCACAACTACAACCTGGACTCTACCTAACAAACACAAACAGTGTAACCTATTCATCTGTACCCTCATTTAATCTAAAGCAAAAACAATTAGTTATAAACTTAAAAAAAAAGATAATAAGCTTTGTGCTGCTAGTCACGCCCCCATCTCACAGAGAAAGCCATTCAAATCTTGGTTCTGATTTCTTGGGTCCCCATACTTCCCTGATTCCCGCCTTTCGGGTAGCTTCCCAGTTTGTGCTTAAGCCAGTTTGAATAGGTTTCTGATGCCCGCACCCATTAAGATCAAGACAGTTATTCATCTGGGAGTGGGAGAGCAGAGGCTCAAACTAGTCATCTGTCTCCAACACGTATGCTTTAAGGGAGACAGTCCATGTTCGTGACTGGCCCAGACGCCTCCCCTTCTACCGCCCGGAAAGCCCCTCCACTGAAGATTACTCCTGGGGGAGGTCACATGTGTCCAGGGGCTTACCGTGGCATGATATAGACAGAACTCATTTGAATAATAAGATCATACATGAGAAGTTCATACATTAACTAAGAGCTGACCAATCCAATTGTGTCTTTACGGTATCAGAGGAGCTCTTTGCTGGAGGGAATCTTATCATTAACCCTCTAATGAAGCCAAGACTCTGTCTTCTCTGCTCAGTACGGATTTTCACTCCTACTGCTATTGTGAGCCTCTGTTACTAAACAGGTGGTGAGAATCGCTCCACCACCCAAAGCATTTCCCAGCCCACTGTTGACAGGAGATGGAAGGATTTGCCTCTCTGGATCCCCCAAGGGGAGGGGCCCTTGGAGTCCCTCCATTCTGTCCAGACAAGTGGAATTACTAAATATTGTGAAGATGTGCTAAAAAGTAATCGGGGGAAGTTCTCCTGGGGAGTCACAGATCACAACAGTCCAACCAGAGACACGGACTGCAGGGTAGATTGACGGCAGGCGTGCGCAGAACCTGCTGTTCTGGGGGTGTGGGGACAGGCCTCTCTCTCCCCTTTACCTGTTCTTTGGAGCACGTCTTTCCCGTACTCCAGGAATCTCTTTAGCCAGATGACGCATTCTTCTTCCAGCCAATTCTTCTGATACTGTAACTCATTCTGATTGGCCTCCCACGCCCGCTTGGTGACGTGGGCCACGTTACTACAGCCATCCAGGACAGGGTGTCTTTATCGAAGATAAGAAAATCCTGCCCTCCCCATGCATACTGGAGAAACCCCGTGGTGCTTCACTTCCATCCTCCAGCACCTCGTAGCCGGTCATCCTCTGGTATGTGTGATGCCCTGGAACACACGCCAGCCAGGGGGTGTGCACAGGGGCAGAGTGGGCTCCCAGACGGCAGGCTGGGCATCCTCTGCCCTAACATGTCAGCCCACAGGCCTGCCTGCATCACTGAGTCCCTGGGAAGTCCCCCTTCTGTATCTGTGGAGCCGCTACCACTTGCCAAAGGAACCTGGAGTTTCCTGCCTTGGGGAGTCACCCTGCCGTGGGAATGATCACTTGATAAACTCTGTGGCTATTCTGAGTGTGGTGCAGGAGGGAGAGAAAGGCAGAAGCCAGAGATATCCGTGGGAAAATTAGTGTCATTATCCTAAGTGAGCCGGTCACTACCGGGCCCCCAGGAAGTGAGACACAGATGGGGCAAATTTAGGATGGGAAAGGAGGAGAAACCTGTCAGAACCCGAAGGGGAATAGGATGGGGTGGGGAGGGCTCCTGGGGAGGGGACCAACCATGTGGAAGGGGCACAGGGCAGATGGGAGGCACTGACCTCCAGCAACCGGGGTTTCCCAGGCTTTGCCAAAAGCCACCGTGAGTACAGGTCAGCAACTGCTCAGGGTGGAGGGCAGCCCAGGCCGCGAGCTGGGTGGGGACTGGCAGGGCAGCAGTCATGTCCACCGCGTTTTCACCTGAGTGGTTATAGCGCCTCTGCAGCGGCTTCAGCTCCACCTGGGTCGTCTGCTGCCAGCCCCTCAGCAGCTGCGTGGACCTCTCCCAGTCGTTGGGCAGCTATCTGCCATCCAGGGGGCCTTTGGCTTCTTCTGCTGAGTCACACTGTCATAGGTGGTGATGGGGTGAGAGTCCACGTACCCAACTGAAATAAACGCAGGGAGCCCATGGCCGGGATCTGAAACACCCAGGCGAAAATATGTCAGAGAGTGAGTCCCTGGGAAGGAGGCAAAGAAAGGAGACATGTGGCGTCACAGCCGATCCCAGATCCCAGCCCGTGACAGGCATTCCCCTGACCCCCACCCTTGCCTCCCGGCTACTTCCCCTCACAAAATTACAGAACCTGATTAGGGCCTGGAGAGGACTTTGAAGCTGCAGCCTTTTTTGCTCAGGTTTGGAAATTTAGGATGACATTTTATAGGTCATCTCAACTTGTAAGCAAAGTACAGAGCTCCTCTCTTTTCTTTGGGGGGAGGACCAGTTAATTGTTGGGTCCGCCCAGCAGTCTCCCTGCAGGACCGAAAACCCTGAGAACCCCAGGCCCTTCCTTACTTTACCAGAGAAGCCTCTGGATGGACAAATGAGGACGCCCACTCCCCCCCGCATGCAGATGTCAGAACAAGAACAAGAACCCCCATGAATATACTCAGGTCTCCTGTGAAAACTTTTTTAAAAACGATGCTTTTTCTGTTACACCAAACCACCTCTGTTAACCCTTGTCTACTATTTTTCTGGCTAAATATGTCTATGTATCCCCACTTTTCTGTAAGGAGTTGGGGACATTCCAGGGCCCCAGGGGATTCCTGAAATCTTAGGTAGTGCAGAACCCATTTGCCACCAGTTGGAACCTATTTTTGTTCAAGCCTTCCACCCACAAATGTGATGCCTTTCCATCTTAGCTAAGCACTTAGCAGCAGTGTCCTTAAGTTTTGAAGTTTTTGTCACCTTCAGTAGCATATTCATTGATGTGGATGTTAGTCACTTCACCATCTAGGTTGCTCACAGCAACCTTAAACTCTCAGGCTCAAGCGCTTCTCTTACCTCAGCTTTCTGAGTAGCTGGGACTATAGGCGCCCACCACAATGCCCAGCTATTTTTAAAAATGAAGTCTTGCTCTGGCTCAGCTTGGTCTTGAAGCTGTGAGCTCTGGCTATCCACCTGCCTTGGCCTCCCAAAGTGCTGGGATTACAGGAGTGAGCCACCGTGCCCAGCCCTAACTTTTGCAGTTTGAGCCGCCATGCCTGGTCCTAACTTTTGCAATAGCAAAACTAGCAGGGATTTTTTTCCCTTTAAAATTCCAGGGATAGAAGAATCTTACTTGTAGATCTTAACAACCTCAGCGTCGTCCCTTCTTTATACTTGAGAACTTTTGCCTTTTCAGTTAAAAGAAGCACTTTATGGCCCATCTTTGGAATATCCTAATTGCCAGCATCATTATTCTTGTTCTTTGGGGCCATTGTTAAGAAAAATAAAGGTTGGACCAGCAGCATCTACATCCATGAATGTGCTGGACGAAGGAGATGATTCGTGTCCCGGGCAGGGACTGTGTGAGCTTTCCTCATGCTACCCAGAATAGCAGGCTATTTAAACTTTATCAATTGTGTATTTTGTGGATTTTCCATCTAATCTTTTTGGACTGAGATTGACCTCCAGTTACTGAAACCTTGGAGAACAATGCTGTGTATAAGGGGTGACTCCTGTCTGTGCACTATGGATTGGTCAAATCTAACTAATTAACATGTGCCTTACCTCCCATACTTATAAAGGTGGTCTTCTTTCATGTCCAGCTGCCCTATCCAACTCTCAGCCTTCAAAAAAAAATGTTTATGTTTAAAGTAATAAGGTCTTATTCTTGTGAGGCCCACCTTGGTTGGTTGTATGGAAAGAAGGGTGCTGTTCTCAGCTGTTTACTTGGTAAGGCTCACACAGAAACTATGTTCTCTGGTGCTGACTCCAGAAAACCAAGAGTGCTTTGAGTAGAGGAGAACCGTCCTTTACTGCTGTGGATCTTGTGACTGAAGCCAGTGCTTGGAAACTGGGGTGAGGGTGAAACTCTAAAACAGCTGACTTCCATAGTTACTGTCTTTAGGGGTAAACTCAGAGGGAGTTGGGATCATTTAGCTCAATCCTCTTGCTAAAGGTGAAAACAATTGCAGCTCATCCCAACATACATAGGAGTCATTTGGTGCACTGTATTAAGGACTTGGCCATTGGGAACGCCATGCTTTCTGGGACGAGCCACTTTAAGCAGACCTTGGCCACATACCTGGAAATAGACTAATACCAACTTGTCATGCTTGCTCCTCACCAAGGGCAATTCAGCACCTTGGTCAGGTTGCTGCAATCTAGATCTATCTGGGAGTTCTTTGTTATATTATAGTCTCTTTATTAACACAAGATATGGGGAGGTGTGAGGAACAAAGAAAAGGACTTGGCTTCCCTCTGCCATAAGTTAACATGTTGGTGCATTTTTCTTCTGACACAACCTTTGTCCAGAAGTGCCCTTCCCTGTGGCTGTGTAGATGTTAACTGTGCATGGACTGTGACTGTTCAATTGCCTTTCCTAGTGCTTGAGTTTCACGTGAACGTTTCATGGACCTGGTCTCTAACTGCAGCCAGACCCTTGCAAGAAAGAGTATTTTACCAATTTTTAAAAGATTATAAGCCAAACACCACTTGCTTGTTCCCGGGGATGTTTAAGGATTAACACAACCAGCTTCAGTGTTCCCTGACCATTCCCTGTCCTTAATGGCAGCCCAGCCCTCCACTCCAAGCCAAGCTTTCTGTCAGCCCTGGGGTGAGACCAAGTTCAGGGTTGTTCTTTCCTGCTCTGCAGAAAGTAGATTTTCTCCTAGACTGAAAGGCAAGTGTGACCCTGCAGTTAAGGTCTGTTCTGGGAGAAGCAGATGTCTTCATCCTCAGGAAAACAGAATATCTGTGCCCTGTCATCCGTGTGGGGTGAGGGAATGACGGCCCGGTGTCCTGCTAATAAGTTTTTGGAACTGGTTTTAGCTTCACGAGATTACTTCCTAACTGACACAGGCTGGGCTTAGCACTCCACAGACTTCAGAGAATGCCCAGAGTAAGGGGTGGTCTCAAAGCCATCTAGGAACCCGCCAAAGAAACCAAGCTGTAAATGATTATGGATTCAGTGTTTCTAAGCAGAAATATGATTTCACTGGTCCTTTTGTAATTAGAAATTGGTGTAATTAAAAAACAGAATGTATAATGCGTGACAAAACTCAGCAAGAATAAACCATTATATTTTTTCCCAAGGATAAACTTACAGTGTTTTAATTGTAAGTAATTAGAAAGTACAAACTAAAGAAGCCGTGATCAAGAATTAGAATTGCAAATGTCTGGGTGATTTCCAGATGATGCTTCTCCCCCACACACACTTAATGAAAGGGCCTGAGCCCCCGTGCCAAGAGTTTACAGCCCTGGGCCACTCGGGGATTTTTTGTTTCCTCTACGTGGTGGGTCTCCAGGTGTGGGGTGGAGCCAGCAGCCTGATCACCTGGGAACTAGTTAGAAATGTAAGTCATCAGGCCCCACCCCAGACCTCCTGAATCTCACGCTCTAAGGCGGGGGCTGCAGTTGTTTCAACAAACCCTGCAGGGGGTTCTGTGTGTGCTCCAGTCTGAGACCCACCACTCACCAGCTTTAGGCTATCAGGCTAACCTCCCTGCAAAGTAAAACATCATCCTCAGCTTTGATTGTAATCCTGATGTGAACTGAAATTTGATGACACTATAAACTTAAAACACTTAAGAAAAAAAAACCTAACAAATGCAATCAGGGTAACCTGGTTTCTTGTATCCTCAGTGAATCCCCAACAATAAATAAACAAATAACAACAACAACAAAAAACTTGTACAAAAAACCAAAAACTCAACTAGCCATCCTTAAAAGTGATATTTTTATTTTTACACCCCGAAGTCTATCAGTAACGTTTCTTACTTCTACTCTTGAAATCTCCATTTACAACTGTGTAAAGAATATTGTCTGATATTAAAGAGAAATGGAGAGACCGTGAGCTTCATCCTGGGTGGTTTTTGTTCTGCTGATGGGTTGGCTGTTTCTTATTTCTAGTTCTTTTTATACCTAACACAGCTCCCACCCCTGGCAATAAAAGACAAGTGCATCTGCCTTGAGTAGGGCAAGTCTGTGACTGCTGGACAATCTGAACTATAAATTGTGCTTTCTCAGGCTGAGCAAGTTCTTAAGCCCCCAAATAACCTTGCTGTGTATTTAAAATATTACACAGTACAGAGTTTCACTTGGAACAGGAGTCTGGGGGGGAGAGAGACTAGAACAAAAGGAAGTGAGTCTTTTATCCACCTTTTATGGAAGTGCTGGCAAAGGAGAACATTGGCCGACCAGCGTGGTGGTTGAAGGAGCCTGCCTTAAATTCTGTGTGGGATAAGGAGTTTGGGCCGAGATCGTGATCATTCCATTGGCCACTGTCATCCTCGCTAATATTCACTGAGTGCCTTCCATGTGCCTGGCATTGTTATAAATACTTTCTTTGTATTAACATACAATCCAGTGATTTTTCAACCAATGTGCCACCATGTGTGTGGTGAAAATTTTTAAAGATCATTAATTAATTTTTGAAAGAAGTTCAAAGCACAGTATTTGTTTTTAACTCCTTTTTTTTGATCAACATAATTTAAGTGTGCCGTGGGAGTTTAACTGTAGGTTCAAGCGTGCCATGAGACTAAAAAAGGTTGAAAAACACTGCTATAATCCTTAAGATGAGAAGTTTCCTCGTCTATTAATTCAAATCTGCAGATGAGGAAATTGGGACACAGAGAAGTCATTTTCCCAAGGTCACACAGCTGCTGAGAGGCAGAGAAAGTAACCTATCAGTGCAAGTCCCCAGCCTGATTTCTCACGCAGTTGCCATGACCAGGCAGAAAAGGAAAGGGCAAATAAACTACTGACCAGCCTTGCCAGGGAAGCGAGGAGTTATTTGGAGAGTTAGGGTTAACTGATCCCCTGGTAGAAGCAGATCACCTCTGCCCACCCCAGGGAGCAGTGTGGCTTTAGATGAAGGAGACCGTTTTGTCTCTGCAAGGCTGAGGGAGCCGGTTCCGCCATGCTCTGATTCCACCCGTGGCCCAGCTGGGTAGCGAAAGAGCCAGAATGTCCCACAGGCTGCAAGACTCAGGTAAAACTCAGGTTAAAAATGTTAAAAGGCAAGAAGACGTGAGGCAGAAATGAAATTCACAGGAAGGACAGGCCTGCCCATTCTGCCACATAGGTCACTGCTCAAGAGGACAAATTTCAAATCAGTAAAAGACCCTTGGCACCTCCCAGAGGGTCAGCTGTCTGGAAACGGCTCTCTTGCCCAGGTGCTGACACGCAGAGCATTGGCAGTGGCTCCTGTTTGTGCAGGTGCAGGCAAAGCCTGAGCAAATGTCACCACGGTTGCACTTCTGAGAGGGGGTGATGGGCTCCAGAAGCCACTGTGGACGTGTGCTCCTGAATCTGACCTCTTAGAAATAGTGTTTCCTCCCCATCTGCCGCCCTTATCACCGCCATCCCTAACACACACCCTTCAATTCTTTTTCTGGTCACAAAGGTTCACATTAAGGTTGGCTGCCCTTTGGGAAGAGGTCATCAACTCTTCTAGAAGCAAATTTCTCAAATTTTCTATCTAAACAGTGACTAATACTTCTGTACAATATTTGATGAGCATCTGGTGTTCTGGGCAGGTCTTTAACAAAGATGTAGATACATGTTGAGGGCCAAAAACATTGTTTTCATTTAATTCTCAGAACTCCAGAAGGAAAATACCGTTGAGCCCCATTTTAAACCTGAAAACTGAGTCATGGACCAGTAAAGACGTCTCTGAGGAATACTAGTAAGTGGTAGTCAGGGTTGGAACCCAGGTCTGATTGGACCATACAAGGCCTCCCTTAAAAGAAAAAGGCCATTTGGAAGCAGGCGTCTCACTAAGCCATCCCTCTAACCTGAGAAATGGTAGAATAAAGCAGAGGAGGGGGAAGAGGGTTGATCTGCTGTACAGACCAGCTGGTGGTAGGTGGAAGTACTGAATTAGAAGTACCTGAGCGTGACTACCAGTTGGCCTGTATGTGACCATGTCACAAATTCTTTAAGCCTGTCATAAAGTTCAAGAAATCTACTGGTCTACCAGGCAGGTCTACCTTGCTGATAAAATGCTTTGGAGCTTTTGTTTATTTGGCTGGAAATAAAAGTACTAAGTGAACCAAAGCCCTTATTGTATAAACCAAGAAAACCTTGGCAACGCAGTCCGAGGAGCCCAGGCTGAGAATGAGAACTGTGGCATCTGAATGTTGCTGTGAGCATACCACCCTCCTGTTCCTGAGACTAACTGGAGAGCTGGTGGAGGCTGGTGAGCTTTGGGGCCACCAGGGACCACAGCTGGCTCTGCTGGGAGCCTTTTGTTCCCCAGATGGAGCAGGACCTCCTGCCTGGGGGCTTCCATTGTAGCCCTTGGCAGCTGGCTTGTCTTTCCTCACAGCTGGAGCTGTTTCCATTCTGGGGATGTGGGCTTCCCAAAGCAGGGGAGGCCTCCTCCGGGTGCCTGGCACCTGGCCAGACCCCTAAGGGAAGCTCCACACTGTGAGGAGGGGCCTGCGTCCAGCTTGCAGAAGGACAAGACAAAGGCAAGGCCAGCGGGCAGCCTGGCATCCACAGGGAGCCCCGGCTACCCTCCAGGACCGGCAGGGCAGCTGGTAAGCCCTGGCGGCATGGGCAGAGTATCAGAGCCAGTCCCAGCAGCCCACCTCCTCAAGGCCCAGCACTCCGACCCGGCCAAACCCACAGCCAGAGAGAGCTGGGCAGAGCCTCTTGCCAAGGAAGACTGTTGCCATTTCTAAGCAGGTGCTCTGGCTGTATAGGACAGAGGGAGTCTTTGCAGAGGACAGGGAGAGGGAAGGAGAGAAAGGGATCTGGTGACAGCAGAGCCTTTTGAATAGCTCCAGAACCAGTCTGGGGATTTGAGTTGGGCAGATGGACTAGGGAGGTTCAGTTGTTGCCAGGTAAGTCTGGGAGAAGAACAAGCATTTCTACCTGTAGACAGTCACAATAAAGAGCCCTTGGTACAAGATCCCACGGTAGCTAAGGCGAGGGGACCAGGTCTACATGCTGTGTCCTGGAATGCAGGCACCTCTACTGTCTTTGCAGGCTGCCAGTGGTTTGGTGGTGCACAAGGGGAAAGATGTTCCAGCAAAGGCACACAGATAAGCAGACAGGATAAGCGTTAAGGGGGTGAAGGAACGGGTGTTGGGGCTGGTGCGATCCAGGAACCAACCACCAAAGCCCCCGCCATTATGTCCCACATGGGAATCCTGCTGCCCAGAGCCAATTTGGAGACCAGAAAGTCCACAGTCCTGTCACGCATCCTCTTCTGGGTCACAGGCCTCTTCCTGGAGACAGTGTCCTATGACTGAGGCTGCCTCTTCCCCTGAGCGGCCAAGCTGGGGAGGTTTTCTCAGCCCCTGGCAGGGCGACCCAAGGTTGGCAGAACCATTGTGGGAGAGTGGTGACAGCCTCCCTGAGCCTTGGTTCCAGGTGGGGGTAGAGAGGTGTTTCTCCTGCCTTCCTCACAGCAGAGCCATAACCACACTGTAAATTACAGCTCAACACACACATACACGCAGAGAAAATATTTCTCAAAACCTACTTTTGCCTTGTGCAAGGCACTAATATTTTCTATCATGTTCTATTTTTTATTTTTGATGATGGTTTCAACCCACAAAATTGCTTAATTTATGGCCATTGAGTGAGCTGTGCCTGCATTTGGGAAACACCACCCTGGAAAGTGAGCTGCCCTTCTCCAGCACAGACCCCACTTTCTGAAACAGAAGCAGAGCCCCAGAGCCCTGGGGAGGCGGCGGCCAGGCTCAGCCAGCTCAGGGCTCCCACAGGCTGTGGTGCCGCAGCTACTAGAGGCACTGAGCCTGGCCAGGACCAGCAGGGCAGAAGGGTGCAGGGTAGGAGTCTCCGAGCACTGGGTTCGAATTCAGCCTCCACTATTTATTTGCTGTTGTGACCTTGGATCAGTGATTTAACTATTGAGTCTGGAATTCCTCTATTGTAAATTCTTTCCCTCTGGCAAAGTTGCTATGAGGACACAGGACTGTGCCCTTAGTGGCCCCAGCAGAGCTCTTGGAATATTTGTGGAGCAGAAAGGGCAGGGGGAGGGACGGCACAACCACTGCACTGTCCTGAATTCCCAGGTTATTGCTGGTTTCCCAAACTGGATCCTGGGGCTCCTCCAGCATGCCTGAGACCTGGGGACCCTGCACGCATCAGGTACTACTTCCCGCACACCCTGCTTTCGCTGTACACAGATGTGCAGGTCCTTGGGTCCCATGCTCCCTCCCATCCCTCTGGCCAGCCCAGCTGGGCCCACAGAGCACCTTCCAGCATGGCTGGGGTCTGTCCTCCTCCATCCCCCAACTCTGCATTCCTCAATGGCAAAGTGAGGTCGAATAACACCAAGGGGTGTGTGTGTGTGTGTGTGTGTGTGTGTTGGGGGCATGTAAAATTCCTGGACTCCCGTCTTCTGTCAATCTTTGGGCTCCAAAGGTTACTCGACCCCACTGTGGCTCTGGTTACCTTGAGCCCAGTGGATGTCACCAGCCCAGAACCTACCTCGCAGAGGAGGCCTTGGGACACAGGCCATGGCATCCCCGAGGTGGCGCAGTGGGCCTGGTGCCCTCTCCAAGGGGCCATGTGCAGACCACGGCAGGACAGGCCTGACAAAAGCTAGAAAGTGGTGGAGCAGCCTTGGCCCCGAGTCTCCTGCAGCGTGTCTGGGAGGGCACAGCTGGCACACAGCCTTGGAGTATAGAGTGAGCCGGCCCCCTGCTGCCTGCCTAGCTGTTGAGACAGCCCAGCCTGCTGTCCCAACTTGCAGAAGGCACCAGTGTCCCAGCAAAGTGGCTTCTGTAGAGCAGGAGGAGGTGCGGGCGGCCGAATCAGGGCAGGACCTATGCAGGGCAGTTGCTGAGTACACAGTCACATCCTGGTCCCAGGGCCCACGACAGACTCAGGCCTCCCAGGACACTGAGGAGATGTGCTCTCAGTCCTGCTGGTGGCTTCTGAAATCGCTCCCCCCCACACACACCAAGGAGACTGACATGTGGCAAAGTTATCGCCACTTAATGTTCCGTGTAGTACCAATGTCTGGCGCCTTCTGTAAACCTCGGTGGCGGGAGGGGAGGGAACCATAGACCAGATAAAGTGAAAAGCCACAGCTTTGCACATGGCTGTTTCTTTCCTGTGCCTCAGCGTGGGTGTCCTTGCATGAGTCTCTACTCATTTTATAAAACCCCTCTTGCTTGCACCTCCTCCTAAGCCTCCTGACCATTAATCACTCACCACCCCCTTGGCTGTCCCTGCCAGGCTACACCAGGCACCAGCTCTTCCCGTCCTCCCCAGTGTTAGGATGTGTGTGTGCCTGCCCCAGACTGCAGCCTACCGGGGTGAGTGGGTCTTTCTCACATCCAGAAGCTCTTGCTTGGCACTGGCCTGGCACTGGGGTAATAAATCAAGTTCTGGGGAAGAAGGTTCTGACTGGTGCCTGAGGCAGGGTTGGAACACACTTTCTGGGTCAGCAGTTCCCCAGGCAGAGTGGATGATGATCTCAGACGAAGACCAGAGGAACTGAAGCCCTCTCCCTCCTACCCAGGCGGGGCCTCCAGTCCTAGTTTACCCCAGGGAGGAGCTGGGATGCCCCGAAGGGGCGCTTTTGCCTCCTTGGAAGGAGATCACTGTCTGGAGGCTGGGGAGCCCCCACTGCTACCCTGGGTGCCTCCCTCACTTCCCCCTAACAATAAACCTTTCCTGGCATGGGGTTGGGGACTGCAGTGGGGACAGTGGGCCCCAAGCCAGTTGGCAGGGTACCATACCCTGTCATTGTCATTGAATGTGGTTCCCCATCTATGTAAAATGAAGACAACATGCAGGACACGCCTGGCAGGACTATTTTAACAACTAAATGAGATATGTCAAGAGCCCGGCCCACACCTGGCGGGCAATAGACACTCCTGACATCTTTTCCTGTCCTCTCCCAGCTGAGCACCCACCCCCCACTCCTGCTTCTTCCCAGCTGCAAAGGCGAGTTGTCCTTGTCATATGGAGAACAAAAGTGTCTTGGGCCCCTAGAAGCTTTTGGCAATGTGAAATTTCTCCAGTTTTGTGATCTTGCTGCCAGGAATTGGGGTACAGGAGCTGCCAGCGTTTCTCCATACTTGTAGATTCCTTCTGTAGGGCTACCTCTCCACTTGGGGTACCCCAGGGCCCTCTTCACAGCCTCCGGCCCTCTGCTCACCTGCCAGACCCTCCTGATTTCTCCTTTACCCCTCCAGTCAGCCCCAGAGCCCTGAGCACCCCCTCACCCCCGCTTCCAGGTGCATAATGAAGGAAGGGACTTTCACTGGCTCCGCTGCCAAGGCCCTGGGCCACAGAATGCTGGCCCCCACTCTCCCCATCCACATTCCCCCCTTTGTTGACATTCAGAGTTGCGTCCTCACACCCCCATCACCTTTTCCTCAGCCACACCTCCCTCAGTGTCCTCCTGGCCTGATGAAAGCTGCCCTTGACATCATTTAAACCTGATTCTGCTGAGGGCTATATTGTTTTGGTTTGGGGTGGTTGTCATTTTCCCCACGGCTGGCACCCTGGCAAGCTCTAAACAGCCCCGAGCTGCTGACTCCACTCCTCTGTTGCACCTGTTCTCTCTCCTGATCATAAACCTGGCCTGGGGCTCCTCCCCTACCAAAGGAGGCTGGCCTCTCTGGAGGCTGTGCCTCTCATATCATCTGTAACCCTAACCCTAGGCCTCCCAGCCTTCCCCTCAGGCACAGCCACCGCCAGGCCCGTAGCGTCCCTCCCCAACCCCGTCCCAGCCTGATGAAAGTCAGCTCAAAACTGAGCAACTCAAAATGGAAAAAGCTTCAGCTTGGATTTTTAATAATTTAAGACTGACACATACCACCCACTCCCTGCTGCCCACCTCCTGTCTCCAAACTGGACAGGAGAACTAAGACAGAGGCCCTTGCAGGCCAGGCCACAGCAGGCCCACTTCCACCCAGGCAGGGGCAGAGGGCAGGGCCAGAGAGCGGGGTGCGGATGGTGGGTGGGGGACTGAGCTGGATCTTGGCCACCACAGCTGCATTTCCCTGAAGTTGGTCTTGGTTTCCTTTTTTTACTTCAGCTTTATACATCATAAAAATTCCCTAGAAATTTTTCGTATTCTGGCTACCAGATAACATCTCCCAGATATTCTCACACCCAAAAGGGGCATAAAACTCTTTTGTCAGACCACACATTTCACATTCTGATTTGGGGTTGGCTGTAAGGGTGTTACTCTAGGACACTTGCCCGTCCCTGGTTAAAGAGCAGAGGTGATGAGTGGGAGGGTGGAGGGACATGGCCGAGAACCACTAGGGCTCACGGCCAAGACGGCTAAGCACTTAATCTTTGGTCCTGGGGTGCTGGGAACGAGGGGAGCTTTTGACAGGGACCCGTACCTGGAGTGGAGGCTGCACTCAGGGACCCACCAAAGCACTCTCATCCCCTTGCCAAGAAAGGTGCAAGTTGATGTGGATACTCTCCGCCATGGCAGACCTGTCAACCCGTATTTTCTTTCTCCAGTTCTGCATAAGTGACCTTAAACAAAACATGCAACCAAGCTCCTCGCCTCCCCCAGAGGAGTTAGTCACAGCAGCATTGCCACAGCCCAAGGGCACAGATGACACCGTGATGTGTGTCTCTGCCACAAAGCAGCACTGTGCTGCTCACTCCTAGCTAACGCCATGGGGTGGTTCAGAGCTTCTGAGGGGTGACACTGTGGAGGGGGGTCACCGTGGAGCAGGCCTCTGCCTTAGGACACGGACAAACAAGCTCTCTGAGTGGGCCAGGAGCTCCTTAATGTGAACCAAGCCCAGCCCTGCCACCTTCGCCCCGTTCACCTCGAGGATCTCGTCGCCCACCCCCAGCAGCCCGGAGTACAGCTTGGCCGTGCTCACATCAGCCATCTCCTGCACGTAGATCCCTGCAAAGGCAAACAGGAGAACTGAGTACATGAAACGCAATCAGGACTCGCCTCTGTGCACACAGGTGCTGCCTGGGGAGTGCTCATGCAGGGCACTTCACACACACCCCCCACCATCTCACCCGCAGCCCCAGCTGGCTTTGCACACGTATATATAGCACTGCTTCATTTCTTGGCTCCTCTTTAAAATGGAAATGCTGCTAAGTGCAAATAGTGCTTTATGCATGGCCAGACATGGTTGCTCACGCCTGTAATCCCAGCTCTGGGAGGCCAAGGCAGGTAAACCTCCAGCATTCAGGAGTTCAAGAGCAAGACCCTGTCTCTACTAAAAATAGAAAGACTAGCTGGGCATCGTGTTGGGTGCCTGTAGTTCAGGCTACTCGGAAGGTAAGGCAAGAGGATCTCTTGAGTTTAAGGTTGCTGTGAGCTATGACGCCATAGTGCTCTACCCAGGGCAACTGAGTTAGACTCTGCACCCCCACTCAAATAGTGCTTTAAGCTATTTTTATTCATTTATTTTCCAGTGTGAATGAGCTAATCTTATCTTTTTCTGAGCTTTTATTGTAGAATAGGAAGGAAAATAATTTTAGAAAATTAAGAACTGTACCTACTAGGTGCCAGGCACTGTGCTAAGTGGGATTGATAACTCTGATCCAGTTGCTGTCCTCAAGGAGCCCAGGTCAGGCTTCAAGACGGGGTGCCAGAAAGGCATCACGGGAATAGCAAAGTGGCTGAAGCCAGGTCGAGCCTACTGTGCTTTGCAGTATTGTTGGGGACTAACCTTGCCCTCAGTCTTACTCAGATGTGGTTCCTTGATTAGGATTTTGAGGCATATGAGCAAAAGTCTAGGGAAAATAAAAACTCTACCCACATATTTAAAAGCCAAGGTGACTCACTCTTCTCTTCACAGCCCCACCCCCCCACCCAAAGAGGCCCTCCTGGCCCATATGAACATTCCCTGGGTAAAGAAGGCACCAAGAGTGAGCCTGGGGGAACCTGCTGTCTGCTCCCTTCCCGGGCTCCAGCTCTCAGGGGCCCCACTGTAGACCTCATGGGGCTTCCCCTGGCCTCTTCTGGGCCCCAGCTGAGGGAGCCCCTCCTGCGGAGGCTGGATACCTGTCAAATTCCCCTTCAGCTGCTCCCAACTGAGAGATGAAATGAAGGGCAGGCTGTCCCTAGGGGAGCTGGAGCCTTTGCTGTCATGTTTTACGCTGTGTGGATGTAGGGGTCTGAGGGCACAGCCGAGCCTGCTGGAGGACTGCAGGGTACACACCCAGTGTGGCTGATAACACCAGAGGAATTCACCAGGGCGCTTGACCAGCCCTAGACACCCTCACTGTTCCTGGGCTAACTGGCCAGCTCCACATTACAAACATAAGTTAATTCCCTACGTGAAATGTCTCCACTTCCTTTCCCCAGAATCAGGGTCTTAGCAGAGACCCCAAAAGGCATCTGGTCTCCTTACTTGATCTCTGCCTCGAAACCACTCACTGCACCTTGTATTAGTAGAAAGTCCTCTCTCTGGTCCACCAGCCCTAGAGAGCTTTGTGCAACCCAGCTCTGGCCCCAGTGGAGGGCGGATGTTGTAGAGCCCACCCTCTGAGGGTTGGAAATGTATTAGCAGCGCCTCCTCCACCACTGAATCACCTGAAGGTTTGCACCTCTGGGTTTAGCAAACCCAGACTGTGCACACGTCCCTCTCCCTGGTCTGCGGTGTGGGCCCCCCTTCTCTGCCTCCCCTGACAAAGTATGTCCGCCACCTTGTCTGCAAGGGCTTTTTCACTCATCCTTACCTAGTTTTTGCCTCCTTTATCAGTCGTGTGAGCTGCCTGCCTGCCCTGTCTACCCAGGTGGCATGGGGAGAGGGCAGGTAAGATGAGCCCCTACCCCAGGGTAAACCTGGGGGAGTGGCTGATGCATTGCAGGAGATGTGAGTGGGGAGTAATGATAAAGCTCAAAAGGAGGCAGCCAGAGCCAGACCCGACATCGATGTCCTCCTTGCTGCAGCCATTTGGGGGACACCTGGGTAGAGTCATGACAAATATATGACAGACACTGCTACTGTAGGCAGTTATTGTCTGCTGGAAATGGCTTATGTTAAGGGTGCCAGGCGCTGTGGCTCACGCCTATAAGCCTAGCACTTTGGGAGGCCAAGGTGGGTGCATCGCTTGAGTTCAGGAGTTTAAGACCAGCTGAGCAAAAGCGAGACCCTGTCTCTAAAAAATAGCCAGGCGTTGTGGCAGGCACCTGTAGTTACAGCTACTTGGGAGGCTAAGGCAAGAGAATCGCTAGCCGGGCGTTGTGGCGGGCGCCTGTAGTCCCAGCTACTCGGGAGGCTGAGGCAAGAGAATCGCTTAAGCCCAGGAGTTGGAGGTTGCTGTGAGCTGTGTGAGGCCACGGCACTCTACCGAGGGCCATAAAGTGAGACCCTGTCTCTACAAAAAAAAAAAAAAAGAGAATCGCTTGAGCCCAAGAGTTGGAGGTTGCTGTGAGCTGTGTGAGGCCACGGCACTCTACCAAGGGCCATAAAGTGAGACCCTGTCTCTACAAAAAAAAAAAAAAAAAGAGAATCGCTTGAGCCCAAGAGTTGGAGGTTGCTGTGAGCTGTGACGCCAGAGCACTCTACCGAGGTGACAAAATGAGATGCTGTCTCAAACAAAAACAAACAAAAAAAAGGATGTGCTATCTCTGTGTTGTATCTGATCAGAAGCAGGAGGCAAAGCCCACTGTCCCAGCAAGATCTCACCAGCACCCTGAGGGCTCACCACAGGGCACAAAACCATCTCACCACCCCTCAGAGACTTGGGAGGTGACCTTGCTTTGTGTGTGTGAGGGTCTTGTGTGACATCCAGTGCCTCACTGCAGCAGCAGGAGCAGGGCAGCACCTGGCAGGACAGGGAGAGCTGGCACCAGCCCAGGTGAGGGCGCCCTGGGTCCTTAGAGACCCCTGCCCATCAGAGCTCCATGGTAAATGATGGGGGAGAGGCTCACACCACCTCCAGAGAGGCCAAAAGGGACTTTGGGGGAGGTTTTGGGACACAGTACAATGCCCTATTGTATATGATTGCACATTACAGATGAACGTCTGTGTAGATGATGCTGTTTCCCTCTGGGGTTCTGTTCCCCAAATATGCCATCTCTGTCTGAAGAAGGAAGGTACGAAAAGTGCCAAGCATTTTCCTGTAAACCTTATTGAATGTTCCTATGACTCTTCAAGGTAGCTTTTATTGCCTTCATTTCACAAATTAGGGAACTGAGGCTCAGAGGGGGTGAGACATCTGCTTAAGGTCACACAGCCAGCAGAGGTGCTGAAGTACAAACCTACCATGTACTAACTCTGTGACTCTGTGACTTCACACTGCCTGTCTAGGCCGGCCTGTCCCACCTCACACAAGGGAGAGGAGGCTATAGGAAAAGGCAGAGGGGCCGACAGCCTGGGGAGTGCTTTCTGATGATCAGCCTGTGTTCACAAATGTCATCTCCCTGTGAGGACAGACATTTCACTCTCCTGAGGTCTACAATGGGGAAAGGTCTGCCCTCTCTTCCTCTCACACTCATGTCTAATCCTTCAGCAAACGCAGGATTTCTGGTTCAAATCAAACAGAAATCCAACTCCTTTGTCACCATCTCCACAGCTACCCCCAGTCCAAGCCACCATTATCTCTCTCCTGGACTGTTGAAATAATTTAAACAGGTCTTCCTGGCTGTACCTTCCTCTGTCCCACTGGAGTCTATTCTCGATGCAGTGGTCAGCAGCTCTGTTAAAAGTGTAAATCAGAGTGCCAGTCCTCCCCTGGCTCTGGTCTCTCATGAAAGCCAAAGCCCCTGATAGTGGCACAGCCCTGCCGTCCTTCTCAGCTCAGCTCCTCCTGTCCCCTTTAAACTGTCCAGCCTGACCTCATCACAGTGCCTCCAACAAGCCAAACTCAGCCCTGCCACGGGGCCCTTGCACTTGCTGTGCGAACAGCCTGGAATGCTCCTCGCCCAGACCCTCACTTGCCTACCCTCACCCTATCCCCATTTCTACTCATGTCCTCCTATCAGAAAGCCACCCCACCTCCTGTACAGTGGCATCTGCCATGCCTGCTTTGTGTGTATGCTTCTCAGCACTTTTCACTATCTGACAAAGATAACACGTAATATATCAGAGTATACCTTTTGCAGATATAGTGTAGCTCCCTCACTGGAATGTATACTCATGAGGACAGGGATTTTGTCTGTTCCATTTACTGCTATATCCTTGGTATCTTCAACACACAGGAAGTGCTCATTGTATATTTGCCGAAACAGTGAATGATGGAACCAGCACAGAAACTCCCGCTGTGGTCGGCATCAGGCAGATTCCTTTTTCCAGGCTTAACAACTTTGACCCAGGAGATCAAAGTGCAGAGCTAACCCTTCCTCAGCAGAGCCCCGCCATGGCCGGCTTCTGAACATGTGTCTCTCCCTTTTCTCTTCCTTCCTCCCCCCCGCAGACCTGCCTTCCTTCCCTGCTCATCTCATCTGGGGAATCTTTCAGGGTCCCTTGAGATGCCTTCTGGACCTCAGACCTTGGGGAAAGGCCAGGGCCCTGAAAGACTCATGGATGTCTGGGCCAGAACGCAGAGTGATGCCCAGACCTCCTCACTGCCCCCACCAGGCTGTATGTCCAGGCACTGGCCATCACAGTCACCACTGAAGACCCGGTGGGCAGCCCGGCCAGGAGCCTGGAGCCAGGATTCATCTGAGCATAGGTCTCAGGTGCTGGCCCAGGGGAAGGACAGAGCAGGCAGCTGCACATGCCCAGACGTCCCCAGCAGCTGGAGGAAGGGCATCATTTCAACACATCAGCCACATCAAAGCAATTGCTGAGACCCGGCAAGCACAGACACCTTCCCTCTGGCTCTCCTCTGAAAAGACAGCCTTCAGGATTTTGATTTCCAGATGTCATCAGACAGCTAGGGGACAGTGAAGTCAAACTGCCAACTCCACCTGCCCCTGCAACCCCAGGCCTTCTCAGAGCTGCAGCTGCCCAGGGCAAATACGCTCCAAGTGCAGATTCCTAGGCGGCCCTGGACAATTCACAAAGAGCCCCTGAAGGAATAATTCTAGTCCTTTAGTGGAGAGGCTTCCTGAGTTAGAACCAGAAAAACCTCTGCCCACAGAAGGTACCACTGTGTTGCTAAGGCCCCCAAGGCTGTGGGGCCCAGGAAAGGGAGGGGGCATACCTGAATCCCGGCGCCCATTCCCAGAAGCCACACAGAAGCCAAAGGTGCCCTCCGGGGAGCGTTGTAGCTGCAGCTGGCTCGTGCCATCGGGGAACACTTCCACCACACGGCCCACTGTGCGAGCCAGACTGGGGGCACCCACATCCTCCACGCTGAGAGCACGCCGGGGCGGAGCCTTAGCCACCCTGGGAGGAGACCAGAGACTGATGAGGGCAGAGGGTCAGGCACCGGGCCAGCCCTTCCCTGGCTTCAGGTAAACAATGCCTCTCAGACTCTAGAGTCCAGCACTGGAGGCCAGAGTTCCACTGAACTCAACCAGCAAGAAAAGTCAGCTAGGGCCAAGATCGGGGGGTACCCCCCAGCTGTCTGAGGCCCCTCAGAGCCTGCTGCAGAACCAGAGAGCAACCCCTCCCCGCTCCCCAAAGCAGTCATTTCTCAATGTTTAGTACAGAAACCTCAGTGAAAATCTGATGAAAACTATATCATATAAAATCTCCAGGAGTTAATGGAGCCCCTCAAGTCCATCCATGGAGCCCAGGTAAGAGCAGCTAGCCTAGAAGGCCTCACTGGGGAGGGTGGGATTTGTTGAGGTAGGATGTAGGTCAGGAGCCTCTTTGGAGGTCCCTATCTCTGCATTTCATCAAATCTTTAGTTGGGCTAAGAAAACTCTCTGAACCTTTTGATTTCAAGATGCCATCAGAAGGACAGTAGAATCAAACCAGCAAACTCCCCCTACTCCAACAACCCCAGGCCTTCTCAGAGCTCAACCACACAAGGCAAGGTCACTGAAGTATAGCTCAAGAGACCCTGTGCCACCTTGTCTGTCCACATTAGATGTGCCGAGGGGAAGCACACTTGCCTGCCTCACTTTCTCTTAAGGGGTCCTGCTCAGAGCCACGATGCCAAGGCAGGAAGGCATTACGCTTACAGCTCCCTAGACATACTCTGAGTTTATCCTCCAAGGCACCTGTGCCCACTCTTACCTGCCAGCTGCACCATGGTCCCCTGGGCCACCGACCACGTAGAGGCTGGACCGATCCCCCTTGCCGCTCAGCAAAGAATGGAGGTTCTGAAAAGAGGCAGCCTTCCGACGCTGATGAGAGGGTGACACCTGATGGTGAAGGCCCAATATTGCAGGTGAGAAAAGCCACCTGGGAGGAAGTCAACAGAGGATGTGCCCCAACCATGACCCTGAGAGCCCTCCTAGAAACTGACTACACAGGCTTTTGTCTATGGGCTCAGTGAGATCACCATAACTTACTTACAGAAGATGGGCCTACACAGCCCACTAGAAGCTTCAAGGTTTGGTTTTTTTTTTTTTTTAATTTTAGCTGAAATAACAACTTAGTGCTACAATACTAATTATCTCATTGATTAAGAATAAAATGGTATGCAGAATCCTCAAAGAACTCACATTAGACCTCTCATTTGATCTTGCAATCCCGCTACTAGGCATCTACCCAGAAGGAAAAAAAAAATCATTTTATCATAAGGACATTTGCACTAAACTATTGTAGTTCAATTTATAATCGCCAAAATGTGGGAACAACCTGTAGTATATGTATACCATGGAATACTATTCAGCCATTAAAAAAGATGGAGATTTTACATCTTTTGTATTAACCTGGATAGTGTTGGAACACATTCTTCTTAGTAAAGCATCACAAGAATGGAGAAGCAAGAATCCAACGTACTCAATTCTAATATGAAGCCAGTACATGATATAATACATATCCACATAAGAGAAAAACTCAAACCAATTCAAGGTAGGGGCTGGGGGAACAAGGAAGGGTGGACAGGGAGGGAAATAGGGAGTCACAGTGTATGGCACACCGCAATTATAAGAGGGACTTTACCTAACAAATGCAAATAGCATAACCTAATTCTTTGTACCCTCAATGAACCTGAATCAATTTAAAAAAAAAATGAAAGCAAAGTAATTATAAATAAATGCAATTTTGGAGTTAAGATCATGAATATTATTTTATGATTCTTTAGTATCTATTTTATGATTACTTTTGTTTAAAATTTCTTATCTATGACAATAATTTCCTCAAGGAGTTCACAAAACGATGGCAGCAGGGCTGAGCACAGATGGAAACTCCCAGTGCACATTAAAAGGGTGATGACATATAGGACAGAGACTGGCCAAGGAGGCTTGGGGCACTAGAGGAGCTGACACTTGCAGCAAGAGCCCTCCAGGTAGGGGGAGAGGTAACAGTGCTCTCGGTAGAAGAAAACAGTATATGCAAAGACACAGAGGGATGCGAGAAAGCATGGTGCACAGTGCATTCTGGAACATGCATGTGGTCTGGGCAGCTAGGCTGAAGAAGTTGTAAGAGATGGCTGAAGCTGGGGGCCGGGCCTAGAAGGAGCTCCTGAGTGATGTCAATATGAGTGACAAGATCAGACCTGTGTTCTAGAAAACGACCCAATTAGAGGCAATTCTGAAGCGGGGGCATTGGAGATAGAGGCAGGGAGATGCAGACTTTTAAAGAAATACTACACACATTATTTATTATATTTGGAATCATGCTGCTATGGCCTGAACGTTGTATACTCCCGAAATTCACATGTTGAAACCTAATCGCCAAGGAAGTAGTTGCTTTTGGAAGTGATGATCAGGTCCCAAGTGCAGAGGCCAGATGGATGGGATCAGCACCCTTCTAAAAGAGGCCCAGAGGGACCTCTGGCCCCATCTACCCTATCAGGTGGCAGTGAAAAGAACCATCTACGAAGCAGGGGCTTTCGCCAGACACTGAATCTCTCAGCACCTTGATCTTGGACTTCCAGTCACCAGATCTATGAGAAGTAAAACTCATGAGTTCAAGAGCAGCCTAGGTGGACTTGAGCAGCACTCTGAAGAAGTAAGGCATGTGGTCAAGAAGCTTAGGATGGGGCCTGACCTCATCCTGACCTCATCCTGGAGCACAGGAAGGCTTCCTGGGGGGAGTCATGTCGAACTTTGACCTGAAGGACAAGCAGGAGTGTCCTAGGGAGAGGTGAGGGGGAAGAAGGAAGGAGAACCTTCCAGACTCAGGTCCAACATCCCAGTGGGAAGGGATGCTGCCCGCGAGAGGACAGGGGAGAGCCGGCATGAGTGAGGTCAGGGCAGCTGCCCACTGGGCAGGGCAAATGAAACAAGCCAGTGAAGCCTCCCCGCTTTCTGCCACACACACACCTGGCAGCACCACGTGCCGACAGCAAATACATCACCCTGAGATACATCATGTCTATTTCTGGGTGAGGCAGATTCTTCTTTTATCTTTTTGTTTCTTTTTTTGAAAGTTTCTTCCTTTACTCAGTTCGTGAAAATGTCCCTCTGTTGGTCTTTCTGCCTCCCGCTCCCGGCCAGTCTTTCTGTCTTGCCCACTCAGCTTGCAGTGCCCAAACTCTCCAGTACATAATGATGGTGTTTCCCTCAAGGTGTTTACAGAGAAGGAAGTTTTTCTTTCTTTCTTTCTTTTTTTTTTTTTTGAGACAGAGTCTCACTCTGTCACCCTCAGTAGAGTGCCATGGTGTCAAACTCTTGGGCTCAAGAGATCCTCTTGCCTAAGCCTCCTGAGTAGCTGGGACTACAGGTGCCCGTCACAATGCCTTGGCTAATTTTTCTGTTTTTAGTAGAGATAGGGTCTCCCTCTTGCTCAGGCTGATCTCAAACTCATGAGTTCAAGCAATCCACCTGCTTCAGCATCCCAGCTGGACTACAGGTGTGAGCCACCAAGCCCAGCTAGAGAGATAAAAGTTCTGATTACAATAAATCTGGGTGCCACAGCTCAGACACACACTGGACAAATCCATCTGACTCCTAGAGCACTCTTGCCCCAGCATACAGTCATTGCTTCCGTTTCTTTGCCTTTACTCATTCAACCAGCAAATAGTTACCAAGCACCGGCCGTGTGCCAGGTACTGTCCTTGGTGAAGGGCAATAGGTGGGGTTTCCATTCAGCCTGCATTCTCTCTCCCTCCTGCAGCCCTGGAGATGAAAGGCTCTAGCGCCCCAAACCCCACTGGCCTGCTACATCCTGCCGGGAGCAGGGACGGGTGGTAGGAGGAAGAATAGTACCTAAAACTGCAGGGCACAGACTGGGGGCTTTCTGAGAGCTGGTTGACAGGTTGCTACTGTTGCTTGCTACCACTCTAGAACGTGGGAGGGAGAAGGTCCGTTACAGGTGCTGGGTTCACTCATTCATTCTTCCATTCACTCACTCAGTGCATACTGAGATTACCAGCCCTTGTATTAAGTATTGGGAGTATAAAGACCAAGTGGTGTTCAGATAATTCACACTCCAGTGAGGGGAGAGAGACAAAAATCAGTTAAGATACTATGTGACAAGTCCTATGAAAGAGGGAACCACAGGGAGAGATGGGAACAGTGAGCAGGGGCCACATGGCTCACTCAGCCTGCGGAGAGTTTGCAAATGGCTTCCTGAGGGGCCCGAGGCATTCATCGGGGGAGGAATATTTCAGGTGCAGATCAAAGTCAGACAGTGTGTGATCTGAATATAGAATTGCAAGAAGGTCCAATGTGACTGGGCAGGAATACTCAGGAGAGGGACAGGGATGAAAGCAGACGGACCACAAAACCCTGTGGCAACACCAAGTCGTCTGAACTTTACCTCAAAGGCGATAAGGACCCAGTGACAGATGTTCGGCAAGGAGGTGGCATGACCCGACCTGCATATCAGAAAGACCACTCTGGAAGCCACATGGAGAAGGGACCCCAGCAGGGAGGTGGGGCAAGAGGCCGTTGAGGTGAGCCAGGTGTGAAGAAATTTGTCACTGTGGCCATGGAGAAGGTTCTGGAATACCAGGCCATCAACTCTCCAGCACTTTGCAGAGGTGGCCAAGTTGAGGGAGAGGGAGAGAGAGGCGTCTAGGATGGGCCCTGGCTTGGGCAGCTGGGGGCAGAGCAGGAATGGGGATGCTGCCCACCCACCCAGTGTCTGGGGAACCCAGGTTTCATGCGCCCACTGTGGAGGTGCTAGTGGCTTCCCTCCCTCTGCCTCAGGCTCCGTGAGAGTCATCCTCAGCACAGCTTCTCTATTCTGACCACCATGACCTCATAGCCTCTTGGCAGGGACCCTTAGGACTCACCAGGTGCAGGGACTGTAGCGACGGGGCTCTGGCGTGTGACGCCGGGCCAGGTGCAGTCGGATGCAGCTGCTCCACGCTGTAGCTGCGGGCCTTGCCCAGCTTGGGCCGGGGACTCTGGCCCAGAGTTGAGAAGAACTTTTTCAGCCCCAGGGTGGAGACGATGCTGTTGCTCCTTTTCTTGTTCTTGTCAGAAGGGACAGCTAAGGGTGAGCCGGATCCCGTGCTGGCCCCTGGCAGTGCTCTGAAATACAAGTGTGGGCATGGGTGTGTTGGACAGGACTGGGAGACTGCACCCTCGGGTCCCAGGGATCCCAGATGGGCTACCAATGTTGTTGGCCACTGGGGGCCAGGAATTGACAAAGAAGGCTGATGAGCTTCTTCCGGATGCTCTGCTTGGGTAGCTTTTAGGGAGAATGTCTCCTCCAAGCCCCGCCCTAGCATTTGGCTATGGGTTCACTCACTCCTCCACCCATTCACCCGGTATTCTTAAGGGCTCACTGTGTACCAGCCTCTTCTAGGCCCTGGGGTCCGTGGTATGGGAGAGAAACGAGGTCCTTACTCTCAGGAGGTTATGAACAACACACCAGTAAACAATGGAGAAAACCCACCATTAGCGGATGCGCAGGGTGAAGCAGAGAAAGACCAGGTGTCCGTTTTCAATAGAGTGGCCAGAGGCCTGGCTCCGCCTATAATCCTAGCACTCTGGGAGGCTGAGGCTGGTACTCTTGAGCTCAGGAGTTCAAGAACAACCTGAGTAAGAGTGAGACCTCGTCTCTTCTAAAAATAAAGATTTGCTGGGCGTCATGGTGGGCACCCAACTACTCGGGAGGTCAAGACAAGAGATGACTTGAACCTAGGAGTTTGAGGTTACTGTGAGCTATGATGATGCCACTGTACTCTACCCAGGGTGGCAGAGCAAGACTCTATTTCAAAACAACAACAACAAAAACAGTGTCCAGGGAAGGTCTCTCTGGGAAGATGAGCTTTAAATTGAGAGCTGACTGGCATGAAGGAGGCAGGGCTGCCAGAGGAGCCCAGGTGCAGAAACAGCTGGTGCCATAGCCCCAGGGCAGGAAGAGGCAGGAGGCCTTCAAAGAACATAGAGGCAGCAGGCCATGCTGAAGAGAAGGGGGAAGAAGTCCAGATGGGGGCACACAGGCAGGCCGAGGCGGGGTTACACTGAGTGAGGTCAGCCCCAGTGAGGGGTTTGAATTCTACTCCAAGTGATAGGAAAAACCATGGCAGGGTTTGAGCAGGAGAATGACACCATTTAATTAAGGTTTTAAAAGGACACCCTGGCCGGGCGCGGTGCCTCACGCCTGTAATCCTAGCACTGTGGGAGGCTGAGGAGGGAGAATCGCTTGAGTTCAGGAGTTCGAGACTTGCCTGAGCTACAGTGAGACCCCGAATCATGAAAAAAATGGAAAAACCCAGCCAGGCGCCTTGGCAGCGGCTTCCGGAGGCTGAGGCAGCGGGGTGCCCGCAGCCCGAGTCTGAGGTTGCGGTGAGCTACCATGCCCACTGCACTCTGCTCAGGGGCTAGGGTGGGACCCTGTCTCAAAAAAAAAAAAAAAAGGACCCCTGTACTACAGTGTGGAGAAGGAATTGGAGGAGGAGGAGTGAGGGCAGAGAGCAGGGAAGGGCTCTAGACTTGCATAGCAAAGCGGCAGAGTGCAGAAGCAGTGATAAACAGGGACCCCAGAACTAGAGAGCACTTGTCAGTGGGGGAGAGTGGGAGACAGCAGAGGGAACAGCTATGACAATGCCCGGACCTGGGCCTGGGCCAGTTGAGCCCTGTGTGGAGGATAGTGTGTGTGCCGGCTGGGATGTGGGAGAAGCAGTTGCGTGTTTTGTCTGAGGGGCCTGTGAGGGGTCCAGGAGAAGATATTGGAGCAGATCTGGAGTTCCTGAGAGCAGGTAGGGCAGGAGATGGCTCTGGGTGGCACATGTGCTCACCAGCATGGTATGTTATGTGGAAGAGAAGGCCCTGATGGAGTCGTGGGCTTACCAAGGCTTTGAGGGCAGGCTCAGGAGGTCCCCAAGACTTTGAGGGCAGGCTAAGGAGGTCCCCAGGGCAAGGAGTTGGACCCTCACAGCTGAAATGTCAGGGGTGCAAGGCTTGCTCATGGCCTAGAAACCTTCCGAGGATTTGGGAGCAGTGAGGTCAGCCTGCTACTCCGCCCAGGGGTTTCCTTCCCCACCAAGCACACCCATTCCCACCCCTTCCCATGTCAGGGCTCAGCTCCTGACACTCACCTGGGTGGCACACACTCTCTAGATCCTGACTCTGTGCTCAGCAGGGCTCCATCTGCTTCCTGGCTGGACTCCGGCTCCTCTGAGAACAGGGAGAGGGTGATGCTTGTGGAATTGATGGTGGCAACGTCTGCGGAGCCAGGAAAGCCCTGGGGTCCTCCTGCAACAGCCACAGCATCCCCTGGGTCAGACCGGCCCATCCCACAGTCACAGTGGGGGAAAGTGACGTTCCCACTGACAGAGGCAGGAGAACAAGCTGAAGCTGGAGAGAGGCCATGGAGAGAGCCTGGGAAGCAGGGGGTGCAGGCAGGGGTGGTCTCCCAGATAATCAGGGCTGAAGGTGCCTCTGGAAGTGTCCTAGGACTGGAAACTGTTTGAGGACAGGAACTGGGTCTTGTAGACTACCATAACCCCATGACCCAACACAGCACCCAGTACCTATAGGTGATTAATGAGCATTTGTTATAATCAACACAGAAGTTGTGATAAGTTATGTCCTTTCCATATCAAGGGACATAGCTGGGAGCCAGGAAAAAAACAGAATCTTGCCAGTTGTGATTTCTAACAGCTTTAACAATGGCCCTTATTTTTTGAGCACCTATTCTATGCTAGGCACTGAGTGAAACCCTCCACAGTGATGATTTCATGGGGTCCTGTGAGATAGGCCTCATTACTGTCCTCACTTTACAGAGGAGACAGGAGCACAGAGGTACCAAGTGACTCACCCAGTGCTCACAGCTAGCGAGAGGAGGAGCCCCCTCACTCTCTCCAGGCCTCCAGGACGTGAAGGCTGGGGCTGCCCTGGGAGGTGACAGCTCTCAAAGCAGAAGCCCTGCAGGAGGTGGTTGGGTATAGGCTGGCAGCTGGCCTAGAGCCCCGGAGACAAGAAAACCACAGCTCAGCATGGGTGGAAGGAACCCCAGGGTGAGGCCTGTTTCCTCAAGGTGTGAGCAGGGGTGGGAGGACATGTCTATCTCCATGCATGGAGGAGGGGGTGGCAGGCACACCCAGGGGTGGGAGAACATGGCATCCTCATCCTTAATAACATCACTGTGATCTGTCATCTCTCTGCCTTCTCTTCCTCCACTCTGCTTCCGAGCCCAGGGTCACTCTCGGGCCATCCCCACCCTAAGAATGTCAGTACTATGAGCTCAGGAAAGCAAGAATGTGTGGAGTGGGCCTATCATCTGTGCACAAAGTAGTGGCAGAGTTGGTCACCTGGGATCAGAACACTGGGCATCAGAGTCTGAACCTGGCGACACCAGGATTTGCCCACACTTTGAGGACCCCTTCCCAGGGCAAAGAGGCCCACATCCCCAGCAGCTGCCTGTTGAAACCTACTGGCCTGCTCAGCAGGGCTGGAGGTAAGGAAGGGTCAGGTACCAGAGAATAATCCTGGCACACTGTGCAGGCTCTCTGTCCCCTGGTCACAGAATCTGCCAGACAGCATGCCTGGCCAGGGAAAGCCTCCTGCTGGTGTGATGGCCCCCACAGGGCCTAGAGCAGTGCCCAGCACAGAACAGGTGCCCAGTTCACATCAAATGAACCAGTGAAGACTGGAAGGTGAAGGGCCTCCCCCATGTGATTACTGAGCATTTATTGCTCTAAAAATAGCACAGCCTGGAGCTTCTTCCTCTTCCTGCTCTGCAGGGAGTAAATTCCCTGAAAGCACAGGCCTCCAGTGGCCACGGAGCCTGGGCTTCTGTACACACCTCAGGGTTCCCAGCCGTAAGGTGTCACCACTCCCCTCCCCACCATTCTGCCTTCACCAGCGGGAAGTGGTTAATTTGCTGCCAGGCTGACCTTGAATCCTGAACCCAGCCCACAGACTCTACCAGCTCCCCTACACTTGTCATTACTTGGAGGGGCTCTATGGTGCTGCCATGAATCATGTGTGGCTGTGCTGGTGTGTCACAGACCCTGCCTGGGCCTCAGCCCTAGGCCTATGCTGAGCATGACCCAACCGCAGTCTCTCACCATCTCTGCTGTTCTCCTGGGGCAGCCCCAGCTCCTGGCTGTAGAGAGCATGCTCCACCCTGTCCTCATGGACAGCTCCATCACTGGGCTCCTGTGGCCCCCAAGGCACGCTGTTGTTGCAGTTGTTGGTGGACAGGCCCTGAAGTGGGTGCCTGACTCCGGGGCTGCAGGACTGAGCTTGTGCTGGGGTTTGCCCACAAGTCCTGAGAACCCCACTTCTTGAAGGATTCACAGGCTCTCCCTGGTCCCCCAGCCTGCGGGATCCAGCCAGGGCTACCTTCCTGTGAGACAGAGGGGAGGTGGTTTTCCTTGAAGGGGGAGGAGTTGGCACCCAGCCTTGAGAGAAGAGGGAAGCTGCTGGCTGCTGGGTGTTGGGAGCACAGGGTTCTGCATTGCTGTGTTGCAGGGAGGAAGTAGAGGCAATTTCAACAGACTTGTGACCTTCCATAACCCGGGCTTGACTGCCTGGCCCTGAGGGCCCAAGCTTCATGGAAGAGGTCATGGCATGGGCTGTCCTGCTTGGAGCCCTGGACTCTGCGGGGGGAGCCCAGTGATCTCCCAGCCCTGCACCTGGCTGCCACTGGGACCCCAGTAATGTGGGCTTAGATGCCAGGGCAGGAGGTTTACGGAGGGCATCTTCTCTTAGAAACAGAGTTCCTCTGGGGGCGTGTCCTCTGCTTTTTTTCACCTCATCTCCCACCTCCACACCATCAACCCCAGACAGGTGACACTGGGCCTGAGGGCCCCAGGGTAGCTCCATTTCAGGCGTCCTGGACCACCTGTGGCCTGCCCGCGGCCTGGAGCCCGGCAGTCCAGGGCTGCTGCCCTGTGTTTGCCCACATGGCCTGCTGGCCTGAGAGGTCCTGGCCTCTTCACTGTTGGCCCTGCAGCTGTTTGCCGTGTCCGTGTAGTCCAGCGCAGGGTTCGTCTCCTCTGGGACCGCAGTATTGCCAATGTGGGTTTCGCGGATCCACTGTGAGGGGAGCCCTGGCTCGGCAGGGAGGAGCCGCAGCGGGGAGCACAGACCGCAGGAGCCCAGGGGCTCCACCAGCACCCCCTCCAGCTCCTGGAGGACCCTCGGGTCGGGGGCTGCCTTCCCCTGGGCGGGGTGGCGGTCCTCCATACAGTCGCCGCAGGTGCAGCACTTCCTGTCACTGCCCCCCGTGTCCAGGCTGCGCTCAAGCCTGTGCAAGGCCTCCTCCGCTGGGTCCCAGAGCCGCAGGCCCCCGTTGATATAGTCTGCGAGGTCCGGTTTGGAGCGCAGGGGCCCCTGGTCCGCTGCCTGCAGCACCGTCCCCAGCACGTGGCGCTGGCGCTGCTGCAGCCGTTCCAGGTATCGGAACTCGGCTTCGCGGGCGGACTCGTCCTCAAAGCGGACGTGCGAGGGCGACGGGCCCCTCCGCGGCCGCTGCCCACCGCTGGACTCGCCGCTGGAGGAGTCGCTCACGTTCCCGTTCTGGAGGCTGTCTCTGCAGGCGGCGGGCACCCTGGGGGCCGGGGCTGGGCTCCTCTGGCCATCTCTGATAAAGAGACAGGAGGACAGGGGTCACAGGCAGAAAGACGGGAGGAAGGTGCCGACCCCTCCACCCTGGGGCTCAGGCTCCCAAGCTGCTCTGTGGTAACTGCAACTCCTAAGGTTACCCCAGATCAAGTTCCTGGGAGTCAGGCTGCAAACCAGAGTAATTTACAAGCCTATCCTGATCCGAGATTGACGCTAAACGAAATCAGCACAACCTTGTTAGGGCTTGGCTTTCCCTCCGCTGCCTGGCCTAGCCTGGGACAGGACGCAACGTTATCAAACTATGAAGCTAAATTATAGCTTTCACATGAAGACTATAACCCAACTATAGCACAAGACTATGGGGAAAGGGCCAAGGAAGGGGAAGGGAGGGGGGAGGTTTTGGTAGAGGGAGGGTAATGAGTGGGGCCACATCTATGGTGCATCTTAGAATGGGTACAGGCGATTGCACTAATGTACACAGCTATGATTTAACAATAAAAAAAAGAAAAGAAAAAAGATAAGAAACTGAAAATTAACTATTAAAAGATGAAAAAAAAAACAACAACTAGGGATTGTCCAGAAGGAAGATACCCAAGTCCTCGTGTATGCCTGAGGGCATGTGTGTGGGTGTGCATGTGTGTGGGTGTGTACATGGGTGTGGGTGTGTACATGGGTGTGGGTGTGCATGGGTGTGCATGTGTGTGGGGGTGTGCATGTGTGGGTGTGTGTGGGGGTGTGCATGGGTGTGTGGGTGTGTGCATGGGTATGGGTATGCATGGGTGTGCATGTGTGTGGGTGTGGGTGTGCATGTGTGTGTGATGTGTGTATGTGTATGCTTGTGTGTGTGTGATGTTTAAGGAGAGGAAGTGAGCTTGACTATCACACATGCCTGGTAGTGATGAATTGTAGAAATACTTATTTGCTATAAAGCTCTTACGGGAAAGGGGTATTTTAAGTCTTCACACAATATGTGAGAGACCTAAAGTCAGGATTTCTAAGAATTCTTTTTTTATCTTTATCTTCTTTTTTTTTGGGGGGGGGACCTAGTGTCACTCTGTCAACCTGGGTAGAATGCCGTGGCGTCATAGCCCACAGTAACCTCAAACTACTGGGCTAAAGTGATCCTCTTGCCTCAGCCTCCCAAGTAGCTGGGACTACAGTACCCCCCACAATGCCTGGCTATTTTTAGAGAAAGAGTCTTTCTCTTCTTCAGGCTGGTCTCAAACTCCTGAGCTCAGGCAATAAACCCACCTCAGCGTCCCCGAGTGCTAGGATTACAGGTGTGAGCCACCCCATCTGGCCAAGATTTCTAAGCATTCTTGCTCCCAAAGTTTCTACTCGGGGGGAGGGGCTGGTTCTTAATTATCTTGCTTAGACAAAATTTAGACAAGGCAATGCTAATGTTTCTCCTCAACGCTGGTCTTATTTATTTATTTATTTATTTATTTTTGGAGACAGAGTCTCACTATGTCACCCTCAGTAGAGTGCCATGGCGTCACAGCTCACAGCAACCCCAAACTTTTGGGCTTAAGTGATTCTCTTGCCTCAGCCTCCCAAGTACTGGGACTACACGTGCTAGCTACAACACCCAGCTATTTTTTTGTTGCAGTTATCATTGTTGTTCAGCAGGCCTGGGCTGCGTTTAAATTTGCCAGCCCTGGTGTATGTGGCTGGTGCCCTAACCACTGAAGTACAGGTGCTAAGCCACGACCCTGGTCTTGACAATCATGACACCCTCTCCTCACAGCCGCCCCTCTCTAGCCTTCAACATACTCACATACTTCACCCTGCTTTCAGTGGCAATGGCACTCCTGTGCTGGGGACCACCTTCACATCTGTCATCACCTGTGGCTCTGGGAGACACTATGCTTGGTGGTCAAGACTTGCTCTGCTCCAGAAGACATCCACACTAGTCTCACACCAGGGCTCCCTGGAGCCGGTGGTCTGAGTTTCAGGCCTCTATGCAAATGGGCCAGGCCTATCAGAGGCCACAAGTAAGGACCATACTCCTGCCTCCATTTTCCCTGTAGGGGCCTCCCTACCAATCCACTGCTAACGGTGTAGGATTCACATCATGTCTTGTTTCTCTCACTTACAGCTTCGTATCACTCACACAAGATGCCTGCACTGGCTTCTTACCCGGCCTCACCACGGACATCCTGTCTGTGGGTCCTTCTAGAGCCCAGGTTTCATGACACTACCCCCAAGAGTGCACAGGATCAAGTTCATAGTCTCTGTCATGAAAATACAGGCATTCCCTGAATTCCTTCCCACCTTCCTCTCCAGCTCCCCAGCCCTCACCCCTGTCAGAGCCTTCAGGCTCCCTTTAGCCCTCCTGCCTCACTCCTGGAACCTTTCTTCTTAGCCTGCCTGCATTTGACTCCTATTTATTAAATCTTACCTGTTGTATAGATACCATATGTGATGGTGACTTTTACATATCAACTTGGCTAGGCCATCATGCCCAGATATTAAAACATTATTCTGGATGTTTCTGATGTTTCTTGGACAAGATTAACATTTAAATTGGTAGATCTGGAAAAAAAGCAAATTACTCTCTACAATGTGGGCAGGCCTCATCCATCCATTGAAGGCCTTAAGAGAACAAAGACAGAAGAATTGTGCCATCAGACTGCCTTTGGACTCAAACTGCAACTCTACCCTGGACCTCCAGCCTGCTAGCCTACTCTGCTGGTTTGTAATTAACCAAGCCTGCACAGTTATATGAGCCAATTCCTTAAAATAAACCTCTCTCTATATATGAGGTTGGACAATTAAGTTCTCAAACTCATCCTAGAAAAAGGCTACAGACCTCATTGCTAAATACCACTATGGTCACTCTGGGAAGCTATGTACCAATGTTAGCACCCAGTCCACCCTTCAAAGCACTAAAAATAGAACCAGACACTGACCATGGCGGATGGTCAAAATCTGGAGACAGGGGCCTGAGTTTTGGAGACACTGTCCTTCCTTTCAATCACTCAAAGTATTCAGATCTGACAGTCACCTTTGCTGGCATCCTTTATAGGTTTAGTGTACCCTCCTCATCTGCCACCTTCACCTCCTCAACCAGAGAATTGAATTCTCCTCTAATAGCACATTGAACATATCACAGTTTGCTCAACCTTGCCCAGATACTCCAGCAACATATAAAGAAATGTATGTGAGCAATTTGTGGGTTTGCTAATCCTTCCTCTAAAAGAATGCCTCAGGATTCTGGAAGTAGGATGTGAATGCTCTCAAAGTCTGCCTAACAGAGAAAGAGAAAGAAAAATATGGTTGCGATTAAAAGGAAAAGGGTTTGCGTAACAGCAGGAAGAAATCATCTTTTAACAATGACTGTTAAAACACGCCAGCCAGTGGGGAAAACAGCCTTTCACCGGTGACTTCTAGAATTATCCATGGATTTACTGGATTGGACAGTGTGCCCTATGTAGATAAATGGTCTTGCCTCTCATGACTCAGGTGAAATGACCCATGTCCTGGTGGTGGCACTGACCATTCCTAACCATGTCCCTGCCCTATTCCCACGCCCCAACAGTGAAGCCATCAACCAGCCTCATAGCTCCAGTAGGTTGGACTTGAGTTGCTGATGAGGCAGAGTATGATGGAAAGAGGTGACCTCTTGGATCAGGTGGTAGACTTGAGAGATAAGAGTCAAATTGTCCAAGACTGACTCCCTGCAAAACTCCACAGGAAGCAGCTGTGGCTGAGAGCACAGGACATGCCCCTCACCTGTGCTGTGTCAGATAGACTACAACCTCGAACCTTGGCCCCTGGCCTCCAGTCTAGAAGAAGCGAGGGGCTGGTGCTCACCCATCTTTGGATGTGAGCTGGAGCCAAGGCCCTGTCCTACTGCATCAAATCCTAGCTCTTGAGTCCCACTGAGGAGGGGCGAGGGCTTCCTACATCATGCAGCTTGGAAGTGCAAGCACCAGGGCCTCTCCTGGAGCCTGACGCTCGGCATCCACCAGCATCTGCACTGCCCTGGCGTGCAGCGGGCCAGGAGGCAGGCGCCTCCACACCTGTTCCTTCTCCTGGCTCTAGCCATCTCCCCCAAAACAGTGTTCTGGGGGAAATTTTTTGAAAAAAGAACTATTGCTAAGCAAGCGATTTTCCCACTCTGAGATCTGAGCAGATCTGCTGCTTAAAAGGGTTGCTTTGAAGACTATTGAAAAGGCATCAATAATCCTTTTTCTCTGGAACTCACATTCAGACAGGGGTGACTTATTCATTGGGCACAGTGCTCAGGGAGGAGGGGCCCATGAAAATATTTTAATTTCTTTTAAAATCAGAACATAAGCTAGGGGTGGTGGCTCACACCTATAATCCTACCACTTTGGGAGGCTGAGAAGGGCGGATTGCTTGAGCTCAGGAGTTTGGAACCAGTCTGAGACCCTGTCTCTACTAAAAACAGAAAAATTAGCTGGACATTGTGGTGAACATCTGTAGTCCCAGATACTCGGGAGTGTGAGGTAAGGGGACCTCTTGAACCCAAGAATTTGAGGTTGCTGTGAGTTATGACACCACAGCACTCTACCCAGGGCGACAGAGTAAGACTCTATCTCTAAGGAAATAAAAAAACAGAACATAAACTTCTAGGTTAATGAAAACATTTTAATATATGATAATATACTCATCTTTCAGTCAGCATGGTCATATAATTTTAATGTTTTTATGGAGGAGGGGGCCCATGAAGGCAAGAGCACCCAGGGCCCCACAGTCGCCATGCAGCCCTGCCTTGGTAGCTGAGGAAAGGAAGTTGCTGAGCAGGTCCACCCACTGGTGGGGACAGAGCAGAGTCTCAGTACTCAGCTCAGCGTGGTGGTGGGGAGGTCCCTCAGGTAACTGTGGCTTTTCTGTTGGTGACTGTGGAGCACTGGAGCTCAAAGCCCAAAAGTACACGTGAGGATTCTAAGTGTCCCTGATACTTGTATCTCAGTTGTTGGGGGGTTGCTGGCTATGTGGAGTTCATGGTCAGCTCCCCAGAGGCATCCTGTCCTTCCAATAGACCAGGAAGAAAGGCTCGATCCGAGAAACAGCATCATCTCACCCCCCAGAAAACAAGAAGCGCCCCGCTGAGCCCTCTGCCCTCACCCCACAGGCAGGACACCCTTGCCAGCCAGGCCAAGCCAACACAGCCAAGGCCCACTGGGAGACTCTGCACATGGCTTAGACACAACAACCCCGACACAGGCCCCACAGGCCAATGCCCTGCTCTGCTGACAGGATGTGGGCTGTCATTTCTAGGAAGGAAAAAAAAAAGGCCCCACTTTAAAAACAGCATGTTTCCCATGCGCCACATCTGTGGCCTCAACTTTTACATACAGGATGGTGAATTGAGCCATCCTGGAATTCACTACAAGGGTAGAAATAACACTTTTGTTCTAAAAAGAGAAATTAAGGAGAGATTAATCATGTAAGGTGTCTTTAACCCAATTGTTCAAACTCAGAAGCCCCCAACAGCAGTGTTAGTACCAGTGCTTTTTTTTTTTTAGAGTTGTCTGGAGGACTCAAGTCTGAGACACACACTTCATTAATCCTTTATTACAAATCACGCTCTTACAGAAATATATGTGGACTTACATGAAAAAATCAAATGTATCCAAGAATAAAAAACATAGCACATAAAGTAGTATATGCATTCCAGTGTCCGTGCCGGGGACAGTGGGCACCCAAGAAAAAGCTCTTCTAAAATGGCCTGGCGGGAGCGGATGTGAACGGTTCTGGGCGGCGCAGGCCGGCCCTCAGGCACAGTGTGAAGGAAATCTCACGGCTGCTGAGCTCCTCAAGACGTGCCTCAGAGTCAGCCCCGGGAAAACTGGCCTGAGCCCAGAGTCTCTCTGTAGTCCTGGAGTTGTACAGCTTTGTGAAGAGCTCCTGGTGAGCTCTACAACAATGCTGTCCTAACCACACAATCGAGGTGTGGAGGCAAGCCTTGCAGAGTCTTAACACAGCTGCTATCTGTCACAGGGCAAAACCACCCTCTCCAATGTCACCCTCTCCAGCCCTGCATCATGCTGACATGTCCAGCCGTCCTGTGATTAGGAACACCAACCTGGGTCTGCTTACCCGCAAAATGGCAAGAGCTTGTGCTTCCAGGAGAAGCTGCCCCATTTCTACGTTGATTTGCTTCCAGAAAATACAGCTACAGCTACCTTTTCGCCCCCTGGAAAAGCCCTGTCTGTTCAGGCTTGCCCCAGACACCTCCTGCCAGATGGAGGACAAAGAAGGCCTTCTGCAGCCTGCTCTGCCTGCCCGACTCTTCCATCATCTCTCACCAAGCTGCTCTTCGGAAGGAGTGATGCATCTGGGCAGTGGATAGGGGCTTCCTACATCTAACAGACGCCTGGGGCCCATGTGGCATTGCCATGTTAACTCAGCATGGCCTCCAGGGTGATCTGACGGAGCGTAACCTTTAGAAGCATCTGCAGCAAGCCATCTGGCGTTGATTTTTCAGCTATACCCTCTGAGGATTCACCAGCGCTGCCAAGTCATAGTAATTCTTTTCTGGACAGAGCAGCTGCGAAAGTGGGTCACCTTGCATTTCTATAGCATTTTTATGGCCTAGGGACAGTGTGGCAAAAGGGAACCTACTTTGAAGTTGGCGATTGAGAGTTTTGTGAGCTGCTGGAGTGATTGGAGGAAGAGGAAGTGTCCAAGAGGACACTTACATAATGAAGCCTGTTTTGCAGATAGTCTTGACTATTTTGAGGCTACCCAGCCTAAATACCTACAGAAAGTGGAACGGGTGAGTTCCTTGGAAGTCTATGGCTTCTCCCCACATATACGAAGAAAAGACTAAGAGGCCTCAAAGAAGCCCATTCCTAACTCGTGCCATCCAGCTGGAGGAAGGGACAGGCACAACGCGTGGAAATGAAAGGGTAGCCTGTTTGGCACCCTTGCCAGGATTTGGGTTTGGAGTCTTCTGAGCCCCCTCCTATAAGGGTCACAAGGACACTGAACACAGAGGCCTCTGCTCAAGCCATCTTGATGGTTTCATGAGCGTCCTTAGCTTTTAGTGAGCAGCTCAGCATCCCCCATCAAAGAGCACAAGTACCTCTTCCAGTAACAATCCTCTCTCCCTTTGGTACCACGTGGTGATGAAACTGGTAGATCCAGCATGCCCAGAGTGCCAGTGAAGCCACAGGCCTTGTCAGCTGCAGAGATGGTCCTGCTCGGGCCTGCTGGGGTTTGCATCTCAGGCCCAGGTGCACCACCAGGAACTGGCTTTGCCTGGTAGAGCACTCCCAGTGCAAGTGGTTCTCTAAGGAGCTTTGTGGGTGGAACAGGCACATTGATGGGGAAGGGGAGTGCTCCTCAGGAAGCGGTGATGTGCTCATCTGCATGTCCTGGAACTTGTTTCTCCCCCATCTCTTCATCCCTAATGAGCTCACCCCGCTGTGGCTCCAGCACCATGAAATCAGGGATGGTGCCCCATCTTTGGCTCTGATCTCCCCTCCTCTGCAGACCCTGTGTCCAATTGCCTGATGGGCATCTCCTGCGGATGTTCTAAGGACACCTCACCTTCCAAAGCCTGCCCTCACACCTGGGCTTCACCTCTTGGCTAAGGTCCCTCCCTCACCAAAACATCCAAACACCAATTCAGAACCCTGGGCTCTGTTCTACGTGCCTCCTCTTCCCTCCCACATCCACGCAATCGCGTGATTAACAGAGACAGTCCTCCAGCACTCACTACATGCCAGGTGCTGTCCTAAACTTTACATCTATTATCTTATATAAGCCCCACAGCAAGTCTGTAAGATGGGCACGATTATAATCCCCATTCCGCAGATGAGGAAACAGACACAGACTTCCCCAGAGGCACACAGCTAAGTGGCTGAGCCAGAATCCAAACCCTGGCGGGGTTCTCAGTGTTATGACTTCTCTGCTGCCTCAAGCCTGCTTGCTTCTGGTTTGGGGGGATCTCCATGAAATCTCCTCACTCTTCCCTCTGTACCTCTCACCAGGACCACAACACGGCTCCACAGCAGAATGGAATGGCGTTAGCACTACTGAAATGCAAATGTGATCCTGCCGCCCACCTGCCTAAATCCTCCAGAGGTGCCTAGCAGTTACAGGAGACATCCAAATTGTTCAGCAGCTCAGGGGCCTGCATGGCTGGCCTCTACTGAGCTCCTGAACTGCATGCAGACACCCGCATGTCTTTACACTCGAGCCTGGCTGAACTCCTGAGCATGCTGCCCCCAGGACGCTTCTCCCTGCTTCTCTCATCGCCCAGTAAATATCCACATCTCCTTCCAGCCTCAACTTAGAAGCCGCCTCCGCTGAGAGCCTCACCTGTCCTTTCCAGGTAGAGTTACTGGTTTCTAGCCTGGCAGGAAGCTGTTTTTCCCTTCTACACCGTAACTGAATATTTGTTCACCTTCATCCCTGGAGACTGTGACCTCCATCCCATCCAGTCCCCCGAAGGAGTTCTGATCGTGTTTCATTCATCTTTGTATCTCAATGGTGGTACTCACTAGGTCCTCAGTGAAGGTATGTTGACTGAGTGGTTGAAGCAAGTGCCTGACATGGAAGACGCCCACCCACACACAGCAGGGAGGAGCGAGCAGCCGCACCTAGCTAGATCCCACCTCTTCCTGTTGTCTGCCCTTCCCTGCCATGGCCCTCCCGGGCCCCACTCACCGGCTGCCCAGGGCAGTGGTGGGCACGATGTCATGGCTGGCACGGAGGGGCCGGGTCCTGGCCTTCATGCGGGCACGCTGCAGCAGGTGCTTGGCTTCTTCATGCCTGGGGCTCAGCACGGGCTCCGGCTTTGGACCGAAGGTCCTGCAGGGTGGCACACAGGCAGGGCAGGCAGGGGCGGGATTAGAAGAAAATAACATGGATTAGGAGGGCTTTAACAGTGTCAAGCACCGGCTCTTCCAGGAAAAGCCCTGCATGGCAGCCTCCGTCCTCCAGCTCCCACACAGAAGGCTCCCAACCTAGGGCCTGGGGTCTGGGAAATGGCCCTGAGAGGCTCTGGACAGGGGCCGGGGGGCTGGCCTGCCTCGGACATATGCTCAGGGACCAGAAGCAGAGACCCCACGAGGGTCTAGAAAAGGGTAGGAGAGTCTCCAGATTATTCAATTGTTCCTTCCCTGGGCAGACAGCGGGAGTTATCTGGGAGGAGGAGGGAGAAAAGGGCCTGGGGTTGTGGGGCTGGGCCTGTGCCCAGACAGATGGTCTCTACACGCATCACCTCCCTCCTTCTGTCTCTCTGCACCCACACACAGCGCCATCCTGAGCTCCCACCGCACTTACAAGGAATCAGGCCTCTGTCCACCGCAGATCTGGCCTTTTAGGGAAATGGCACTTTTATAAATCCTGGTGTGTTCTTGCCTTCATCCTAATCCAAACCTGCCAGGCATCAGCTCAGGACTCACAGGCTCAGAGCCGGGAGAAATTAAGCTGGACTCAGGCCAAGTTAGCAAATGGCTTGATTTTCATAATAACAAAGGTCCTCTACCAGCCCTCACCACCTTCCAGACGTGCTGCCTTCCTGGCCAGTCCAGAGCTGCAGAAAATGACAGCAGCCCTTTTTCAAAACTGTCTCCCAGACGGTGACATACAGCCCACACGGGGTCTCAGCACGAATAGCAGCCCACAACCTCCCACGGGCGAGCTGTTGTTCTCCACAGAGCCTGCTTTTCCTAGCCAGGCTGGCCAAGGGCAGGTGTTCCCACCGTTTGACAGATGAGTGTGTCCAGAGCAGAGAGGAACGCTGGCAGGCTGCTCAAGGTCGAACATCCCTGGGAGCAGAGCAGGCGACCGCCAGCCCCATTGCCTTGGGCATCATTCTTGTCCCCTCTGTCCTCTCCCCTTCTTGGGACCCAGGGCCGGCCGAGGATGTTTGTGGCTGGGGAAGACACATTCTCAGAGGTAACTTCAGCATCCCCAGTAGCTACTCCTGTCCTCCCTGTCACACATTCTGGGCTGTTCCCTATAGTGAGGGTCCATAGAACTCAGGCAGGCAGATGCTCAGCCAGGCCTGTAGCCCACCCAGCCTACCCGCTATGCCATGTGGGAAAAAAGGGCTTGTCCTGACAAGGCCAGGAGGATTCCTGGATGACAGGGATATGAGCGGACAACGGCACAACTCTGAGTCCTCCAGGAACTCGGGGCATCCTTGGATAAGCTCCAGGCAGGCTGTGGTTTTTTCTTTTCTTTCTTTTTTTTTTTTTTTTTCTCTTTTTCTTCTCATTATTTGCATCTCACCCTGCTTTGGGGCCACTTTGGGACCGGGGGTTGGGGGGCAGGGAGACTGCAAGAAGAAAGGCACCATCTGTGCCTGTGAACCCCGGCAGGGCTCAGGCACAGCTCTGGAACAAGGAGGGCTTTCCTGGAGCGATGTGAAAGTGAATCTCCAGGCCCACTGCCCCAGGAAGCCTCCGCTGGCAGGAAAGGCCTCACTCTGCACAGCTTCCCAAGCAAGCAGCCCCTCGGAGGCGACTGAGAGCAGCTGTGCTCCCTGGGGCTGCCGCTCCAACAGCAGAGATAATGAGGTTACCAGCCCGGAGAGGCTCCCCTGCAGCCGTGGGCCTCTGGCTGCCAGCCCAAAGCCCCGAGCCTTCCGGTGACAGCTGTGGTTCCATGGCTGTCGGAGGGCATTTGTCACAAGACCTGGTGGGCAGGCAGGAGGGCCCCCAGGCAGCTGGCCAGATGCTGCCAGGATCAGCCTGGCCCCCCAGGTTTTTAAGCCATTTTCCAGCTTTGCTGTTTCCTTTCTGCTCCCTCCACTTGGAGCCGTTACTATTTTTTTCCCCATCAGCTGCCTTGCTTCAATTCCTGGCAGACAAAGCTGGTTTCTCCCCCTGATTAGAAAAGCAGGGCTTTTTAGGAGCCTGGAGGCATCCATGCACTAACACGCTGAGCTGGGAGGAGTGGCAGTCACCTTCACAGACTGCAGACAAGGTCAGCTAAGCAGACGACTCCTCCTCACGGTGCACCCTGGAGAAGGGAGGCCCTGACCAGCCCTGTGGAGGTGAGGGGACAAGCAGGTGCTGTGTCACGGGTGCTGAGCCCGGACCAGTCTAACTGCCCACCTCCCACCACCCACATCGCCCGGGGCCACCCAACGGGCACCCACCCCCTCCCTGCTGACAGGTGGAGACTCCCCCATCCGAGGGATACTTCCCAGTCTAATCTAACCCCAGCCTCTGCCAAGTGCACATAGCCCTGGAACCAACCCCTTCCCATTAGGGACTAGAAGCCCCACTCCCACCTCCTACAGTCACTCTGGAAATTTCCTGGAAGGGTTGGGGCAGGCAAAGGCAACTGCTATTCAAGAACAGACAGCTTTTTCTGCTTCTCTCTTGAAAGCAGAAGCCTCTGCACTCCAGAGGCTCAGTAGCTCAGTGGGTAGGGCATAAGAATAAGGTGGCCGAGTGTTTTTCCTCCTTGGGCCTCAGTTTCACCAGCTGCAAACAGTGGGAGTTGGCGAGGGGAGAGGACTCACACTGCTACTGTGGGAGCCTGGATCCTCGCCCATGTGGTCTGATACAGCACAAGCTGGGGTTCATGATTTTGAAGTCCTCCCTTGAGGGAGTTCACATCACAGATGTTGGCCCTCAAGGAGGAACAGGGCTAATTGTGGGGAAAACCAGAGCTCTGCTAGAGCTTGCTGCCCTCCCCACCCCTCCAACCACCAGCATCTTAAACTGCTTCATGAGGATACAGGGCAGAGGATGGTCCCAGGTTCCTGGTGGAGGGGGAGGCTTAGCTATGACTTCACCTCCCCCACAGCCAGGCAGGTCAGGAGAACCACCATTTCTCTCCTAGCTCGGGAGGTCAAGAGGACAGAGTAGCCTTTTTCTCTAGCCATCATAATCCTAGATTAAAATAATAAGCCCCAGCAAGTCTGCTTTTAACCCTTTCATCTCAAGTACATGAATCAGGGAAATACCTGAGCATGTAAAGAGATTTGACATTTCCCAGATTCCAGGGTGCAGTCAGTAGAGAGAAAACATATAGTGTACAGATCATACATGGAGATTTTTGCTTGGCATTTGCCGCTTTTATATATTTCAAAGCTTTCTTTTTTTTTTTTTTTGGAGACAGAATCTCACTCTGTCATCCTGGGTAGAGTGCTGTGGTGTTATAGCTCACAGCAACCTCAAACTCATGAGCTCAAGCAATCCCCTTGTCTCAGCCTCTCAAGTAGTCAGGACTACAGGCACCAACCACAACACCTGGCTAGTTTTTCTCTTTTTAGTAGACACGGGGTCTCCCTCTTGGGCTGACCTCAAACTCCTGAGCTCAAGCAATCCATCCACCTTGGCCGCCCAGAGTGCTGGGATTACAGGTGGGAGCCATCATGCCCAGCCTTATTGCAAAGCTTTCTAATGACCAAGGACGAGCCCTCTCACTGCTGTAGTATGTATTGATTCCTGAGCCAGGGGAAGAGGGAAAGTTATGCCTGGAATGGATTCTGGACTGCGTGCCATGAGGACTTGAACTGGACTGTCTTAGACTCTCTGTCATTCTTGGTTGCACAGGCCCTTCTTCCAAGGTCTGCAGGACACTGATAGGATGAAGCTTAGAGTGGTGGTTAAGAGTTTGGTTCAGGGTTTCTAATCCTTGGACAGCCACTTCCTGACTGTTACCCTGGCAGGTTAATTAGGGGTTCAGCCTCAGTTTCTTTATGTGCTAAATAAAAGCTTAGTTGTTCAGATAAGTGAGATACAAGTAAACTCAAGTGGGAGGGAATGGAGAGGAGAAAGAGGGATGAGGGAGGAGGACTGATGTGCTGTCACTTAACTGGTATAACGTGCGGGTGTGTGGCACATCGCCTGCGGGAGGGGCACAACTATAACTTTGGAAATCTACCTAACAAATGCAAACAATGTAACCTAATCAGCTGTACCCCCCTATTGATCTGAAATTTTTTAAAAAAAGGTAAGTGAGATCGATTCCCTCAAAAGAGCTTAGCACAGAGCTGGGCATTTGATAAGATTCCATAAATGTCAGCATTTGCTATTATCATTACTTTTATTATTAGCACCATTGTTTGTTTAATTACGTTTACCTCCTTACTAAGCCAACAAATGGAAGACCTGAACATGTTCTAAAATCACCTGCCAAAGACATCGCCTTGTGTGCCTGGAGAAGGCATGTTTGGAAGTAACAAACCACTCTATAGCTAAAGAGGAGGTGGTTCTACCTAGACTTTCAAAAGCTTTTGAAAGGGCTGCTTGGTAGCAGAGAGAAGCTGAGTCCCAGACAATAAACAGGCCCTTCTCTCCATCGAGAAGCAAGAGGCCTAAAGAACGGCTGCTGGTAGCATCCATGCCATTTAACACCTTCGTAAGGACCTGGATGGAGGCCTGCAGCACTTCCCTCAGCAGCTGGCTTCTTCTGGGGAGAGGAGAGCGGCTCTATCCCCGCCTTGTTGCAGATTCCCTGCTAAGCCCCACAAAGAGGCTGTGGCCTGGCCTCAGTATGGAGGGCCTAGGTGGCCCTGAGAAAGCAGATGTCTGAGACACACCAAGACGGGGGGCCAGAGGCCTGCTGAACTCTGGAGGGCAAAGAGGAGCACTTTCTTTTCTTGAATTTTAGCCCAGCTCCCCATTAACTTTCTTAGCTCTCTGACTGGTAAAGATTGGCCCACGATGAGATTTTCATGTGTGGTGAGATTTTTGTGGCAATGCCGCCTACAGGACAATGTATCTGAAAGTCCCAGGCAGCACTCGCTTTGTGGTAGGGCTTCAGGGTTCATGTCTTCTCCACCCAGCGTTAAGTATTTGAAAACACTGTTGAGTGGTTCAATTTAATTCTATTTTCTCTTTTGTTTTAAAGTTTTGGCGGGGTTGGCAGTGGTGATGGGGTCTACCTTTGTCCCTGAGTCTCTGAGTCAGTGGGCAGGATGGGCAATGAGGGAGGCAGAGTGACGGGACAGGCAGGGACTCAGCCACTCCCACTTACAGCCCTGCCCTCGGGGGTCCTCGAGCACCTCCCCAAACCAGGGAGTCCTGGGCAGTGCCTCAGGACACTTTGCTGGGCCCACACAGTCTCCTGCCTGCCTCTGAAGGACCTTTTCCAGGGGCCTGCTCTGTGCACATAGTTGACAGGTGCTGGGGCCTGGAGGTAAGAGTTCTCACCTCAGAGAAGCTCAGAAGACCCACCAGTCACAGCCATGGCAGCAGGCAGTATGGGCAGAGAGCAGTGAGAGTAAAAACAGACAATTCCATCTGAAATGGCACTGGTACCCACACAGTGCTCGGTCCACGGGAGAGCCTCTGTGACACTGTGATATAATAGATACATATTTGGTCTCCACTCCTGGTGCCTGGCACACAGCTCTTAAAACCCTTGGAATCGCAGGAGTGATAAGGGTGGCTTTGTGCATTACTAAGACAACTGGCAGCTGGGGTCTCCTAGGTAGCTTCAGCTTGGGGGCCGGTTGCCTGAATGACCATGGCAGGATTAGAGGGCTGGAATAGTCAGCCCTCTGGGAAGGGGAGGGGGGCTGATCGTTGAGGTGATCACCCATGGCCAAGGATGTAATCAGTCATGCCCACATAATGAAGCCTCCATAACACCCAAAAGATGGGGCCAGAAAGCTTCTGGGGCTTCCTGGAGAGTGGTGCTCCTAGAGAATCCTGGAAGCCCCGCGCCCCTTCCCCCGGCAGGCCCTATGCATCTGGTCCATTGGCTGTTCCCCTGGATTCTCTGTAGCATTCTTTATAATAAATGGGTAAACTGTAAGCAACATGTGTTTCCTGAGTTCTGTGAGCTCTTCTGGAAAATAAATCCAACCCAAGAAGGGAATAGTGGGAATCCTGACTTACAGCTGGTGGGTTGGAAGTAGAGTTTGAAATGGAGTGGGAGCCGTCCTGTGGGACTGAGCCCTTAACCTGCGGCATCTGGTGCGATCTCCAGGTGGATAGGGTCGGAATTGCTGGAGCTGGAGAATTGCTTGGTCGGGTGGCGGAAATCTCCACACATTTTGGCGGCCAGAGGTGAGGCGTTTTGTGCTATATGCCATGTATAAGGGTAGAAAAAGCACTTTGGTTTTTTTCCTATCCCAGACAGTTTCAAAAAAAAAAAGAAAAACTAGTTGATATATTAATCTTTAAAAGCCTGAGATATTCTCACAGCTGCAGGCCTGACCACTTGAACCACAGGCTGGCCCTCTGAAATTCTTTCGAGATGCTTGTTTTCGAATCAACAAACTATGGAGGTGAGGGAGTTTTGACCCCCTACATTTCCAACAGTCGCCTGAGAATTGGAAGCCACCAAAGTCAGAACTGCGGCCATCTGGCACTAAGCCGCTTCCCTCCTCATGAACTTGCACTGTCTTTCCGAGGGGTGTGTATACCAGCGACTGGGCTTCTGTCTCTGTAAATGGGCACAATTCCACCACAGGGAGGAGGGGAAAATAAACAACCTAGGAAATCTTCTGAGCTTCCTTCATTGCCATAGCACAAATAAAAACAAAGCTCCAAAGACCTCCTTCTCTCCTTTTCCCACAGCAGACTAATAATTACTGATCTTGCAGACCAGACGTCAGGAGGTGGGCTCTCCGGCTCACACACACAGAAAGTCCTGATTGGGTACAGAGGGGGCCTGGCCACTGCCTCCCCCTCGGGGCCACCTGGAGCCTGCAGCGCTGACGTAGTGCGCTCTGCACACCCAGGGGCCTCTAGTATGCAGTCTGGGGCAAGGGCTCCATTGACTGCGGCTGCTCCTTTGGTCTTACCAGGTTAATCTGACAATCTGTAATCCTTTATGTCTCTCAGAACCTCAAGGCAGGGAAGAGGCCAAATTGGTCATGGCCATCTGGATCCAGAGACCCTGGATAGCAGTGAAGGGACAGCCATGGGCTGCCAAGAAGGAACAAGGGCGGAGATGTTCATGTCCACTCCACAACCCCCATGGGCGCAGTGAGTCCATCGCAGGCATTGACCCCCTCTTGCTCTCTCTAAAGCCCTGCCTCTCACCCCATGCTCTCCCCTAAAATCAAAACCCATTTCCCAGATCATCTCAACAGTGACTTAGAGAAAAAACTGGGCTTATACTGTGGAGGCTGTCACCTAGACTTCTTTGCCCATACTAGAAAATAGACAACCTGGGAGGGGCAAAGACCGTCAGTTCCCTAGCCCTGGGGGGTGTGGGGGCATGGACAGGACAGCTTGAAGCCACCCACCTCCCTGTGAGTAGTCCACAACCAGCAGGGCCAGCCCCCCAGCCCCAGTGACTGTCTTGGGCTCTGCAGTCACCACCGTTTCATGAGCTGCTTGTCTCATTACCATGCAGGGCAGTGACAGTTATGGACATAATTAACCCAAATACACACTGGGTTAACTTGGTCATGATGGTTATCTGATTGCAACACTAAGCTGCAAGGAAGCCTTACTGAACGCAAAGCAGGACTATTCACTCCCCAAACCCTGAGTAGACAGAGGGGCTCACTGCCCCATGAATGAGGCCCTTCCCTTGCCAGAGCACATGCTAACGATGTCCTGGGGTCCCCTCCAGGAAGGCCATCATAATGATTGGCCACAGCCTCAGAAAATACCTCTGCCCAGGGTCCTAAGCCCCTAAGTAGGGACACTAAGCCCGAAGACCCTGGCCTCCTGTGGCACTCCTGGGGCACAGAGGGAAGCCTGCCTCATTTCAAAGGTTTCTTAGGAAGCACAGAAGTGGCATCGATAAATCCATCCCTGGGTTCACTGGGGAGAGACGCAGCCCTGCAGTGTCTTAGGGACCACCTGAATGTCCAGGACATTCGGGCAGAGCCAAATGAGGAGCCCTGTCGGGGAGCACGGCAGCATGGCTGGCCTTACCCTCCCTGAATCAAGGTATGTTCTCTGACCTCAGCCTGCTGCCCTTTCAGCAAGGACCTGACTGGAGATCACCAAGAGGTCAACAGGCCACTCGGACTAACTCCCAAACAAACCAGAGGATGGGCTTTTCCCACAACACCCTACGCCCTGATCTGTTAGTCTCTGAACAGACTGTCCTAAAGGTAAGACACCTTCTCCCCCTGCCCTCCACACCACACACGCACATCACACAACGCATATTCGCACACACCCCACCTGAACTCTAAAATGCAGCAGATGGCTGCGGATGGCCTGGCAGACTAAGCAATAGTCCAGAATCCCAGTTCCAAGGGTTCCACACAAATGCCGCCTCCTCACAAGATGAAGGGAAACTCCCTGCCATGGCGGAGGCGCTCTTCCTTTAAAGCGACTGGTTATGATTACTGATTATCCACCGTGCAAGTTAGCAGCTTTGGCGTCTCATTTCAACATGACCTCTGGACCGAGTCCCCTGTGCCTGCACCTCCCTGCTGGATATCTCTCTTGTCAAGCGAAGGATCCGGAGGGCAGGGAATGAGCCACTGCAGGAAGAGGAGGTCCCGTCTCCATGCAGGAAAGGAGGAGGTGCCCAGGGCACAGGCCTGCAGTGGAGCAGAGAGAGGAACGGGGGGCCCACAGTCCCTTCTGCAGTCACTTTCCCAACAAACCAGCAAAGCAAGGTGGGGATGAGGGAAGAAGCTGAAAGCTGAGGCCATGGAGGTGGGAGAAGAGGCCCCTGGCAGAGGGGGGGCAACGGAGATTCCAAACCATAAATGAGGAGGGATGAGGAGCCACAACGCCGTCTCCACCAGACCCTTAGCTGAGCAGAAGTGGCATCTCCTGAATCTGGACTGCCTCGCTATGTTAAAGCAGGTGCAGGACAGGGGGCTGCCATGGTCTGAATGCTTGTGTCCCCCCAAACTTGATATGTTGAAATCTAATCTAATCCCCAGTGTGATGGCATTGGGGGTGGGGCCTTTGGGAGTGATTAGCACATGAGGGTAGAACCTTCCAGATGGGATTAGTGCCCTTATGAAAGAGGCTCCAGAGAGCTGCTTATCCCTTCTGTCTAATGTAAAGACACAGCAAGAAACCAGACACTGAATGTGCCAGTGCCTTGATCTTGGAGTTCCTAGCCTCCAGAACTGTAAGCAGCACATTTCTGTTGTGTTTAAACCACCCGGTCTGTGGTATTTTGTTACAGCAGCCTGAACAGACTAAAAGTAGAGGCTCTTTTAGTCAAACTAAGTGGGATTTATGTGGGGAGCGGCCTGATGATGGAGAAGCAACAGAGGCTGACATCACTGTACAGCTGTGGAGGTGGGAGGATGAGGACCAGCTCCAAGGCCTCTCAGCTGTGTATGCCAGGAGCCCAGCAAAGACTGAGGCTGAGGTCAACCCTGTGTAGGTGCCAGCAACAGCTCAGGCCACACATGACCCCACTCCCACCTCAAGTGTACTGTTCCCACACTGCCCAGCACAGGACACAGCCTGTGAAGGACAGGTGATCCCAGTTTCCCCCACCAGGCCTGGAGGATCCAGCTTCCCCAAAACATTGGTGGAGGGGCTGAAGCAAAACCTGTGGGGTCTCATGGTGAGGTTGGAGGTGAAACCTTTGACACGATCTCAGCACATTCCCTTGACTGGGAAGGGGATTGAGTACAAGCTTTGCATTCCCATACTCTGCCCACAGATTTTCACACCCATTATCTCATCCCAGGCTCACAAAGGTCCTGTGAAATAAATCAGACAGATTGCTATTGCCCCTACTCTAAAAAGACAGGGGCCTGGACATGGAAATGGCCCCTGGGGACACAGAGGTCAGAGGTGATACTCTCTGCACTGCCCTCGGCACCTCAGTGGTTCTGCTCAGATAGCAGCAGCACCAGCCGGGGCGCAGGCTCTTTCCCCGGGGGCTCAGAACATGATGTCCACTGGTCTACAGGCCCCTGGTCTCTGTGAGGTCTCCTGCTGCCATGATGCTGAGTATGCAGAGGGCCCAGGGAGAGGCAGGAGGGAGAGGAAATACGGATTCTGGGCTCATACCTGTTCTGGTCTGAGTCCTGCAGAGAGTCACCCCAGTCCCACTCCACATCCCCAGCTGTTCGCTCTAGAATCCAGAACAGAAGCACAGGTCAGGGCAGAACCAGAAAGGAGCCCTCAGCTGCCCCCTAATGACGAGCACCCAGGAGAAAGCTTTCCCCAGAACCAACTTGCTCACCAGACAAACCCAGCACCTGGCCCATGCCTCAGCCTGCGAGTGAAAGCAGAGCCTGTCACCATGACTGATGCTGGGGCAGCTACGAGCTGGAGGGGCCACATGTACCCGCTCAGGCGTGGGGTGATGAATGAGCTCATGAGTTTTGGAATGAGAAGGAAGGGAGAAGAAGGTTGTCTTCCTGGGTCTGAACACTCACTCATGCTAAGCCCAGCTGACAGGAGGCTCGGCCTCTCTGTAGGGCTAGGTCCCTGTCTGCTTGTCCCACTGAGAGGGCAATGAGATCCACTGGGGGCAAAGGCGTGTCCCTGGAGGGAGAAGCAAAGACCACTCTGGAAAGGGCTATGAGCGCCAAGGAAGAAGTCGTGTAATGCAGAAAGCGGCCTCCCCCCGGCCAGGAGGGTCAGGGGCTATTTAGCAGATAGGGAGGCCTTCGAGGTGGAAAAGAATTTATGTCAAAGCTAAGAATAAGAGGACAGACATCCTGGTGACATGGACGACAGGCAGCTGTCTCTCCCTCCATTTTTGCAACAGCCCTCTGTGGGAGTCCGTTTCCCCTTCCTCTCTGCTGGCCCCTTCCTGCTGCACCCCCCTCCACAGTGAGGCCCACCTGCTGCAGCTCTGCCACATGACGGAGTCCAGGCTGGGGCCCCCGCCTTAGAGGGGCCGCACCTAGAAACACTCAGTATCTTCTGCAGCAGCAGACGGCTCCTCTCCACCCGCTCAGACAGGGACAAGGTGCTGCCTCCGGTGCTGAGTGGCCCCAGGTCTCCACCTCTCCAGAGATTCCCCAGCAGGGCTGTCCTGGGGACGAAGTCCTCCTCAGAAGTCAGGGATGTGCTGTCCAGGTCTCCCCCTGTGACCACACCATCTTGAAGCAGGTATGAGCTTCCTCTCCTCATGCTGGGAGTGGAGATGATTTTGTTACCAGGGCCAGGACTCCCAGGCTGGCAGGGAGTAACTTCACGGATGGGGCTTTCTTGCAAAGAGCTGGGCTCTGTCAGCAGACCGCTCTCCTGGTTAGGCAGTGTCCACATTGCTTCTGGAAGCGTGTTCCAACACTCACACCCAGGAGCAGGTAGCCTGGGAGGCCTGAGGCTCCCATTCCTCATGGGTGCCTCCTCATTGTCACTGCTGGTCAGCTGCCCATCAGTCAGGTCCTGAGCAGGAGGGACCACCACGGCATCTGGCATGAAAGTCCCCTCTGATGGAGTCCTGGGTCCACCTGCCGGGACTCGTATACATTTGGGTTTCTTGGGGAATGACTGTTCATAGGAAGTGGGACAGGGGCTAGCCCCCTGTTTACCTGCTGTCATCTTCTCCTTCAAAGCCCTCACCTTGGACTCTAGCACAGAGGAGCCTTGCAGCTGTGCCCCCCCTGCCCTGGGAGGCTGGGGGCTCATCAGGCTGGGTGTTGTGTCTTCCCAAGGGCAGGTCCAGGGTCGTGAGAGGTGTCTGTTATCTGGCTGTGGCTCAGGACTTCTCCCCACAGCTGAGGTCACCTCCATGGGGTTGGCTTTTCTGTTCCCTGTCTTGGGCTCTCTGGAGGAGAAAACAGAAAGACCTCCTGAGTTTCAGCACTGGGCCACCTCACACCACCTCTGGGTCCCTCGAGTGCCTTGGTGTTGAACCCTATTTAGATGGGAATATTAGAGACAGAGCAGGGGATGCTCTTTAGATGATGTGAAAGCACTTTGAAAAGTACAAATCTCTGGACAATATAAAAGTTATTGTTGAATTTTTTCTTCCATGTCTGAATAGTGTTTCAGTTTCCTATCTCCATTTTATAGATGGACAAAATGAAGCATCAAACAACAGGTAAGCCTATGGCAAAATGTGGTTTTCCAGAGCATAACCCAGAGCAATTTCCCAATCCCTGGCCTCTTGCTTTGCAGAAGGATGTTCTTGGCAGAGGATGGCAACATCTGCTGAAAGGTGACCTGCTCTTCCATACCCAGAGGAGCCAGTGTGGATGATGGACCTCAGGAAGACCCCACATAGGATCTGCGGGCTGTGGAAGGCACAGCATCCAACCTCACCTCTGAGCCCAAGGCACTAGCCACAGGGGCCACAGATGGAGTTGTTCTCAAAGGGAGACTGTGAGCAGTCACTAACTCCTATCAGGCGTCTGCTCTGTGCCAGGCAGGACTTCAGGTGGTTTCAAACACATGCTGTCCAAGAATCCTGACACAACTCCGCCAGGATGGTACTACTACCCTCACTTTGACAGATGAAGAGCTCGAGACCCAGAGAGATTAATCACACAGACTAAGGGGAGGCCAGTTCAGAATCCGAAGCTTCTCATTCCAAACCCAGGGCTCTTTCAAAACATTTATAGATGAGCTGGGCATGGTGTCTCACACCTGTAATCCTAGCACTCTGAGAGGCCAAGGCAGGTGGATTGCCTGAGCTCAGGAGTTCGAGACCAGTCGCTACTTAAAATTAAAAAAAAATATAGCTGGGTATGGTGGTGGGTGCCTATAGTCTCAGCTACTCAGGAGGTTGAGTGAGGCAGGAGGATCATTTCAGCCTGAGAGTTTGAAGTTGCTGTGAGCTATGATGACACTACGGCACTCATCCCTAGAAGGAAAAAGTGAGACTCAATCTCAAAAAATAAAAATAAAAATAAAAATCTGTGGACTGAGCATGTTCAGTCCTCAGAGGTTGGGTGACTCACCGGCACTGCACAGCACCCTAGTGGCACTGCTGAGGTTAATGGCTTCCCAGGGAATGAAGCGAGAGGGGATTTTATTCATTACCTTATTAAGTGTCTTGATACTTATTCTACTCTCTGAGAAAAGTCTACCTTAATATCACACATCAGATGTGTCCCACTTGAAGTAAGGCTCGTGTTTAAAGTTCATAGGTGTATAACCCACAAATTAGGGGTTAATTATTCAGTTTATACATTGGCCAAGGATGCTGAAAGGGCAAGTCCCTCGGCAGTTCATTACAATTCAATTTATACACAATGTTTCAGGAATGCACATATTGTCATAAAGCAAAATACACAGCATGTAAAGTGTCACATCAATTTTAAGCCAGGGAAGTTCACGGATTATCTTTAGGAAGACAGAAATGATTTGCTCTGCCGATTAATGTAATATGGACCAAGTTGACCTTGGCAGCCCAGCTGCCCCTTCTTCCTCTCTTCCAAGTCCAATCCAGAAAACGGGATTAGAACGCAGTAGGAGCGATACCAGTTATATTAAAAGAACTGTCTCATGGGTGAATGCTGGAACATTCCAGAGATGATCCATCTCCAGAGATCTTAAAGAATGCGCCCCCCACCCTCCGATCGGGGTTCCCTGGGCACATTCTTTCGGGAGGAATGTTAGCTTGGAACTGTCTGGTCCTGTGACCGAAGAACTGCACACGTCTGCTCTAACTCTGAGACGCCGAAAGGAAGATGGACGTGAAGGGCAGGTCTCCCCCGCGTCCCGAACGGCCCGGGCGCCCCGGCTCTGCGGCACCCCCCGCCCCGCCCGGCCTGCCCGGCCTGCCCAGCCTGCCCGGCGCCTCGCCTCCTTGTACTCACTGGGGGCCGCCACTGGCAGGTCCGGCCGCCGCCTGTATCCCCTCCATCCCTCGGAGAGGTGAGCCCTCCTCTAGCCCTAGGTCCCTCCCAGCCCGCTTCAGGGTCCGGGGAGGGATCTCCAGCCCCGAATGCAGGCCGGAGGGAGTGCGGCCGACCCGGGGTCCCGGGCAGGGCCGAGGCTGTGCCGGGCCGGCTCTGCGGGCAGCCCCCGGGCCCGCCGAGGGTCGGGCCGCACTCGCTCCCCGCGGGAGGAGAAGCGCGGGAGGACTGGAGGGAAAGGAGGCGGCATGGGCCGCTAGCTCATGGCTTTGCCGCTACGGGGAGACAGGCCAAGCCCGGCGCCTTCCCGGCCGGGAAGGGAAGAGCGGGCGCAAGGAGCAGAGAGGAGGGGCAGCGGAAGGGGCTGGAGGAGCCGGGACCTCGGTCTCCCCACCCCCGCCACGGCCGGACGCCCGGAGTCGGGCGGAGCCGCTTCTCCCGGCCGGAGCCGGGGCTTCGCCGCCGCCAAAAGCGCTGGGAAAACCGAGGGCGGCCCCGAGTGTGCGGACGACGTGGACGGCCGGGCCTGGCGCGGTGCCCCGGGCGCTCCAAGGCGCGCGGGGCCGGGTGCCGCCCTCCCCGCCAGACCACCGCTTCCCGGCCTCACGGTGGGCGCACAGGCCGGGGTGCGCTCGGGGAGCCGGGCGGCTCGCGGGGCGCGAGCAGGAGCCGTGGAGGCGCCACGTTCTCGCCGAGCCTCGCGCGGCTGCTCGTAACTCTGCAGCCAGGGCTTGGCTCTCCAGGCGCAAGATGGGGAGTGGCCTTTGCACAACTTTTCCTGAGGAGCAGGCTGCCCTACTCCGTAGGGCCGTCCCCATCGCCCTAGAGCGCCTGTTCCTCCAAGGTCAAGGTTATTGGTTTCCACTTTCCAGAGGCACGAGGGTAACCCCGAGCCGCCTTGGGTGGGGACCTGGTCTTAGGGTCCTGGGGACTTCTGAGCAGACCTTGTCACTTTCCCAGATCTGGGAGGAAGTAGCAGCGAAGGGCGTTACCTGCAGCTGTGGCCCAAACCGTCCGAGGAGGTTTCCTTCTCCTCCCACACGGAGGTAACGGAGCCTCACCTATTTCCAAGCCTACTTTTCCACCAAAGACGGGAAGTAATGAGGGCACCCAGGAGATTCCGGAAAGAGAAAGTGCTCGTACATCTTTCCTTCAGGCAGGGGGTAATTTGCACGTGAGCACTACAGGGGGTCCAGGTGACAGACATATCAACTGAGAGGGCCACACGGAGTGCTGGGTGTTGGAGCAGGGAGTGGGGGGCCAGCGGAGGGGACTGCCTTTTTTTTTTTTTTTTTTAACTTCCTTTCTCCCTCCCTCCCTTCCTTTCTTCCTCTTTCTTTTCTCTTGTCTTTTCTTTTTTATGACCAGGTCTAGCTCTGTTGCCCAGGCTGGAGTGCAGTGGTGTCACCTAGCTCACTGCAACCTCAAACTCAAGTGATCCTTCTGCCTCATCCTCCCAAGTATCAGGAACTACAGCATCCCAAAGTGCAGGGATCACAGGCCTGAATCACTTGTCACTGTTCCTAGCCTGGGGCATGCCTCTTAAGTGAGTAGGAGTTACCCTGCAGAAAGTGGAGAGGTCCAGGCAAGGCAAGGGCACCCAGGCCAGAGAGCCACCTTTGGGGAGCTATATGAGTAGACTGGCCTCAGACCAATTTAGGGGCCTGAAAGATTACCCAGGGCAAACCCCTCTGTGTCATGGAACAGGCCCAAAGTCACACAGCTTTGGCAACAGGTGGTCACCAGTCAGGGCCCCTTCCCTCTGCATGTTCTCAGAGCAGGCACTTCCTTAGAGTTGGCATTTACTTGCTCTTGGATCACTTTGCAGAATGAGCAACTGGTCCCATTTACAGAGGTGTACAGTGCAGCAGGCATCAGCTAAGCCCTTTAATGTCCCTTACCTCCTACGCAGCCTTAAGAGACACACTGTCTATTGTCTCTTTTCTCTAGAGAAGGAAATTGAGTTGAGATCAACGCCCAAGGACACGGAGCTAGTAAGCAGAAAGTCTTCTAGAGTCTGAGCCCCTCACATCAACACACCGTACAGTGCTGTTGCCGGCATCTGCATGTTCAGTGTGGAAAGACTTAGTTTACAAAAAAGAAAAAAAGAGGAAGAATTTGTGAGACAGTCAAGCAGTGCCGTGCTGCCTCAGTGGTCTGGCCCGTCCTTCCCACATCCCTTCTCTCTTTCTTGCCGTCTGAGGTGAAATCCTGAAAACCATACAAGCCCTCTCTTCAAACCTAACACTATCCCATTACTATTATTAAAGAGCGCCTATGAGCCACGGGTCTTTTAAATCTTTACAATATCCATGTATAATAGGTATAGGGTATCTCCACTTTGGGGATTAGGAAATCGCAGGGTTCAGAGAAGTTAAAGTGATTTGCCTACTAGGCCAGACCAATAGTAAGCTAGACTCTGAACCCAGCTCTATCTGGCTTAAAGATTTTCTCCCAGGCATTCTGATTTTAGAAGCATCTCTGAGCTCAAACTCCAAAAGGTAATTTCTTCCTGATTCCCACTCCTACCCTTCCCCAGAAGTTAATGATCTATAAGGCAAGTTTCTGAAAGTTTCAGCAAAGGCTTAAAGTTTAAAGGAAACCTGGCCCCCAACCTTTTGAGACACATATAATCACCTTCAGTTTATTTGGGTTACATTTGTTATTTTGCAAGGGGGGTTTGTCACATCTACACAGAGACTTTATTTATTTATTTAGTGACATCACAGCTCATAGCAACCTCAAACTCTTGGGCTTAAGCGATTCTCTTGCCTCAGCCTCCCAAGTATCTGGAACTGCAGGCGCCCACCACAACGCCTGGCTATATTTTTGTTGCTGTCATTGTCGTTTGGCAGGCCTGGGCCAGTTTCGAACCCCCCACCCCAGTGTATGTGGCCAGTGCCCTAACCACTGAGTTACGGGCCCTGAGCCTACACAGAGACTTTTTTTTTTTTAACATGTCAAAAAGAATCTTTATTACTTTCATTATAGCCTCTTATGCTTTCTTTCCAGATGCCTTTGGAGCAGGTGCTCTCTGGGCTAGACCCTTTTGACCCTTCTGAGCTTTTGGAGGAGGTGCTGCCTTCTGGCCTGTGGCTTTCTGGGCAGGAACCTTCTGGGCTGCAGCCCTACACAGAGACTTTAAAAGCCTAAAGACATGAATGAGCAAATCCTTAGAATGCTATTGTGTTATCCCAACATCTGCGGGTCAGAGGACACGTCTTATTCCTCTGCGTTCTGTCTGGTTCAGCCCATATCTGTTGAGCTCCCATTATGCAGCAGGGGCCGGGGAGACAAAATTTAACACTGTAGAGAACCTGCCCTTGAGGAATTTCTGGTCCAGTGGAACAGGGGAGGAACAGGCGCATAAACTCTGGGTGTAAGTGCTCAGATCCAGGGCAGTGCAGAGGGGTGTGGGTTGCTCAGGGAAAGGCTGAATTGAGGTGTGTGCATTGAGTGAAAAGGGTACCCAGGGTACCCGCAGATCTGGGTCTTAGAGAATGAGTAAGGATTAACCAGGCACGGAGGGCTGGGAGACGGCTTTCAGGAGAGGAGATGAGTGTAGGCACAGCCAAAGCCTGTGACACTGCCTGGTTTTACAGCTACAGGGAAAGGCCAGGGGGCAGGGAGTGAGGCCACAGAGCAGTATGGTGGGGCCTGGTTGAGGGCCTCAGAGGTCTGGTGGAGGAGCTGGGACTCCATCCTGTGACAAGGGAACCTCTAGGGAGTGGTTCAGACCACTCCTTAGTCCTTAAACTGGCACGTTTCTAGGCTGAGCAATTACCTTACTTCCTTATGTATCAGACTCTTTCTTGACCATCTTTTGGAGAGAAATCTGGGAGGAAAGCACATGGATAGTAAATAGCAATCAGATAGTTATCTTCCTCCATTTGAACACTAGAGAAAACCATCGCCCCAAGAAGCCTTTGCCTTTCCCTGGATGACACAAGCCTCACCCTCCTCCCAACATCCACCGACGTGCCCTGAACTCTCAGCTGGAATGAGGAGCCATGTGGGATGTGAGGGGAAAGTGAGGGAGGCCATGCCAGTAGAGCCTTGTGGGGTAGGAATGGGGTGGGAGGGCCGCCTCTGTCCGCCTCGACTGTACAGCCTGAGGAGTTATCCAACTGGAAATCTGAATCTCCTGGTCATGGGCACATGGTCCAAGGAGCAGGAGGAGGTAGCTGACATTGGCAGCAACTGCTAAGAATGTTGTTCACAGCCCCAGGGCCTTCCCTCAGGGCCCTATCATCTCTTTCCAGCAGAGCAGCAAGAGTGCAGGTGGATGGGTCTGCTAACCACCTGCTTCTTTCCTACTTAAACCGCCACCCCCCCCCCAGGGCTCCCTTTGGTTCCCAGGGCCCCGTCTGACCAGTGCCTGTGTAGACTCAAGGCTGCGTTTGAGGCTTACTGGGGGAGAATCTGATTCCTTAGGTTGGAGAAAGGGCCAGGAATCTGTGTCCTAATAAGATTCTCAAGTGACTGTGAGGCCTAGTCAGTTCAGGGAGCACGGGTCTTCAGGTTAAGACTCAGGCTCCTTCATATGGCCTATGGGTCCCCCCAGCCTCCTCTCACTACCCCTGAGAGCCTACCCTGCATTCCACCATATTGAATTGCTGCTAGTTCCCCAACTGGCCACTCTTTTCATGTCTCCTTGCCTTTGCCCAGGCTTTCCTTCAGCCCGCAGTGCCCTGCTTCCTCTGCATACGCGCATCCTGCTGTGAGTGGGACCGTGTGCCCTCATTCACATGTTGAAGCCCTCACCCTCATGTGATGATATTAGGAAGTGCTCAGAGTTAGATGAGGTCATCAGGCTGGAGCTCCCAGGATGGGATGGATTATCACCCTGACAAGAAGAGATATCGGAGAGCTTGTGGTCTCCCTGGCCACCTCCCCCCACCAAGCGAGGACATAACTGAGATGGCAGCTATCTGTAAACACAGGAAGAGATTCCTCACCAGAACCTGTCCACGCTGGCATCTTGATCTCAGACTTCCGGCCTTCAGAAATGTGAGAAATAAATTCCTGTTGCTCAAGCCACCCAGTCTGTGGTGTTTGTTATGGCAGCTGGAGTGGACTCAGACACATCCCCATCCCAATTTGGCTGTCTCCTGCCAGACCTTTCCCACTCAGCTCAAATGTGGCCTCGGCAGGGAAGCCTTCCCCAAGACTGTGTATGTCTGAGCTGTGTTAGTGCACTGGCTCCTGGCAGGGCACTATCACACTGAGTTGTACACATCTGCCAACTCACAGAGAGCTTCTGAGAGCAGCACTATGCCTGACTCTGGCTGTGTCCCTGGCCCCTAGCACGTGCTTGCCACACAAAAGGTACTGGCCAAATACTGCATGGTGAAATGAAAGAAAAAAATCGCTATCAGGAAAGGCTGCCTAAGAGAAGAGGTGGCCACTGCTTGTTCAGAGGGTCAAGATCATTTCCAAAAGATTGTTTGGTCCACTCAATATGGCTAGTCCTGCCCCAGCCCCTGCAAGAAAGTTGGCCGCTGACAGGGCAGGACCAGCACCCAGGCGTCTTGACCGGTTCACACCTGACTTGTAGGCCTCCTTGCACCCACCTCTCCTCCCTCCTCCCCAACAGGCTTGACAGAGACAGTGCGTATGCCTTACACTTCAATTGTCAGTAAGCCTGAAAATTTGGAGATAAAATAGCTATCGGCAGAAGAAATGAATGGGAGAGGGACAATAGTGAGAGAGGAGAGGCAGAAACAGGCTGGGGAGCACACCAGGATAGATGCAGTCAGGCAGCGTGACAACGGGACTCCTCCAGACAGCAGCTGCCTTGTTTTCTCTGCACACTCCAGCATACACAGGCACACGTGCACGTACACACAGCAGCCAGGATCTACTGAAGCATTGCTCTTACCTGGTCAGGGTTGGCCTGCACCACTCCCTCAGGCTGCCAGGCAGGGCACCCACTGGGATGGGTCTGGGACCTGCCCTGGGGATTTAACCCCAGACTTCACCGCTTTTGATGCTTACTCCTCTTGCATCAGCTCTGGCTCTGCCAAGCATCTGTCCCCTTGCCTGAATCCAAGCCTCAGCTGGGATTAGGAAAATATTTTAATACTTTCCTTCCTGCTCTGTCCTTCCTGTTCTGCAGGAGGCTGCCATCAACATGAGGAGAGAACACCTGACTTTAACCTTTCTGTCAAAATCACTGTCCTCTTGGTCAAGTCAATTTTATCATCTACAGATGAGAAGGAACTCAGGGAGAAAATCTCCCTGAAGGAGGGTGGCGCCTGTGGCTCCGTGAATAGGGTGCCGGCCCCATATACCGAGGGTGGCGGGTTTGAACCCAGTCCTGGCCAAACTGCAACAACAACAACAAAAAAAAAAAAAAAAAGAAAGAAAGATCTTGCAGGATGACTGAGACCTGGTCATATTTGTGACAGTTTCTCATCTTGAGAAAAGACAGACAGTGTTCATACTATAATAATAATGATTGGCTGACCACATATGAGAGAATATGAAAAAATATATTAGCATGATTCTCACACCAACAATTCAATTAAAATTTGTGATTATTTCAATGGATGGTGAAAAGGTATTTGAAAAAATTTAATACTATACCAAAAAATAGAAGGCTTCCTTCACATCATAAAAATATATTTCTCAAGTCCAACATTTAACAGCCAACATGTAACAAAATGGTAAGATAGTCCTGTCAAAGTTATGAACTGAATAAGAATGCTTTGCATCACTAGTTCATTTAACAATGATCTGTAAGTTCTGAAATGTATAATGGTTAAAAGGGACTAGTCAAGATAACTCTACTTTGTAGATAATATGAGTGTTTATGATGAAAAACCCAAGCAAACTGGACACAAGATAAATGTTGAAATCTAGTTTCCCAAAATACCAGTGCTAATCAAGTAGAAAACGGCATTGAAAGAGCAAAAATGTAGCCGGGCGTTGTGGTGGGCTACTTGGGAGGCTGGGGCAGGAGAATCGCCTAAACCCAGGAGTTGGAGGTTGCTGTGAGCTGTGATGCTACAGCACTCTACTGAGGGTGATAAAGTGAGACTCTGTCTCTAAAAAAAAAAAAAAAAAAGAAAGAAAGAAAGAGCAAAAAAGGTCAGTCAAAAAAGAATAGCCCGTTTAGACATAACCTTTACCCCAACAGACACAAGAATGTTTTATATTTATTTTTTTAAATTATATCATAGCTGTGTACATTAATGCAATCATGGGGTACAATGTGCTGGTTTTATATACCATTTGAAATATTTTCATCAAACTGGTTAACATAGCCTTCACGGCATTTTCTCAGTTATTGTGTTCAGATATTTATGCTCTACACTTAGTAAATTTAACATATACCCTTATAAAATGCACTGTAGGTGTGGTCTCACCAATTACCCTCCCTCCACTGACCCTCCCTCTCCCCCCCTCCTCCTTCCCCTTCTTCTTGGGCTATAGAGGGACTATATAGAGGCCTCCAATCCCTCCTCTTACGGCTCCTCAGAGAATCATCCTAAAACCCAGATCTGACCTTGCCTTCCCAGTTTGCAGTCCTCCTGGCCATTGAAATGTGGTTCACAACTTTAGCTCTCGGCACCTTCTCAATCCGCCTCTCCGACTTCTCTGCCCTCACGTCCTTTTACATCCTGCATTCCATCATCCTGCTTGCAGTTCCACGAACGCTTGTGTGTACTCCTTACCTGGAAAGTTCCCTCCTTCTCCACTTGGGGGGCCCTTCCAATCAACCCCAGCCGGAGTTAAATACCCATTCCCGGAGTTCCGACACCTGGCACTGTCTGCAGCTCTTCCTGGGTGGGTTTATTTCTTGATCTCATCCATAAGTCCACAGTGCTTTTCAGTGGTTAAGGCCTTGAGCTTTGCAACCCTGCTGAAGTCTAATTCACAGGAACCCTAAGAGTTGATATTACCATCCCTACCATACAGATGGGTAAACAAGGGCTTAGAGAGGCTAACTATTCTGCCCAAGGTCCCCTATTGGAAAGTAGTGGTCCCAGGATTCAAAGGGGGTCACTTGCCTCTGAAGGGTACTTGTGACTAGGCAGGGATGTTGTCAATGGGGTCATGTGATCAACCAGTCTCTACTTTAAGAGAGACTGTTTTGTTCATGGGGCCCACATATTCCCACCCCAATTCTCCCTTGTTTGTTGGTGAGACCTGAAATAAGCCCTGCCTCCCAGCAGCCCAGGTGTTTCCCTCCTTACCTTCACAAACCACAGAAATCTTATGCTCAAGCAAAGGTCCCCTTTCTCCCTTTTCTTACACTACAATCTTGGAGAGGTCAGAGACTGGGGACTAATTTGATTGAAGACCTAGCTCAAGTCTGGGTACAAACATGATCAGCTGGAACAAGGATCATTAGGACAGTAGAAATGCACTTTGCATATAGAAAAAGCTCTCCAAGCAGGTTTTCCACTCAGGACTAATGTGCTGGGGTCTTGGGCTGTGGACCTGTCCCCCTCCTGCAACCACAGGGACAGTAGATAAAAGGGCGCCATCTGCCTCTGTCCCCCAGCTGTGAAGGGCAGAGAGCAGTATGTGCATTGCAGCAGCACCACGTGGTCTCACATCGCCTTCCAGGTCAGACTTCACAGAGGAACAAACCAAGACTCAGGGAGGTCCAGGAATCTGCCTCTAGTCACAGGCCCGTGAGTGTACCAGCCCATCCCCGCTGTCCCCCTACAGGCCTAGAAACCACATTTCTGGCTCTGCTGTAGCAGGAAGGAGGCTTCCGGAGAGAGTCCCACATGTTTACCCCCAGACCACTGCTCTCAGCCAGGCACCTCCTGCTAAGAATGCTCACCCTCAAACCAGAGCCCACCTGCTGATGTTCAAAGGGAAATAAGTTTGTGCTGGGGGCAGTCACCTGGAGCACGGAGGACAGCTGCTCACTGTGCCCCTCCCACACTCCAGGGGGCAGGGTGGGGAGGGAGGTCTGGCTTTGTCAGTCAAGTTCCTAACTCAGCCAAGCAGAGTGGCTCAGGGCTGGGTGGCAAGGGGTCTCCCCTAGGTCTTAGAAGCTGCTTTGGGGAGCAGCGAATGAAGACAGCACCATCCCACTGGAGACCCCGTTTGTCCATTATTTAGTCTTTTTCTCATCCTCCTTCTGGCCTGGGTGGCTGAGGCTGCTCTCAAAGGGTAGCCCAGTGCCTGTCTGTCTTGCTCTTGGCACCCCCAAACACTGCCTCACACAAGTGGAGAGGTCAGCACAGACCCCTGCCGACGCCTCCCTTCTGGCTGGAGGTGCTGCTCGCCAAACTCTGAAAAGCAGTTAGGTCCTCTCTTCCTCTTAAAGACACGGTCCCTTGGGGACAAGATTCTTGGGAGTTCTCTCCAGTTTCTGGGCCATGGGATTTGGGTTTGCAGTGTGCCGGCAGAGCAGGCCCAGTCTGCTGGGGCTGCGGAGCTCTGCTTTTGCCTGTGAGGAAGATGCTCCCAAGATAAGCCCTTGGCAGCCCCAGGCTGTGCAGAGCTGAGGGGTCCTGGAGGGATTTTGTACCAGGAGGCTCTGCTAAGGACACAAACAAACCTCAGAAGCAGCCCCTTGAGCAGAATTCTCTCCACTTTTTCCCGGGTGAGGTTACGAAGGGAAGACTGAGATTCGCAAATGCCAGGGTTAGACTCTGGCAATCTGCTCTCAGCCCTAACTCGCCACATCTAGTTGTGGGACTAAGCATTGATCATTTCACCTCCATGGAATTCTGTTTCCTCATCTGGACATAATGGGCAGGACTAATTTTCCCAAAGTTCCTTGGAACCCCAGGGTCCCATTTTCCGGTCTCCTCTGAAAATGAGAATTCAGGTCCAATAAGTTTGGAGACAAAATATTGGTGCCATCTCACCCTCCTGTTATAGACTTAGGACTGAAGGCATTTTAAAGGGTCAAGGAAGTCTTGAATTAAAAACAAAACAAAACAAAAACTAAACTACACCAGTTTACCTTTGTTCAACCCTGCCTATCTCAAAGCAATTGACTAGTTTGGTGCCTGTAGCTCAAGGGGCTAAGGTGCCAGCCACATACACCAGAGCTGGTGGGTTCGAATCCAGCCCTGGCCTGCCAAACAACAATGACAACTACAACCAAAAAAAAGCCCGGACTGTGGCGGGTGCCTATAGTCCCGTCTACTTGGGAGGCAGAGGCAAGAGAATCGCTTAAGCCCAGGAGTTGGAGGTTGCTGTGAGCTGTGATGCCACAGCACTCTACCCAGGGCAATAGCTTGAGGCTCTGTCTCAAAAAAAAAAAAAAAAAAAAAAGCAATTGACAAGATTTTTCCCTCAAAATAGCAATTAATATCCTAGGAATCACACTTTGGGACAACCTAGCCCAGATAAGTACTCAGGGTCCTTTCTGCCACATTCCTCCAGACCTGGTGACCATAGGGAGGGGCAGGCAGCTGCTGGATAATGAGTTCTAAGACCCCACAAAATGCTCATGCTGCAAGTAGAAGAGGGTCCCTCAGGGGCAAGTGGCACCTATCCCAGATTTATTGTTTTTAGTTTTTAGAAATTCTAGGCTGGGTGCAGTGTCCCACACTTGTAATCCTAGCAATCTGGGAGGCAAAAACGGGAGGATCTGCTACATACCTTGTTGCTGAGTATCACTACGGTCACCAGATGGCCAAGGGGAGACATTCTCATTTATTTATTTTTATTTATTTTTGAGACAGAGCCTCAAGTTGTCACCCTGGGTAGCGTGCCGTGGCATCACAGCTCACAGCAACCTCCAACTCCTGGGCTTAAACGATTCTCTTGCCTCTGCCTCCCAAGTAGCTGGAACTACAGGCACCCGCCACAACGCCCGGCTATTTTTTGGTTGTAGTTGTCGTTGTTTGGCAGGCCCAGGCTGGATTCAAACCCACCAGCTCTGGTGTATGTGGCTGGCACCTTAGCCACTAGAGCTACAGGCACCAAGCCAACGTTTTGAGATAAAGTCTCACTCTGTCGCCCAAGCTAGAGAGTGATGGCCTCAACCTAGCTTACAGCAACCTCAAACTCCTGGGCTCAAACAATCCTCCTACCTCAGCCTCCTGAGTACCTGGGACAGACAACAGGTACCTGCCACCACACCGGGCTAATTTTTCTACTTTTAGTAGGGATGGGTTCTTGTTTTGCTCAGGCTGCTCTGGAACTCCTGAGCTTAAGTCCTTCTACCTTGGCCTCCCAGAGTGCTAGGATCAGAGGCGTGAGCCACCACGCCCGGCTGACAATGGCACGGTCTTACTCCGATGGCAAGAGCCTCAGGCACTTGCATTGAGATTCTCTCACTGGGGCCTGCCATCATCTCTATACAGTATCTTTTCCTACCACTGATACCTCCATAGGGTCTGTCGGGTCACATGACTTGAAGCCACAGGATTGCTTGCTTGACAGCCTGGGCTGGCTGCAGAGCCCTTTCCTGCTCTGGGACCCACTCCAAGATGGGAGCCTTTCATGTCATGTGACACAAGTTGGAGCAGTATCCCCAGGTGTGGAATACCCTGACTCAAGAACTTGAGGCCTAGCAGACACCATGTTTTCTTCTTCCTGATGGAAGGTACAAGATGCAAGAATTTGTCTTTTACTTTGGAGAGACCATCTTTGGTTACTGGACTCAATTACTGGACTCCTGAAAATATTATAGATGTGCTAGGCTTCTGAACCTTCTCTGGGTTCTCTCTAACCCTCTGGAGCATAAAGGTCATACCAAGGTCTCCAGTGTGCTATCCACCTCCTGCTCATCCAGCTCAATCAACAGAGGGAGGGGCAGTGATGTAAAGAATCATTGTGATGTTCTGTGGACATCCAGCTGATAGGAATCTCTTTGGACTTAGCAGGGCCTTGGAGCAAAACTGTTTATATTGTTATTTCTGTGAAAATGTGATCTTGTTTTGGCTGGACCAAATCAATGGCTATGTACTATGTACTTGAGGCAGTATTGATCTGATCTAATGAGATACCACATCTGGCATTGTACCTGCAATTGGACTCCAATTGACTGAGCTTGTGGTGGTCTACAGTGACTGTTGCCAACCCATCCAGTTTCTTTTTTTTTTGAGACAGAGCCTCATTGTTGCCCTGGGTAGAGTGCCATAGTGTCACAGCTCACAGTGACCTCAAACTCTTGGGCTTAAGTGATTCTCTTGTCTCAGCCTCCTAACTAGCTGGGACTACAGGCGCTTGTCACAACGCCCAGCTATTTTTTGTTGCAGTTGTTAATGTTGTTTAGCTGGCCCGGCTGGGTTCGAACCTGCCAGCCCCAGTGTATGCGACTGACTCCCTAATCACTGAGCCATCCAGTTTCTTTAGGGGCCAAGCTGGCCAATTAAACAAGAATGGGGAGGAGAGGAGATGATTGTGGCAAGTCTCTATTCCCCCATTACCCGTCTCCCCACAATATGGTCACTCTATCTCCCTCTTTCCCCTTTATTGTCTCCATGGCAATTCTGGAATTTCAGCTTTTCACAATGCGAGCCATCACTTTGTCCAGGTTTGTAGAAGCCATACTAGCAGCAAGTTTGCACCAACTCCTGGGATCCTTGCTAAGAGTTACATTTGGTATCGTTGGAGAACCTTCCCAGTCTAATGTTCCCTATTCCACCTCATGTTCTGGTGTATGCTGCCTACGTCTTACAGTTCCTTTCGTGTATAGCTCCTATTCTCCCTTAGCAAGCTCAGCATGTCCCCTGCTGAGTCATGAAGGGCCCTGAGGGGTGCCCATGTCATCTTTCACGAGAAGGGCCTCTTTAATGTCTTCCATCATGGATTGTGGGAGGTGTGTCTACAGGCTCAGCATATTCTGAGGGGTTTGGGAAGTCAAAATCTTTGGCAGGGAGTGAGGTGGGGGGATTCAACCAGATAATGTCATCTTGTGTATCAGGTTTTCCTAGTCAGGGCCCTGAGTTTGCATAACAGACCTGCCTTGGTTGGCCATTTAACTGCCTTAAGTTCTGTGATAGATGAGAGCTTCTCTGTATGCAACCAGAGGCACGCTGGCTTCCACATCTGGCATTCACTTGCCTGGTACTTGCCCAATGAGCTGGACACTATCTTTCTGTAGGCATCAATGGACTTAAGAATAGACATCCAACCTAATCACCCTGCAGCACTGCCTCCCCCCTGCATCGCAAATGCCTGAAACATGGCAAGAGCCTGCCTTCCTCCAGTCTGCCATCCTAATTCACTGGTGAAAGTCTGAATAACTAGAAAGGAGGGGAGGGAAGATAAGGACCGAGGGAAAGAGTGGCTGACTCAAGGGAGTAGATTCCTGGGAAAAGCAGTCAATAAGGAGCTATGTTTGTTGTTGCTATTTATTTTTTAAATTAATTGAGACAGAGTTTTACTATGTATGTATTTATCTGAGATGGGGTCTCATTCTGTTACCCAGGCTGGAGTGCAATGGTACAATCACAGCTCACTGTAGTCTCAAACTTCTGGGCTGAAGTGATCCTTCCACCTCTGCCTCTAGACTATCTGCGATAGGCATGTGCTACCACTCTGCTAATTTTTAAATTTTTTGTAGAGAAGGGGACTTGCTCTATTGCCCAGGCTTATCTTGAACTCCTGGCTTTAAGCCACCTCCCAATGTACTGGGATCATAGGCCTGTGCTACTGTGGCCAGCTGTTACTGTTTAACTTTTTAAAACTTCCTAGGAGCTGTCTTCCCTGTAGGGGCAGAGGACAAATTCCCAGAAAGCAGTAGTCAGTGAGACCCAGGCTTGTTGAGGAACATTTATATGTATTTTGTGGGAGAAAGGTGGGTATTCTTTGATTTTCCTTAAACTGGTTATATTCTAACTTGACTAGGTATACCTTTATTTTTATAGAGTGTCGTGCTGTCACAGCTCACAGCAACCTCAAACTCTTGGGCTTTAGCGATTTTCTTTCCTCGGCCTCCCAAGAAGCTGGTTCTCTTGCCTCACCCTCTCAAGTAGCTGGAACTACAAGTGCCCGCCACAACACCTGGCTATTTTTTGGGTTGCAGTTGTCATAGTTGTTTGGCAGGCCTGGACTGGGCTCCAACCAGTCACCTTCGGTGTATGTGGACGGTACCCTACTCACTGTGCTACGGGCGCCAAGCCTAGGCATAACTTTAGAAAGAACCTAATTCACTAGGAACTTCCTAGTTTTGGCTGCTAAGCAGGAGGGAAAAAACCTATCCTCCCTTCTTTTTTTATTTTTTTAGAGACAGTCTCACTTTGTCGCCCTTGATAAAGTGATATGGCATCATAGCTCACAGCAACCTCAAACTCTTGGGCTCAAGTGATTCTCTTGCCTCAGCCTCCAAAGTAGCGGGGACTACAAGGTCCTGCCACAATGCCCAGCTATTGTTTTAGAGATAAGGTTTTGCTCTTGCTCAGGCTGGTCATGAACTCATGAGCTCAGCAATCCACCCATCTCGGCCTCCCAGAGTGTTCCTTTCTTTTTTTCAAGGCAGAGAAAATGTGGGCTACAGAGCTAGTTAGACCTGGGTCCGAATCCCAGCTCCAGTAATTATTGCATTGTCCAAGGCCAGTCACTTAACACTTTGGTTTTCTCCTCAGTAAATGGGACTGGCACCCCCCAACAGACGCTGACGTTGAGATAGGCCTCTCCTGTAGTGCTCAGTGAGGGTCAGCTGTGATTCCTGTACCCCTGGGGAACCTGCTCTGTTCTCATGTGATAAAACAAAGTCCACGAGATGAAGAAGTTTATGCTAATGTGGCATTGGTGAGGACAGCATTAGAATCAAATTTTCCCACAAGCATCAATGTGAGGAGGCCAGTGAGTTTGCCAGTGAGCAGGGACCAGTAAGAAGCACAGCCCCTGTAGCAGTTGACCCCAAAAGCCAACTAGCTCCTAAATTTACTCAACTACTCATTAACAGACTCAGTTTAACAAGTATTCAAATATTCATTAAGCTTCCACTATTTACTTGGTATTTAAAATATTTTAGTAGATGAGTTTGTGTGACCTCCTAGTGACAACAGAGTAACCTTGGAAAAAGAATGCCTCATTTCTCCTGAATTTAGTATTACTACTAAATGCAATCGACCTGCCTCGGTTCCAGATAGGTTAAGACTAGGGCCTTACCATAGAAGGCAGCCAGGGCATGTCACATGGACAAACCACAATAGCTAGCAGCAGAGCACACATCCAGCCTGGACAAGTCTTTTGACCAGGACTGCTAGGGAGGGGCTAAAAGTTTTCTAAAATATCCATGAAAGGACAGAAAAAAAAAAAAGTTTAAATCCAATGTGTGACAGAAATCATCTTTGGAGAACTGATACTTCTAAATCAGTTTCTATTTCCTTATAGAAGGGGTGCAAATGCCCTGATTAACTGAAATTTCTAATTTTGTTGGTCCATCTATTCAGAAGACAAGATGTGAGGAACCCCAAATAAATAAATTAGTTTACTTCAACCAAACAATATAAAATACTATAACATTTATGATATGTGATACATGGTAATTTGTAAAGTGGTAAAAGATTTGGCAATTAATACTAATGTGCTTCTCCTTGGTTCTCTTCTGTTACTTGTCTGTCGTAAGTTACTTGGTTTTTGCCTCACCCTAGAAACTTACCATAAGGAAGCAGAGTAGCATAGCAAATCTATCGCCAAAATCACATGTTGACTTTGGTTATTCTATTCATGTAGGTAGAAAAGAAGCCAGAGGGATCCCCTACATGGAGCAAGCAGAATACTGTATCATCATTACCATTCAGCTATGCAGTCAATACAAAATTTATTCAAATTAGGTTAAAAACCTCATTTTATAGAAGTAAACATTGGCTGAACTTTGATGCTTATGTGTTGCTCAATGATTAAGATGGATTGGAGTAAGATGGATTGGAAAGGCAGGTTTTGGCAGTAAAAAATTCTGAGGAAATAACTCTTGACAGATCTAATACTTTGATTGTCTAAGTAACCAGAATAATAGGCTTTAATATCTACCTGGAAAGGGGTAAGGAGCAATCCCTCCCTCAGCAATCCTGGAGACAGAAAACTCAGCTTACCGTGGAGCGATGACATCTAATCAACAAGACAGTGAGCTTTTTTGGCAATGGTTTCAGCTAAGTAGGTAGTTTAGAAAAAATTTTTATCAATTTTCCCTTTTTGTCTCCATAAAACTAATGATTATGAAACCAACCAACTTCAACGAAGTATTAAAGTCATGCCTGAGCTGGGTATAGTGGCTAACACATATAATCCCAGCTACTTGGAAGGCTGAGGCAAGGAGTTTGAGGCCAGCCTGGGCCACACATAGTGAGACTGTGTCTCTTAAAAAAAAAAAAAAAATTAAGTAGTGCCTAGCACATGATAGGAGCTCATAAAACACATACTAATTTTTTAAGAATATAAGAACTCCACGATTTCCCTAAGGGGAAATGTGGGAAAGTAGAAAAAAATAAAATAAAAAAGTATAAATTAGGCATTGGTGAATGTGCCTCTAGTCTCAGATACTTGGGAGGATAAGGGGAAGGATCAGTGAGCCCTGCAGTTCAAGGTCAGTCTGGGCAATACAGTGAGACCCTTTTTCTCTCTCTTAAAAAAAAAAAAAGGATAAAATTAGTCATTATTCTCATGATCTTAAAAACAAATCTAATAAAAACTATCCATATCAAGATATAGATCATTAACACACAAGGATTCTTGATATGTCTAGGATGGATTAAAGAGAAGAGAGTGGCCTCCTGGAACCATTTAGGATTGTGGACTCAGCTGCTCCAAGTCTTTGTTTCTTCATAGACAAATTGACATGATTCATTAATCCACATATTTCTGAGATGCTATATATTTGGAAAATATAAAACACCATAGCCATACAAATGTTGAGTATATATTGTCTTATTCAGAAAGAGTATCTAGTCTAGTGATTCATATATATTCAAATCCTATCTTGACTTTGGGTTGGAAACTCCACATCATCACATTCTGCTTTAGTTTATACAGAAATGTAGTGAAAGCAGATTTTGTGGCATTAAGATGAAAAACTTTAATGCATTAGTTAAATTATTTTTCTCTTTACATTTTGGGCATCTTCACCTCAAGGCCAGTTAATATTATAATTTTTCCTAGACAGATATATGGAGTGATGATTAATCCAGGAATTCTGTAGAAAGTGCTATGTTCCCACAAAGGGCATGGATACAGTGATAACAAGTGTCTAGCTCTCCAACATGTAATTGAACTTATTATTTCACCTAGTATTTGAGATTCTTTGTGTTGAGTTAAAAAAACTTGTTGCATCAATCTGATTGCTTTAGAGTTCATACTCCTCATATATTACCTGAAGAAAAAGAGTCATTAAAAATTATTAATTTAGTAGAAGAGTTTGAAAACTTTACCACTGTGTGGTTTGTTTGCCCAAAACAAGTTAGCCCTAATGGCAACCATGTTCAGGAATCCAAGAAACCCAGAAAGAAATAGGTACAGTTGCACAGACCATTCATCAGTGACAAAGAGTCAGTAAACGGTTAGAAAACAGAGAGAGCTTGTAATAATGAAAAAAGGACAGAGTTTAGTAACCACTTATTTTCTTTTAAAAACACATAACCACATTAACTTTTTGCTTTATACAACCATCTAGGAACTATAAAACAGTACCACATTGTGCATTTAACCTACTTATCAAGAAGGGAACTCCACATGTCATAAGAATTCTACCCACAGGAGAAGGAAAAAGGAGACAGCTAATAGCATAGTCACAGATACAACATGAGTCCAAGCAAGCATCAATTCTTTGATGTCACCTTTTCCATTTATCAGAGTAGAGAGTAAGAAAGACAGCAAGGGAGAAAAGAGGGAAAGAAAGAAGCACCACAGAGGACTAATCACAATCCATAGTTACTTTTGACAACCATAGCTCAGGGTTTCATAGAACAGCATCATTTGACCAACATAATGTGGCGGGGGAAGGGAGGTAAAGGAAACACAAGTAGTGGGAGAGGATTTGAAGAAAGAAATACATATTCCACCCGCTTCTCCTCCTAATATTCTTCTGATACAAGCTTGTGAAAATCAAAAAAATGGCAAGCAATTAATCGTCACAATGTGATAAAAGTTTAAGAGTTTTGTTCTTTTTGCAATTGAAAAGTGAGTGGCTCACAATTTTACTTTACAGTTCCAAAGAATAACAATGTCATGAACAATTACTCTTTAGGGATTTCCCACAATTTCTCTCCTCATTTCCACCAAGCTGGGAACAGTCAGGAAATTGTAGGTAGTGAATCCTTGCTTTCTTAGAAGTCCACATCTTTCTAGTAGTATTGCAGTCTTTCCTCTGATTTACAGTGGTACAGAGGAAAGGGCATAGGAAGATCGCTAAGGTAATATGGTGGAAGTTAGTCAAGTAACTTGTTTCAAGGTATACAAGATGAGACTGTAATTAGCAGACATACTGAATCCAAGGCAAACAATGGGTTATTTGATTGTCCTCCTAGGCTGATGGCACCATACAAAAAACAAAACAACTGGTATTTGATTTGATAATAAAATAAACCAAAGGTTTGCTACAAGAAAACATGCTTCAGTTGAAAATTAGTATAGTGATTCTCAACTTCAGGGGAAACTCTTATCTTGTCCCTCTTACTTCCTCTTCTACCATAAGTAAACATACATATTCTGGAAGGTTGTTTTTAAGGGTCAGCTCAGCTCAGTGTCAGAATTTCGATGATTCACGTAAGAAAGGCTTTATGAGCCATACCAAGCAGCAGTCTCTTCTCCATCCCCAGGCAAACTTCTGTATAGCTTAAGTTAAGCTCTTCTAAACCTAGTAAGATGCTTTTACTTTTTCATATTTGTGAGTAGGGTGTAGGTAATGCTGGTTAAACTGTTGGTTCATAACACCAATCAGCATAATTTCCTTATGCTATAATTACTATATATTAACCACATTATCATATGCTCTAACATCATACAGAATAAATTTGAGTACAATGCTGAAAGGGGAATTTTTAAGATTTACTATCAAGACTTATCCTTATTACAAAGGAAATGCAAAAATGTAGGTGCATTTAGGTAATTTAGAAATTTTCTTCTTTACCTAACTTTTCAAAAGTTCTACCAGAATTTCTATGTTCTTCATCTGACATTAATTTCTTAGTAGATTTGAGAAAAGCATGGTGATTTTGCAGTTGAGAGAGAGCTATAGATTCAACAATTTTTTAAATGAGAGGCAATCTTAAAAGATTCAAATATGTTATAAGGTAGGAAGTACTTATTTTTTGAGACTTAGGTAAATTTCATGCAAACTATAAAAAGAAAACAATAATAACCTAAAGTCTGTTTAACAGATAAAAGTGCAATCACTTCAGAGAATCCCAAGTTTTGAATAAAATTCTATTTTTTTCTTAAAATGAGAAACTTTTCTAATGACTGTTTAGAAAGTTGCATTTAGGAATAAAGAACTATTTCCCAAATAATGCAAAGTAATGGGGGAGGGAAGATAGGAAAATAATAGCAGGTATTTCCCAGAAACGTGATTATAACCACTGACGGGAGGTATGGAGAGGCATCACCTTTGTGTCACCAACCTAACGAACTTTCCTGACTGGCTTCTGCACTAAGGTCCAACATCTAGCTTTTCTTTGCTAGCTCCAAAATGATTTTATTTCTTTTCAACTAAATGTCTGTTAATCTGATGCCTGTATGACTCTGTACTAAGTTACTTTTTTCTATTTTTACCTTGCCTTTTTTATTCAGAAATGGATGAACTGCTTTTTCTAGTTACTGAGAATATACTTGTGTCAAACCATGATGGAAAGATACCATGTATCAATAAGTTACTTCTCCTGAAAGCTCAGTTGAAACTGCAGAACTCTCCTTTAGGATATTGGAGAGCCACTGATCTTAGGGGCTGGGCTCCACTTTCCTTCTCTAAAGGGTTCGTGTAAGTTACTGCTGGGTGAATGGTGTTTTCCTCTTGAACCACTGCTTCTGAATCTGAAGCAAAGAAGCCTGCCTGTCATTTAATCGGGACATCAGACTCATGACATCAGAATGAGTCAATGGGAAAAAAAGTCCTATGTGGGTTTTCAACTACTTTGTAATCTTACACATTGCCATAATACCCTAATTAATGATTTAATTTTTTATTTCATTGTCTCTCTATATGATATGAAATCACCAATTATTCTACCACAATGGTTTAGACAGCCTTAAATCTAGGGGCTCCTTGTACACAGAAAATAAACCACTTTTGTCTTCTAACTTCTCTACATACATCGATGCTCTCTGTACTCATAAAATGAAAAATGAATTTCATTCTTTTATATATGCCTTATTTTCATTCCTTTGAGAAGCACCATAACTGATATTAAAAATTTAGTGATTCTCAAAATTAAAACTAAAATTTCTAAACCTAAAATTAGAGGAACTTTTACCTTTGGTTAGGTTGCTGCTCCCGTGATAATTCATTTTTCAGAGTTCTATTGAGAGTTTTAGTGTACAGGAGCCCCCAATAAAATTTTAAGTGGACACAGCATTTATAACTGCTGGGGCATATAAAATTTGGAAGAGGAAAATGTATGTTTCCTTTTTTTTTTATTATTATTTAAGACAGAGTCTCACTTTGTCACCGTTGGTAGAGTGCCATGTTGTCATAGCTCAAAGCAATCTCTCATTCTTAGGCTCAAGGGATTCTCTTGCCTCAGCCTCCTGAGTAGCTGGGACTACAGGTGCCCACCACAATGCCTGGCTATTTTTTAGAGATAAGGTCTTGCACCAGCTCAGGCTGATCTTGAACCTATGAGCTCAGGCAATTCACCCTCCTTGGAACTCCCAAGTGTTGGGATTACAGGTGTTAGCCACTGTAACTGGCTATATTGCCTCTGTTGAGGGAAAAACTTAAATGTGTACTTTGTCTCTATACATCCTCTTTTGATGAGGAACAGCCCTTTTTTCTCTTTACAGCTTTAAGAGGATCATAGAACTGTGCATTTAAATATTTAAGCTTCTGTCATGGTACACTCAAAGTTACATGAGCCTTATTTTTGAATATACTATGCCAGTAAGACAACACCAGAAAAGGAATACATTTTATCATTGTGTTGTGTATGAAAAAATACTAATTACGGTCTAGTATCATAACAATTGAAGAAAGACCAAACTGGCCATAGGCTACATTGAAGTAAAAACATTGGGAAGGTCAAATACCAGAAGTCATCTATAAGATTTTATGTGTGTCATCATATAATTTACTAACAGAGAATGAAGCTGACAACCCAAATGTCTCTGAATACACATTAGTACCACCAATTTTATTTGCACAAGAAAGACTGGTCCACTGGATTTCTTTATGTAACTCAGTAATAATTACTGCTATTTCTTGACAGACCAGTAATATCTTCCCCATAGTTTAAAGTATAAAACCCAGAATATTTAGGAAAAAAAAGCCAAGTATAAATAATGCAACCTTTAATTTACCAAGGGTCACTAAATTGTTACCACTGATTATTATAAATGATTCTATTTATTTAAACTAAAAAAGAAAAACAAACCAGTAATTAAATGTTTCCTCTTTAGTTTTGGGCCAAGGGATATGCTTGGCAAAACATAAAAAAGCAATAGAAGCCACAACGTTGTATGATTCTTCAGGGGGAAAAAAAAGCCAAAATTCAATTTATAGAGGGAATAAATTTGGAAGCTTGTCAGAATAAACATGGAAGAAACTGAAAGAAACTATTTGTCAGTTAACTGATACAATTTTGGTAATAACTTTAATATAGTCTACTGGGATTATGAGAGGGATGAGTAAAGACCGGAACACACGGGAGAAGAGCTGCTGACAAAAGGAGTGTATTAAAGGGCAGTGACCAAATGGTCTGAAAACTAAGCAAGTAGTAAGAGCTGCCTTTTCACTTATTTCTTTGTCTATAATTAAGCTGAAAACAATAGAAGTATATTTACTTTCATGAATCTGCTGATGTTGATTTTGAAATCTTTATCTGGGACTGGTGGGGGGAGTAAAAGACACTTTATTTTTTTCCTGGAATTTATACTTTGTAAGGTAATGAAATGTTAAATTTAACATCTTCAAGAAAGTAAAATCCCTATGGTTTTGGGCTTACTTGGATGACTACAGAACAAGGGAAGAATAAAGACAAGTGAAAATGGGCACTGTGGATAGTCCATAATACTCTGAAATGTCTAAGAAATATACTTTTTATATATGACCAAGTTCAGATCCCCAAAATTTTTAAAGTAGGTTTTCTGTCATGGGATGGCATGAAATTAAATTTTCATCCGTAAAATTGCTGGGAGAAATGGCTGCCAAGGTCTTTTGTATCGATGTAATGTGAAAGAGGAAGGATAATTCGTTCCATGTGCTCAAAAATATGATTTTCCCACAAAAGACTTTTAATTTGAACAAATTCTGGCTAAAGTGGTTGAGCTCAGAAGAACTATCTAATAAGGGTGTAGAGAGTCTCTGAAATAGCTATCTCCTAATTCAGAGTTAGTAAGGATTATACTACAATTACCCTACATGCTGTAACATAAGGCAGAACTTCAGTTGTTAGGGTTGAAATATGGCAAATGTATTCCACATCTGTTTTGTAAAAAATTAAAAAAGTATCAGAACCTCTTCTGTGAAGTTCAGCTGGTAGTATGGAAGTGTGGGGATGCCTTGTTATGAGAGAGATGCTTAGGACTCTAATGCAGCAGCAACTTAGAAAGTCAGTGATGAAACTTTGGCTTAAAATTAAAAAGAAAGTAAAGAAAAAAGTCAAACTGGTGCAAGTTGTCTCCCAAAAAACGTATGGTGGGACTGACCTTCATAAATGTCATCCAACATTAGTTTCCCCTGTCTTCTTTCACTGATACCACCTTCATTGCACAGGAATTATATCATTCTCTTATGGTTAAGTTTCATAAATAATGAGAAAACTATATGTAACAAATACATCATATTTCCCACCCACCCAGCAACCCTCCCCCAAATAAGAAAAGTTACATCAAATTAAAAAGTAGCTTCGTGAATGAAGGTACTGCTCTAAGTTGCACTTTTCCTGCAAGTGCGGCCAGTGCCTTTGCGCTGGATATGAAGGAAAGGAAAAAATTCTCCACATAAACTGACAAAAAATTTAAAAACCAATGTCCGGTTTCAACCAGTCAAAACCGGGCCTAGCAGAAGCTGAGCAGTCTTGGAACCATCCCATCACAGGGTCCCTCCAATGCCTGTTCTTCATCCTGACAGGTATCTGTGTCCTTGTGATTGTAAACAATCCATAAGATATTATGTTTTTGTTCCTTAAAACATCCTCTGATTGGCAAAATGAAGTAAATATTTGTTTTAAAAAATAGAAAATGAAAATTAAACCAGAAGAAAAGAAAAGAAACACAGTGAGCTTGTTTGGAGTCCATAGGATCCGATCTGGAAGAGCTCGGAAAATGTGTTACGTGTTTTCTCCTGTTTTCAGCTGGAAAGGTACTAGAGGTTGCGTTGGTCAAGAACAGAACTGTAGAGTAGGAAAACCAATGATGTTAATTTAGACTTCAGAGAATTCAAGTGTTAGCTTCATCATCTGTGTCTTCTATCAATACCTTAGTGTCACGAGCCTTGGATCTAGTGGTAACAAAGGAAAAAGAAGAACTTAGTCCATTGTTAAAATACAAACACATTTGCAGGATTAAGTACATTTCCAATTTTACCACCATTACATATACTTCCTAAACAGTTGCTATCTACTGTACTAGATGGATTATTCCTGGAGTTTCCTATTTAATTTCAAGTATGCTTAGGAAAACACTAAGAAAGTAGAAGAAGGTAACGAGAACAACAGAAGGTCATGTGCGATGCAGGACAGTAGTAACTTGGAATAAGATCTGAATTTGAGTGCTGGCTTTGATTTTATCATGCATCTCTTTGACTTGAGTGCCTGTTTCCATCTCTGTGAAGCAGGAAAAACACTTATTTCACCTAATGCCATTTTTGCCTCAGGAAGACAGTGTCTATATCAAGTGTATATCAATTTTTACACCCATGGGTGTGTAAAAATCAATAAAGTATTAACCAAATATAAGGAATTATGATGAGGATGATGGAAATACCATTTGAAGTATGCATGGAAAACTAGGAGAGTGAGCCAGCAGAAGACAAGGAAGTAACAGTTGTTTGTCCCTCAGGTTGCCCATAAAGTTGCCATACATAAGGAAAATGAGAAATTGTAGCTAAATATACCTTTGTTTACAAAATATTCATTACAAATTTTACAAAGAGGTGACCAACACATAGAGAATATTTTGTAAATATTTTGTAAAATTTTGCAATGAATATTTTGTAAATAAAGGTATATATAGCTATAATTTCCCATTTTCCCTATGTATGGTGACTTTGTGGGTGACCTTTGGAATAGCATGTAGTTGACAAACTATAATGCAGAAGAGGAAGGAGACTCGTTATAAATTACATGAGAACCTAAATAGGATAAAGTGGTTGAAGTTATAGTGATATTATAATGAAGCATCTTTTAGCCCAACATAACCTGCCACTATAACTATATAGCAATAAAATTAGATGTCTCATATGATTATGAACTTCATCATTTTCTTTCTTTCTTTTTTTTTTTTTTGAGACAGTGTCTCAAGCTGTAGCCCTGGGTAGAGTGCCGTGGCATCACAGGTCATAGCAACCTCCAACTCCTGGGCTTAAGCAATTCTCCTGCCTCAGCTACCCAAGTAGCTGGGACTACAGGCGCCCGCCACAACACCGGGCTATTTTTTGGTTGTAGTTGTCATTGTTTGGCAGGCCCAGGCTGGATTCAAACCCGCCAGCTCTGGTGTATGTGGCTGGCACCCTAGCCGCTTGAGGTACAGGCGCTGAGCTCATCATCACTTTTGATTGTCTATTAAAACAAAATGACCATCTATCTATTCAGAATGCTACAGAAGAGATTCCTGCATTAGATAAAAATGGGATTAGGTAACAACATATTTTTTAATTAGGAAGCCCCATGAGGTGAAAATGGAATCTGTTCCTATTTGACAGAAGAAACTGACATTGAAAAAGGTTAAGGATATGCTAAAGGTTGCATAAGTTCTAAAGTCAGCACTTAGATTTGGATCTTATTTTAGATTCTTCACTCTTTTGGGTTATACAGAGACTGGTCTATTCTAAATGTCTTCCTCTCCTTGCTGTCTAGTTTCCCCGTGTTTTTCCACCTGAAATATAACGTAATAATCTATTACCCAAGAGCCTCCGGTTCCTGACAGAGAAATAGTGTATGTTTAGATTGCCCTCTGCTGGTATGTGACAGGATTATTAGACTTTTCAAAATCAGGAGCTTGATGAGATGATCACCAAAATCATTTTCTTCTGGCCTTTGGCCGTTTATCTTGCTGAGTTACTCAGTGCTCCCCTGCCCCAGATTCTCTGAATTCTGCTTCCCTGGGATAACAGAACCATGTTTTTTTTTTTTTTTTGAGGCAGAGTCTCAAGCTGTCGCCCTTGGTAGAGTACCGTGGCATCACAGCTCACAGCAACCTCGGACTCTGGGGCTTAAGTGATTCTCTTGCCTCAGCCTCCCATGTACCTGGAACTATACACGCCCACCACAACGCCTGGCTATTTTTTTATTGTTGCTGCAGTTGTCATTGTTGTTTAGCTGGCCCAGGCCGGGTTTGAACCTGCCACCCTTGGTGTATGTGGCTGGAGCCATAACCGCTGTGCTATGGGTGTGGAACCCCATGCTTTGTTTTGATGCTCTTCCTACTGACCTCCCTGACCATTTGTGCATCTTTCCTTTATCTCCTTTTTTTCCCCTGGCCAAAGCGGTTTAGCCAGAAAAGTAGACTCAGTTCCCTGCTCTCTGCTTTTCTTTTCTTTTCTCTTCTCTACCTTCTTCTCTTCTGGGAACTTCCAAATCTCTATCTGAAGCTTTGGTAAGTCTACTCTAGTCCCCTATTTCCACTGAGTTACTGTTACCACTTCCTGTTTGTTACTTGATCCAAAACGTCTTCTTACATTCCTTTTGGTCCTCAATTATAAGCATGCTAATCTTGTCATTGCCCCATACTTAAAAATACTGCAATAGCCTTACAGTTGGTTTCCTGGTCTTCAGTTTTCCCTTTCCTAATGTATTCCATACAGTGCCATTAAAACTTCCTAGGATACCACTTTCACAATGTCATCCCTCCCTCTGTGGAAAAATTCTCTGCCTGTAAGATCCAGCTTGCACTTTTCTTTTACAATCACAGTTCATCTATTCAGCTAAATTTTTCTCACTAGAGTTCTAGTCACATGGATTTTCTTTCTGCCCCTCATTCCACCTTTATGTCTTTACTGCCCTTTATTTCCACCTTCATGCTCTAACTGTGCCTCTAACCCCTTCAAACACTCCTTTATCCTTTAGAAACTGCTTATGTTCAACTTAAGTATCTTCCTTCATTCCAATTTACTATGCTATTTGCTGTCTCAAAATTTCAAATGCAGTCACCATATATTGTACATTTAGTATAACTTTAAACAATATATGCATACATAGTCATTGATAAAGATATTGTAGATATTTAATAAGACAAAAATAATAACAGTTTATGCTTAGCGAGCTCTGTGAGGAAACTGGTATAATAAGTTCCACATAATAACAGATTTAATGTACTTAATCACTCTATGAGCAGGAACAAGATTAATCCCAATTTACAGATGAGGGATAATATAGAGAAATTAAGTAATTTGGTCAAGTACATAAAATTGTTAAGTTAAAAATTATTTGAATACAAAATATATAAAAGAATTAAACAAATCACTCTCCAACTAAGTTTTTGCCAGTGTATCTTTAATGCTAAATTAGCAAATAATGCATTAATGACATTTATTATTGTGCTAAGACATTCTATAGGGTGTATTGATATTACTGTTTTTTGTGGGTGAAAAATGGTTGGATATCAGTGATTTCTTTTGGTTCAACCTGCTAGTTTTTTAGTTTAAATGTTACTCCGTGCTAGAACCCAAAGGAGATACATCTCACAGAGAGGAAGCCATACTTACTGAGAGGCGAGGTGAGGCCGGCGCAGGGATATGGTCTGGCTGTATTTCCATGATCGATTTTTCTGGCGGTTTCGTACCCCATCATCCTGGTCCATCATCTGCTCTAGGAGTGTCTGATCATCTGCATTCAGAGGGGCCACAGAGATGTCCCGCACAGCACGGAATTCACCACAGTTATTCAGATGTTCATTTTCCAGGCGAAAGAAGTTCCACACAAATCGCCTTAGCAAAATGGAGTAGATCAAACAAATTACTTATAAAATTTTAATATATTACTACTACCTGTAAACCTCCCAGAATATTAAGTTTCTACTTATGGAAACAAAAACAAAGAATTAAGGGCTAGAATGTTAAAATAAAGTAGGAAAAGATGGTGTAGAGGTAGGAGAAAGGGAAATAAGAGTGAACTATACAAAAGGGAGGGTCTCAGAGAATGCAGTTTTAGAGTACTCATTCTTTTACTTTATTCGACAAATACTCAATGCCTACTATAAGGCAGGAAAAGGCATGGAACAAGACAAAGTCTCTGCTATTATAAGGTGCAATTTCCAGAGACAGATAACAAGCAAGAAAATAATCAATCGGCTAAGGATAAGCAGCTGGAAGACAATAAAGAGGACCAGGAGGGAGAGAATGCCATCTGAAGACTGATTAGGGAAGCTTCTCTGAGGAGATGGCAGCCAGCAAAGACCTGGATGACACAGTACAGCAAGTTGTGGAATAACCTTAGAGAAGTGTCGCAGGCAGAGCAAATGGCAAGTATAAAAAGCCCCAAATTGGAAAGGCCTTTGGTGTGTTGAAATAACGAGCAAGGTCAGTGGGGCTAGTGTAGGAAATAAAGATAGAAAAGGTAGAAAAGGGCTCGTCTATAGAGAACCTTACGAACTATAGCAAGGGGGTTACATTTTAGATCTGATGGAAAACAATGAGAGTTTTGAGCAGGAAAATAAAGTGATTTTTTTTAAAAAGATCATTCTACTTGCTGAATGGTAACATGATCACAGGGAGATAAGACAGCTAAAGAAAGACCAATTAGAAGGTTGTTGCAGTCTGATGCAGGATGTGAGTAGTCAGGGTTTCTGGTCTGAGGGAATGGTGACACCATTTGCTAAGATTGGAGAAGCAGGCTCGGTTGCTCCTATTAGGCTAGAGCTACTCATTAGATATCCAAGTGAAGAATTCAACAGATGGATGGACAAGAGTCTGCACTTCAAGGGAAGGTTTAGGGCTGGAGACAGCTTAAGGACAGTATTTCAAAACACTGGCTTAGGAGTAACATTACTGTAGGAAAGAAAAAAGCAAAGGATTAAACCCTGGAACACTCTAACACTCATAGTTTGGGAAGAGAAAGAAGAACCGGCCAAGGAGTGGAGAAGAAATAGCTAGTAAGACAGTGGAATGTAATTTCTGAGAAGTCAAGTGAAGAAAGCATTGGCTGAGAAGTAAGGTAAGTACAAAAAACTGACCATGAGATGTAGCAAAATAGACAGGCAGTATGATCTAAAAGCATAGACTCTGGGAGATGATCCTGGCTCTACTACTTAATAGTTGTGATAACCTTGGAGGAGTTACTTCAGTGTCATGAGTAGAATGGAATTATAATAGTAATGATTTCATAAGATTGTTGTGAGGATTCAATAAGTTAATAAATGTAAAGGGCTTAAAACAATCCCAGCTACATAGTGTCTGTTGCTACTATTATTATGATTACAGATTAGCAAAAATGGTTTGAGTATTGTCAACAAATACTTGGGTTGAATTAAAAAAAGAATGGGGTTTATAAACTACCCCTCTAACAAAGGATTAATAACCATGATATATAAGGAGCTGAAATAATAAGAAAAAATAATCTGATTAAAAATGGGCAAAAGGGGCGGTGCCTATGGCTCAGAGGAGTAGGGCACCAGCCCCACATGCCAAAGGTGGCAGGTTCAAACCCAGACCCGGCCAAAAAAAAAAAATATCCAAAAAAAAGGCAAAAGATGTGAGTAGACATTTCTCAAAAGAAGACATAAATGGCCAGAAGTATATGAAAAAACACTGAATATCACTAGTCATCAGAGAAATAACTGCATTTAATTATCCCATTTTAAATGTCATGAGATTATTACCTTTCTCTGATGAGATACCACCTTATCCCATTTAAAATGGCTATCAAAAAGGTAGGTAACGGATGCTGACAAGGATGTGGAAAAAGGGGTACTCTTATATACTGTTCATGGAAATGTAAATTAGCACAGCTGCTATGGAAAACTATATGAAGGTTTCTCAAAAAACTAAAAATAGAATTACCGGGGTGGAGACAAGATGGCTGACTGAAGCCAGCTTTTCACCGAGGCTCCCATCCAGAAGGAGAGTTAAAGGACAGAAATTTAGCAAGTAACCTGGTGGATTAGAGCTGCATCAAGAGAGAAGGTTGAAGAATGCACATCAACCCCGCTGAGGTGAGCTGCAACCCCAAGGATACAAACCAAAGGTACAAAATCCATCACCACGTGGACGGGAGTCCCCTCCCCCATCGAACGGCTCAAAGTGCCCCACAAAACAAACGAGCAGAGTTCAAAGGTCCTCCCACTTCATTCCACGGGAAAGACCCTCTAAAAACTGGACCTACCTCCCCTACTAGGGTGTCACAGCATTCTCCTGCCAGGCTAAAACTGTATAGACCTGTATATATTCTCTACCTGCAATTCTGAGCTCCCAGCACTCCCCTCCACTCTCACTCTGAGGTCTGGAAGCCTGTCCCCCAGGAGTCTGGATTCTTGGGTGATTTCTCAAGGGATGTGGACAGGGCCAAAACTGCAGCTGGTCAGTGCTGATTCTACGGCACGGGAGTGAGGATAGGACTGTCAGCTGAGAGGGAACAAGCTGCGGTGGCCTGAGGCGCAGAGCAGCAGCCATTTTTTTGCAACAATAGGGCACACTTCTGGACATTCTGAGCCACACCTCCTGTCTCCCTGGGCAACCAGAGGAGGCTAGGCATCTTCTCAGGTGGCAACCACCGCGGAACAGATCTGGGACAGAAATGCAGGCCCTGTGAGTAAAGGGTTTGCCTGAGGCGGTACTGGCCTGGGTGGAGGGCAGGGACTAGAAACACACGTGCAGAGCTGGGAAGTTCCCAGGGCAGGGCTAACCCAGAGGACAGCTTTACTGAGCCTAAGACGCCCCCAGCCTTCAGGGGATCGTCAGCCTATAGACAATGGAAGGCAGGAGGCGAGAACTGACAGCTAACCAAATACAAACATGCAGGAGCAAAGACAGGGCCTGAGGTGCAGGCTCTGGAAACTCAAGACAGCTTCTCTTCCGCAGGGGAATTTAGCAGGGACAGAAACAAATTCCTGCAAAGTTGTTATGTTCTGTTCTGTCAGTAACATCAATCAGGGGTGGGGCTGGGACTGAGTGAACACTCCCCAGCCTCCATCAAGCACCTGAGGTTGTCGGGCCTCACCTTCCCCTGCTAGATAGAGGCAGAGCACAGTGGCCTGGCTGAGCAGAAATAGATTTCCTTGTGATTCAGGCAAGTGCAACCCCCTGGAGTATCTGTTCACTAGAGGCAACTGGGTCACAGCCCTGCGGGACTATCAGTGACTGGGTGTGACAGAAGTGCAAGGTAGGGAAGGAGGCAACAACCTTCCCAGACTAATCTATTTGCTGGGTGGGTCCTTCTGACTCCACGGAGCACTGGAGCAAGCCATATCTGAGTAGTCACCAGACCCCTGTGATCCAGTTGCCAGAGACCTTTTAAACTCTCCCAACTGAGACAGGTGCTGACTGAGACAATTGATTTGGACCTTTTGAACTGAGCCACTCACCTGGGGACTATCCAGGTGGTGCCCTGGGTGTGTGGTTGTAGGAAGGTTTGATTTTTCTTTTCAAATTGTTGCCTGTGGTGGGTGGGGTGACTTAATTGCTGGTATTTCTCCACAGCTGAGATTTCAACCCAGAGTAACTGTTTCACTAGGGTCGAACAGAGACCAGCTGAAAACAAGACAGAACCACTTAGCCCCACCACACGAAACAGGTCCCCAGTTTCTCAGGCCATAGCTCTGTATGGGTCCTCGACAAAGCTCCAGGGGAAAAATCAAACAGTGTAAACAATCATGGGTCGAAATCAGCTGAAAAACTCTGGAAACATGAATAACCAGAATAGATCACCACCCCAAGGAAAGATATGGCAGCTGTAACTGAAGATCCCATTCATAAACTGCTGGCCGAGATGTCAGAAATCGAATTCAGAATTTGGAATGCAAACAAGATTAATAAAATGGAGGAAAATTTGGAATTAGAAATTCAAGCAGCAATTCAAAAGTCAGAATTAGAAATTCAAGGAGAAATTCAAAAGTTGTCTCAAGAATTTAACGAATTTAAAGACAAAACCACCAAAGATTTTGATGCACTGAAGCAAGAATTTGCAGCTCTCAAAGATCTGAAAAATACAGTAGAATCCCTCAGTAACAGAGTGGAGTAAGCAGAAGAAAGGATTTCTGACATTGAAGACAAAGACTTTGAACGCTCCCAAACTCTCAAAGAGGAAGAGAAATGGAGAGCAAAAACGGATCATTCTCTCAGAGAGCTCTGGGATAATTCAAAGAAGGCTAATATCCACCTCATTAGATACCTGAAAGCGATGACGTGGCCTCTCAAGGAACAGAGGTCATTCTCCATGAAATTATGAAAGAGAACTTTCCAGACATGCCAAGAGATTCTGAAATTCAGATAGCAGACAGTTTCAGAACCCCAGCAAGACTCAATCCCAATAAGACATCCCCCAGGCATATCATAATTAACTTCACTGAAGTTAATATGAAGGAGAAAATTCTGAAAGCAGCCAGACGTAAGAAATCCATTACCTACAAAGGGAAGAATATTAGAATGACTGCAGATCTCCCTGCTGAAACTTTTCAAGCCAGAAGAGGGTGGTCATCAACTTTTAATCTCCTAAAGCAAAATAACATTCAACCCTGAATCCAGCTGTATCCAGCTAAACTAGGTTTCAATTATGATGGAGAAATTAAATACTTTAATGACATTCATATGTTGAAGAAATTTGTCATAACCAAACCATCTCTTCAGGATATTCTCAGACCTATCCTCCTTAATGACCAGCCCAATCCTCTACCACAAAAGTAAACTCACTCAGAAACTTTTGATCAAACTCCAATTTCCACAGTTGCGAAAGGATTAAAAATGTCCACTGGATGTTTGAAAAACTCAATACCCCAAATTTTACCAGACTTATCAATATTCTCCATTAATGTGAATGGCTTAAATTGTCCTCTAAACAGGCACAGGTTAGCTGACTGGAACAAAAACTCAGGCCAGATATTTGCTCCATATAAGTCACATCTTACCTTTAAAGATAAATATAGACTCAGGGTGAAAGGATGGTCATCCATATTTCAGGCAAATGGTAATCAGAAAAAAGCAGGTGTTGCAATTTAATTTGCAGACACAATAGGCTTTAAAGCAACAAAAGTAAGGAAGGATAAGAATGGTCACTTCATATTTGTTAAGGTTAATACTTAATATGATGAGATTTCAATTATTCATATCTATGCACACAACCAGAATGCACCTCAATTTATGAGAAACTCTAACAGACATGAACAACTTGATTTCCTCCGGCTCCATAATAGTTGGAGATTTCAACACTCCTTTGGCAGGGTTGGATAGAGCCTCCAAAAAGAAGCTGAGCAAAGAAATTTTAGATTTAAACCTAACCATCCAACATTGGATTTAGCGGACATCTACAGAACATTTCATCCCAACAAAACTCAATACACATACTTCTCATCAGCCTATGGAACATACTTCAAAATCGATCACATCTTAGGTCACAAGTCTAACCTCAGTAAATTTAAAGGAATAGAAATTATTCCTTGCATCTTCTTGGACCACCATGGAATAAATTTGAACTCAGTAATAACAGGAATCTGCATACTCATACAAAAACACGGAAGTTAAATAACCTTATGCTGCATGATAGCTGGGTCAGAGATGAGATTAACAAGGAAATTGCCAAATTTTGGGAACAAAATGACAATGAAGACACGAATTATCAGAACCTCTGGGATACAGCAAAGGCAGTCCTAAGAGGGAAATTTATAGCACTGCAAGCCTTCCTCAAGCGAATGGAAAGAGAGGAAGTTAACAACTTAATGGGACATCTCAAGCAACTGGAAAAGGAAGAACATTCCAACCCCAAACCCAGTAGAAAAAAAGAAATAACCAAAATTAGAGCAGAATTAAATGAAATTGAAAACAAAAGAATTGTACAACAGATCAATAAATCAAAAGGTTGGTTTTTTTGAAAAGGTCGATAAAATAGATAAACCTTTGACTAACCTGACCAGGAAAAATAAAGTAAAATCTCTAATCTCATCAATCAGTAATGACAAAGATGAAATAACAACAGACTCCTCAGAAATTCAAAAAATCCTTAATGAACATTACAAGAAACTTTATTCTCAGAAATATGAAAATCTGAAGGAAATTGACCAACACTTGGAAGCACATCATCATCCAAGACTTAACCAGAATCAAGTGGAAATGTTGAACAGGCCAATATCAAGTTCTGAAATAACATCAACCATACAAAATCTCCCTAAAAACAAAAGCCCGGGACCAGACGGCTTCATGTCAGAATTCTACCAAACCTTTAAAGAGGAACTAGTACCTATTTTACTCAATCTGTTCCAAAATGTAGAAAAAGATGGAAGACTACTCAACACGTTCTATGAAGCAAACATCACCCTGATCCCCAAACCAGGAAAAGACCCAACAAGAAAAGAAAATTATAGACCAATGTCACTAATGAATATAGATGCAAAAATATTCAACAAGATCCTAACAAACAGAATCTAGCAACACATCAAACAAATTATATATCATGACCAAGTCGGTTTTATCCCAAGGTCTCAAGGCAGATTCAATATACGTAAATCTGTAAGTATAATTCAGCACATAAACAAATTAAAAAACAAAGACCATATGATTCTCTAAATTGATGAAGAAAAAGCTTTTGATAATATCCAGCATCCCTTCATGATTGGAACACTTAAGAAAACTGGTATAGAAGGGACATTTCTTAAACTAATAGAGGCCATCTACAGCAAACCCACAGCCAATTATCGTACTGAATTGAGTTAAATTGAAATCATTTCCACTTAGATCAGGAACCAGACAAGGCTGCCCATTGTCTCCACTGCTCTTTAACATTGTAATGGAAGTTTTAGCCACCGCAATTAGGGAAGAAAAGGCGATCAAGGGTATCCATATAGGGATATAGGGTTAGAACAGATCAAACTTTTGCTCTTCGCAGATGATATGATTGTATACTTGGAAAAAAACAGGGATTCTACTACAAAACTCTTAGAAGTGATCAAGGAATACAGCAGCATTTCAGGTTACAAAATCAACATTCATAAATAGGTAGCCTTTATATATACCAACAATAGTCAAGCTGAAAAACAGTTAAGGACTCTATTCCATTCACAGTAGTGCCAAAGAAGATGAAATATTTGGGAGTTTTTCTAACAAAGGACGTGAAAGATCTCTATAAAGAGAACTATAAAACTCTAAGAAAAGAAATAGCTGAAGATGTTAACAAATGGAAGAATCAACATTGTTAAAATGTCCATACTACCCAAAGCAATATACAATTTTAATGCAATCCCTATTAAAGCTCCACTGTCATACTTTAAAGATCTTGAAAAAATAATACTCGTTTTATATGGAATCAGAAAAAAACTCAAATAGCCAAGACATTACTCAGAAATAAAAACAAAGCAGGAGGGATCACGCTTCCAGACCTCAGACTATACTATAAATCAATAGTGATCAAAACAGCATGGTACTGGCACAAAAACAGAGAAGTATATGTCTGGAACAGAACAGAGAACCAAGAGATGAATCCAGCTACTTACCATTATTTGATCTTTGACAAGCCAATTAAAAACATTCAGTGGGGAAAAGATTCCCTATTTAACAAATGGTGCTGGGTGAACTGGCTGGCAACCTGTAGAAGACTGAAACTGGACCCACACCTTTCACCATTAACTAAGATAGACTCTCACTGGATTAAAGATTTAAACTTAAGACATGAAACTATAAAAATACTAGAAGAGAGTGCAGGGAAAACCCTTGAAGAAATTGGTCTGGGAGAGTATTTTATGAAGAGGACCCCCCCCAGGGCAATTGAAGCAGCTTCAAAAATACTGGGACCTGATCAAACTAAAAAGCTTCTGCACAGCCAAGAACACAGTAAGTAAAGCAAGCAAACAGCCCTCAGAATGGGAGAAGATTATTTGCAGGTTATGTCTCCAACAAAGGTTTAATAACCAGAATCCACAGAGAACTGAAACGTATTAGCAAGAAAAGAACAACGGACCCCATCACAGGCTGGGCAAGGGACTTGAAGAGAAACTTCTGTGAAGAAGACAGGCGCATGGCCTACAGACATATGAAAAAATGCTCATCATCTTTAATCATCAAAGAAATGCAAATCAAAACTACTTTGAGATATCATCTAACTGCAGTAAGATTATCCCATATCACAAAATCTCAAGACCGCAGATGTTGGCGTGGATGTGGAGAAAAGGGAACACTTCTACACTCTTGGTGGGAATGCAAATTAATCCATTCCTTTTGGAAAGATGTTTGGAGAACATTTAGAGATCTAAAAATAGATCTGCCATTCAATCCTATAATTCCTCCACTAGTAGATACCCAGAAGACCAAAAATCACATCATAACTAAGATATTTGTACCAGAATGTTTATTGCAGCCCAATTCATAATTGCTAAGTCATGGAAACAGTCCAGGTGCCCATTGGTCCACGAATGGATTAATAAATGATGGTATATGTATACCATGGAATATTATGCAGCCTTAAAGAAAGATGGAGACTTTACCTCTTTCATGTTTACATGGATGGAGCTGGAACATATTCTTCTTAGTAAAGTATCTCAGGAATGGAAGAAAAAGTATCCAATGTACTCAGCCCTACTATGAAACTAATTTATGGCTTCACATGAAAGCTATAACCCAGTTATAACCTAAAAATAGGGGGAAGGAGAAGAGGGAAGGGAGAGAGTGGGGAGGATGGGTGGAGGAAGGATGATTGGTGGGATTACACCTGCGGTGCATCTTACAAGGGTACATGTGAAACTTGGTAAATGTAGAATATAAATGTCTTAACACAATAACTAAGAAAATGCCAGGAAGGCTATGTTAACCAGTGTGATGAAAATGTGTCAAACAGTCTATAAAACCAGTGTATGGTGCCCCATGATTGCATTAATGTACAGAGCTATGATTTAATAATAATAAAAATAAATACCTTAAAAAAAAAAAACACATGGGAACATATCCCAACTCTTTTTATGGAATCAGTATAATATATTGACCCAGAAGCCCGAAAAGGACACTATGAGTTAGGAAAACTACAAGCCACTCACTCTGAGGAATATAAATTCAAAACTCTTTGATAAAATATTAGCAAGTCAAATCTAACAATATATAAAGGGTTAATACATTATGACTAGATAAACTTTTCTTCATATGCAAGCTTGGTTTGCGATTATGAAATCAAGGAATGAAATCAGTCACTTTAATAGATAGATGGAGAACAATTATTTCTTGATAGTTATAAAAAAGGCATTTCTCAGATTCAATGTCCATTCATGATAAAAACTCCTAGCAAATTGAAATAGATGAAGATTTGATTAATTTGATAAAGAATCTACAGAATCTCTCTTTGATCTTATACTCCAAAACAAAATATTGGAAAATAATTCATGCAATTAGGAACAAGTGTATCTGATACATCACTTTTTTCAACATTATACTGGAGGCAGTGCAATGAAGCAAGAAAAACAAACACAATTTTTAAGAATTGAAAAAGAAGAAATAAAGTTATTATTTGCGGACAATATGGTGTTGTTTACCTTGAAAATGTAAGAGATTTTAGAAAAAAATTATTAGAATATGATTATTTGAATTAATTCTGTAAGAATTAGTAAGCATATTTAGTATAGTCTTTGGAGGTAAGGTTGATGTACATAAATCAATTGCCTTTTCCTGTAAAAAGTCCAAAATTAAATTGCAAAAATATGGTTTATAACATTACAAATATCAAATAATCAGGCAAATGAATATAACTTCTATAAAACTAAGAACTTTAGAGAAGAGATTTAATTAGAACTAAATTAATAAAAGTCTAAATCAACCATCTCACATGTATTTATGGCAAAGGTAACACTCAAATTCACTGAAAGAAACAATGGCTTTTAAATAAAAAGTACTGGATATTATTGGCAAAAATAATAAAAAAAAAAATTAAAAATAGAACTACCATATTATTCAGCAGTTCTACTACTGCTGGGTATATATATCCAAAAGAAAGGAAATCAGGGCGGCGCCTGTGGCTCAGTCGGTAGGGCGCCGGCCCCATATACCGAGGGTGGTGGGTTCAAACCCGGCCCCGGCCAAACTGCAACCAAAAAATAGCCGGGCGTTGTGGCGGCCGCCTGTAGTCCCAGCTACTCGGGAGGCTGAGGCAAGAGAATCGCTTAAGCCCAGGAGTTGGAGGTTGCTGTGAGCTGTGTGAGGCCACGGCACTCTACCGAGGGCCATAAAGTGAGACTCTGTCTCTACAAAAAAAAAAAAAAAAAAAAAAAAAGAAAGGAAATCAATATATCAAAAAGATACCCCCGTTTATTGCAGCACTATTTACAATAGCCAAAATGTAAAATTAACCTAAGTACCCACCAATGGATGAAAAGAAAGAAAATATGGTTTATATACACTATGGAATATTATTCATCCATAAAAAACAATGATTTCCTGTCATTTGCAGCAACATGGATGGAACTGGAGGTCATTACGTTAACTATAGAAAGACAAGAGTGGTATGTTCTCATTCATATGTGGAAGCTAAAATATTGGATCTCATGAAGACAAAGAATAGACTGGTGGTTACCAAAGCCTGGAAAGGTTATGGGAGTGGTGTGGGGAAACAGAGAAATTGATTAATAGGTACAAATGTATGATTTGATAGAATAAGGACTAGTGTTAGATTGGTCAGGTTGAGTACAGTTTATAAAAATCTATTGTATACATTTCAGAATAGCTGGAAAAGAGGCTGGGACAGTGGCTCATGCCTATAATCATAGCACTCTGGGAGATCAAGGTAGGAGGACTCCTAGTGTTCATGAATTTAAGACCAGCCTGAGCAAGAGCAAGACCCCATCTCTATGAAAAACAGAAAAATTTGCTGGGCATCAAGGCATGCGCCTCTAGTCCCAGCTACTACAGAGGCTGAGGCAGGAGGATTGCTTGAGCACACGAGTTTGAGGTTATAGTGAACCACCACACTCTAGCCAAGTGTCTAGACAGAGCCTCAGTTTCAAAAAGAATAGATAGAAAAGAAGAATTTGGTTCTAGCATAAAGAAAAGGCAAATATTTAAAGTGATGGATAGCCATCACTGATTTGGATCATATACTAATTTAATCTTTACAAATTATATGAGTATATTAAATTATCACATGTACCCTGAAACTATGTATATCTATTATCCATCAATTAAAAAAAAGAGGCCACAGAAGTGGAGTTGTACATTTATAGACATGTGGCCTATCAAAGAAGGCCAGGAGGATTAACAGCCTAAACAGGAATAGCAAAATAGAATCTACAGGATTGATAAGATAATTTTATAAAATAGTGACAGGGAAGGATTGTCAAAATAAAATATGGCAGCGCCTGTGGCTCAAAGGAGTTGAGTGGCAGAAAACATAAAGAAAAAGATCAGTACTTTTTTTCACAATAAAATTTAAAACAATAAAATTTGTCTCCATGGATGATGTTGAAAGACAAGTTCTAGACTGAGAAAAAAAATTGTCAACAGTCAACAAAAATTATTACACCAATATGCAAAGATTTCCTATATTGCAACTTGAAAAATATTCATTTTTTTCTTTATGGATATCCAACTGAGTCGATATCATTTATTAAAGGGTCTCTATTTTTCCACTATTATGTAGCAACTTTTGTCATAAATCAGGCAGCACTGACGTATGTGTGGATCTGTTTCTGGACTCCTTGTTTGGTTCCAGTGTCCATTCTTTCACCAATATCGAATCTTACTGTGTCTGTATAATTAGTCTTGAAATCTGAGTATGAAAGTCTTTTAATTTTGTTCTTTTTGGGATAGTTTTGGTCATTCTTGATCCTTTGTGTTTCCATATAAATTATAGAACTAGCTTGTCAATTTTCACCTATGTACACATCTTCAATTAGATTTGTTTCTATGTATATTATATCTGATATATTCTGATGCCACTTAAAATGAATATGGCTTTTAAAATTTTCTTTTTGTGACTTAATAAACAGATTTATATTTATATTGACTTCATGTACAGGGACACTATGACATTCAATTATTGATTATAAATCTACTGAATTTTCTGCATATATAAAGGTCATAATATATAATTATTATAGTTTATAATAACATAATAATTATAGTTTTGCTTTTCTTTTCCAATTCTGTATTTTCTTCTCCTCATTGCACTAGCTATACTTGCAGTACGGTGCTAAATATAAGTGGTAAAAGCATACATACTTGTCTCATTCTGGCTCTCAAGGGAAAGCTTGCAGTGTTTTATGTTAAATATGATCTTGATCATTTTGTAGAAAATATTCTTTTCATGAATAAGCATTGATCTTTATCAATGGCCTTTTCTATATATTTTTCTTCCCCCCTTTATTCTGCTAATGTGGTGAGTTTAAATAGATTGATTTTGAATGTTAAATCTTACATTCCTAGAATGAACCTAATTTGTGATGTATTATCCTTTCTATATTTTGTTGGATGCATTAATTAATATTTTCTTCCGCATTTTTACAACTCTGTACATAGGACAGATTAGTCTTTATTGGAATGTCATGGTAGTTTAGATATCAAAAGTCATGCTGGCTACATAAAACAAATTAGGAAGTAGTCCATTTTTTTACTCATTCTCCCTGGAAGAGTTTTGTGTAAAACTGGTAATATTACTTACTCAAATATTTAGAAGAATTCTCTTGGCATGGAGTTTTCTTTGTGGAAAGTATTTTAACATGAATTTAATTTCTTTAATAGATATAAGCCTATCAGATTTTTTATTTTTCTTCAGAGGTTTTGGTAAACTATACCTTGAGGAATTTGTTCATTTATCTAAAAAAAAATTTTTGAGACAGAGTCTCACTTTATCATCCTTGCTAGAGTGCTGTGGCATCATAGCTCAAAGCACCCTTAAACTCTTGGTCTCAAGTGATCCTCTTGCCTCAGCCTTCTAAGTAGCTGGGACTACAGGCAACTGCCACAATGCCTGGCTATGCTTAGAAACAGGGTTTTGCTCTTGCTCAGGCTGGCCTCGAACTCTTGAGCTCAAGCAATCCACCTGCCTCGGCTTCCCAGAGTGCTAAGATTACAGGCATGAGCCACTGCGCCTGGCCATTTATCTAAATTTTTAACTCTATTGGCATCAATTTGCTTATACTGTCACCTTCTCTTTTTAAAAAACATCTTTAGTAGGTGGGGTTGTTTGTTGTGTTGTTATTAATTTGAGTTCTCTGTAGATTCTAGTTATCAGACCTTTGTCATAATCATACTGTGCAAAAATCTCCCATTCCAAAGGCTGTTTGCTTTACTTGTAGTACCCTTAGCTGTATAGAAGCTTTTTAGTTTGATCAGATCCCAGTAATGTATTTCTGGTGTTGCTTCAATTGCCAGGGGGTCCTCCTCATAAAATATTTTCCCAAGCCAATATCTTCAAGTGTGCAAATCCAAACCACTTTGAGATATCACCTAACTCCAGTAAGATTAGCCTATATCTGCATGGATATGGAAAGAAAGAAACGCTTCTACACTGCTGGTGGGACTGCAAACTAATACAGGCTTTTTGGAAAGAAGTATGGAGAATTCTCAAGGAACTAAAAGTTGACCTACTGTTTGATCCTGCAATTCCATTGCTAGGTACAGATGGAAAAAAAATCATTTTATAACCAAAACATTTGCACTAAAATGTTTATTGCAGCCCAATTCATAATTGCTTAGTCATGGAAGCAGCCAAAATGCCCATCAACCCATGAATGGATTAACAAATTGTGGTATAGCATAGCATGGAATACTATGCAGCCATAAAAAGATGGAGACTTTACATCTTTTATGTTTACCTGGATGGAGCTGGAACATATTCTTCTTAGTAAAGTATCTCAAGATGGGAAAAAAGTATCCAATGTACTTAAGACTATTATGAAACCAAGATATAATTACTTACACATTCATATGAATGATAAAACACAAATACAGTCCCCAAACAGGACAAAAGGGAAAGGGGAGGGTGAGCAGAGGCAGGTTATTTGGTGGGATCTCAATGTGCACAACGCAAGGGTACATTTCAAAACAACTAAGAGTATATTATAAATTATGCCTTACCACAAAAAATAAATAAGTGATGTGATGGTTATGTTAATCAGTTTGATTTAAGCATTCTACATTGTATATCAAATCATCACATTATATTCCATAAATGTATACAGTTATGATTTAATACAAATTAAAAAAAAATAAAAAATGCCTTGAGGATTTTTAATAGTCATAATTTGTACCTTCTGTCCTTTTCCACATGGTCTTACTTAAGCATTTTATCAATAGCATAAGTCTTCTAAAACAACTAACTTTGGCTTTGTTAATTTTTTCTATCTTTGTTTTTTGTTCCATTAATTTTTGTTTTACATTTCCTTACTTCTGCATTCTTCTGGGTTTGATTTGTTGTTTTCTAAATTTTTCTAATTTCCTGAGCTGTAAACTTTTCTGATACATACATCTAAGGTTATACATTTCCCTCTAAGCATAGTTTTAGCTGCATTTTACATTTTCTTTTATCACCTTATCTATTTGATTCTGTTCAAAATATTTCAAAATTCACATTACAATTTCATTTTGATGAAGGATTATTAAATGTGTGCTGCTTACTATCTAAACATTTGGGAAATTTTAATTATCTTTTTGTGATTTTAATCCTCTAAAATTTGTTGAGACTTCCTTTTTGGCCCTGTATAGGGTTAATTTTGGTAAATGTTCTATATGCATTTAAAAGAATGTGTATTTATTTATCTATTTTTGAGACTGAGTCTCAACTCTGTTTCCCAGGCTAGAGTGCCATGACATTAGTCTAGCTCACAGCAACCTCAAACTCCTGTGCTGAAATGATCCTCCTGCCTCAGCCTCCTGAGTAGCTAGAACTACAGGTGCCCACCCCAACACCCAGCTACTTTTTCTATTTTTATTAGAGATAGAGTCTCACTCTTGCTCGGGCTGGTCTCGAACTCCTAAGTTCAAGGAATCCTTCTGCCTCAGCCTAACAATGTGTATTTTATAGTTGTTAGATGAGTTCTATGTATATTAATTAGGTCAAATTGTTGGTTAACTACTGTTTATCTATTTATTACTGAAGCACTAAAATTGTAAATTCATCTACTTCCTAGTAATGCCAACCTTTGCTTTACAAATTTTTTAGTTATGTTATTAGGTACAGACAAATTTGAATTGGCAATCACAAATGAATGCAAGTTTGGCAAATTTCTTTAGTGTAAAAGTGGCTTCAGTGCTCTGTTTATCTTGGGGTTTTTAGTCTCACTTAGATTAGGAGCTATCCTGTCAGATTGCTAAAGCTTTTAGGGAGACATGAAAAACATTTTATTCATCATTTTTATTGTTTTCAGTGAGAAGGTAAGACTAAAGAGCCCAGAATGCCAAATTGCAAAAAATGATTCTCAAAAAATTTTAATTTCTGTTCTAAGCCTTTTTGTCTCCCAGTTTCCACTTATTATCCTTCTAGCAGAGCCCAATTTTCAAAAAGCCTATTTATCATCAATAGGCATTTTAACTTGGCAAGAATCAATCTCTAAGTCCTGTAAGTAGGAGTTTCCAGCTCTGAAGCTGATGAGAAGTTTGAGAAAAGCTGGAAAATTGAAGCTTTTCAAGTATAAGTTATAATAAATTCTACTTTGTAAGTAGTAGGTATATTTTAGGTAAAAAGAATCTTTGATAAACTTTTCAGTAGTTTGCTTACCGGAAAACCTCAAGGGGAGCAAGGACAGTAGCAATGATATCCCCGGAATGAGCCATCAAACTTGTAGTGGTAATAGAGATTTGGATAGTCCAAGCAAAGCGCAGTATCACATCCTCTATTATGGCACAGTAGTAGTAGGCCTGAGAAATAATAAGCAAATTAAGTACAGTCCCTATCATGATTATCATAAATAAGCACATCTATCAGTAAGAAGGCTCACCCATGTTCTACCAATAAGCACAGGTTCAAGAAGAGTTACATTTTATTTTTCAGGGAAGTACACATTTTAGTAAGGCTTTCCACCAATTTAATTTTTTCTTAAATAGTACAATATTCAAAAAGAAATTACTGAATTTTATAATCATTTAACAAACATATTTCATTCCCATATTGTATACAAGGCTTTCTTCTAGGCTCTAAAAACAAGCCGGACAAGATCTTTGATCAACTGAGATTATATTATATGCTAATAACTTAATAGTTAGTTATTAGAAAAGGATAGCAGATTTATTAACTGCGTTATTTGTACTTTTATTCTCTAATTGCCTTCCCCTTCAGTAAATAAAATTAAGTGTGGCTTTCACAAAAAACATGACTGAATTTAAGAAATGTTCTATTTTTACATAGAAGACAGTACTTAACTAATACTTTCAGGTACTAGTATCCATTTAGGAGTACAGTTTTGGCTATACAAAAAGTCTTAAATGCAAACAGACCAGAACTGTAATCCATGGATTTGTTCATTATTAATCTCTAAGAAACTAGCTATTTTTTTTTTATTTATTTGAGAGAGGGTCTTGCTCGGTTGTTCATGCTAGAGTAGCTCACAGTAACCTCGAACTCCTGGGGTCAATCAATCCTCCAGCCCTAGCACCTCCAGTAGCTGGGACTATAAGTGTGTACTACCATGCCCAACTAATTTTTCTATTTTTTGTAGAGATGGGGTCTCACTCTTGTTCTGGCTGGTCACAAACTCTGGGCCTCAAGCAATTGTTCTGCCTCAGATTCCCAGGGCTAGGATTATAAGCTTGAACCATTGTGCCCTGTCAAAACTGTTTCTTTAAATACATGTATTTAAAGACTGAAGTCTTTTGGAAAATAGAACTGCTATGTATTAAGCCATATTATTTATGTAAAAAAAAAAAAATTTTTTTTTTTTTTTTTTTTGAGACAGAGTGCTTAACTCTGTCACCCTAGGTAGAGTGCTATAATGTCATAGCTCACAGCAACCTCACACTCTTGGGCTCACACAATCCTCTTGCCACAGTTTTTCATTTTTAGTAGAGATGGGGGCCTCACACTTGCTCAGGCTGGTATCAAACTTGTGAGCTCAAGCAATCCACCAGCCTCGGCCTCCCAGAGTGCTAGGATTACCAGACAGTGAGCCACCACACCTGGCCTTATCCAAAAATTTTTTAACAAAGTAATACTAGTCATTGTGAGAAGGCTATTATCAAAAACCCAGTAGTCTCCTTACTCCTTTCTCTTTCCATTCCCTAGAGACAAATGTTTTTAAAATCTGTGGCTATTATACTATTTATCCTCCATATTTAACAGTTTATATATACTGTTATATCTTGATGATTCAATTCTAGATAATTGCTGATTAAATTTATGATTTAAGGATTATGATGAGGTTTTTAACATATTCATATACTTCCCCATTACCTCTGCCATCCTCCAATATAGTGATAATACAATTTTTAGATAAATCCACAGCTTACACCTTATTAGGCCTAAGTGAAGAATTGTAAGTTCACATCTTTTTTTCTTTTTCTTTTTTTGAGACAGAGTCTCACTCTGTCACCCTGGGTAGAGTGCTGTGGCATCTTAGTTCATAGCAATCTCAAACTCCTGGGCTCAATGATCTTCTTTGCCTTAGCCTCCCAAGTACCTGGGACTAAGGTACCCACCACAGATCCTGGCTAGTTTTTCTATTTTTAGTAGAGACAGGGTCTTGCTCTTGCTCAGGCTGTCTCGATCTTCTGAGCTTAAAAAATCCACCTGCCTCAGCCTCCCAGACTGCTAGGATTACAGGTGTGAGCCAGAGTCTGGCAATTTCATGTGTCTTTAATGGTTAGTCGTTTTTTTTTAATTTTTAAATTAAAAAAAATTAAATTATTATTATTTTGAGACAGAGTCTCACTTTCTTGCCCCCAGTAGAGTGCTGTGCTGTTATAGCTCACAGCAACTTCAAACTCTTGGGCTGAAGTGATTTTTTTTTTTTTTTTGAGATAGAGTCTTACTTTGTCACCCTCAGTACAGTGCTATAATGCCACAGCTCACAGCAACCTCAAACTCTTGGGCTCAAGCAATTCTTTTGCCTCAGCCTCCCGAGTAGGTGGGACTACAGGTGCCTACCACAACACCCAGGTGTTTTTTTAGAAAAGGGGTTTCACTTTTGCTCAGGCTGGTCTCAAACTTGTGAGCTCAGGCAGTCCATGTCCACCTCAGCCTCCCAGAGTGCTGGGGTTACAGGTGTGAGCCACTGAGCTCGGCCTTAACAGCCAGTCTTAAACTATCCACAATGACTGACATAGCAAGTAATGTCACCAAAAATAAGACCATCTTTTGGGAGGAACATACTTACCTTGAGACACAGAAAAGTTAAGTTTGAATACAGAGATGACAAAAATAGTTCTTGACCTGAGGTGTGGTGCTCAGTATTATACACTGTTAATCCTTAATAACTGATGTTAAGGTTCATGTAGCTGTGTTCTTAACTTTTAATGAGGCTCCACTGGACTCCATACTTCTCAAACTTGATTTTCATTCCGATATTTGACTTTTTAAAACTGAGGGGAATGTGGTGATCCAGCAGAACTTTTTTTTTTTTATAAATTTGCAAATTATAATGTAAGAAAATACATACTTCATTTTGTAGGATCATGAAAATATGTAACAACAAAGAAACTTTTTGAAAGATTCTGTTCACTAGTTTTAATAGAAACCAATATGAGGGGGAACAGATTAACATTTATGTAAAGAAACAGTTTATCTAAGCCATCACCATAATAAGAAACAAATGTTTAACTCACAGTAGAGCAAAAGCAATAATAAGCAGCCATAAAATATACACGTTTGGTGAGCACAATAGGGCCATTTTTTTATTTTTTTGAGACAGAGCCTCAAGCTGTTACCCTGGGTAGAGTGCCATGGCATCACAGCTCACAGCTACCTCTAACTCCTGGGCTCAAGTGATTTTCCTGCCTCAGCCTCCCGAGTAGCTGGAACTACAGGTGCCCGCCACAACGCCCGTCTATTTTTTGGTTGCAGCTGTCATTGTTGTTTGGCGGGCCCCGCTGGATTTGAACCTGCCAGCTCAGTGTATGTGGCTGGCACCTTAGCCGCTTGAGCCACAATAGGGCCATTTTTATTTGAGTTTGTGTCTGCCCTGATTACTGATTTACTTTTCAAAATAAATTTACAAAAATATGTCTAATGTCTTACTGTCTAATGTCATATTGTCTTAATTTTCAAGTGGGGTTATTGCTATATAGTTCAGGCAAAAAAGAAGATCATTGTCAACAAATGCCCCCTTTTCCCCTTCATTTGCTCATCTGAAGTTAACCTATATATCCTTCATTCTATTTACTCTCCTTAATCACTTATTTTCAGTCCTCACATTTGAAAAGAGCCCTCCCTACTCACCAACTGAATATTGAAACTTTGGTAGAGTGCCATGGTGTCACAGTTCACAGATCCCTCAAACTCTTGGGCTTAAGTGATTCTCTTGCCTCAGCCTACCAAGTACAGGCACCAACCACAATGACTGGCTATTTTTTATTGTAGTTGTCATTGTTGTTTAGCAGGCCTGAGCCAGGTTAAAACCCACCAGCCCCAGTGTATGTGGCTGGTGCCCTAACCACTGAGCCATGGGTGCTGAGCCAGTATAAAATTTAGTTACTCAATCTATATTTCCCTCTCATCACAGAATTTTAGGACTAAGACAAAAAAGATAAAAGAGATAACACCCTTACCCAGTCTAACACCCTTACCTTATAACGGAGAATCCACTGTATAGCCTGGTTGGCTAAAGTTATAAAGCTAATTAGTGAAAAAATTGGGATTAGAATTCACATGTCAGGATTCCCAGTTCATTGTTTAATTTCTGTCAAGGTCCAATCATGATATTTATCCTTTAATAAAACATCTGAGCAAAGATACCTTTGGTTTTCTGACTTTTTTATCTTAGATAAAATCATAAGATAATTCCTGAAGAATTCTCTGTATTTTCAGATTGAATTAGCACTTGATTTTTTTTATTTATTTTTATTTTATTTTTAAAATTTATTTTATTTTATTTATTTTTGAGACAGAACCTCAAGCTGTTGCCCTGGGTAGGTAGCTCACAGCAACCTTCAACTCCTGGGCTCAAGCGATTCTCCTGCCTCCACCTCCCAAGTAGCTGGGACTACAGGCGCCTGCCACAACACCCGGCTATTTTTTTTTTTTTCATTGTTGGGGATTCATTGAGGGTACAATAAGCCAGGTTACACTGATAGCAATTGTTAGGTAAAGTCCCTCTTGTAATCATGTCTTGCCCCCATAAAGTGTGACACACACCAAGGCCCAACTCCCCTCCCTCCGTCCCTCTTTCTGCTTTTCCCCCCTCATAACCTTAATTGTCATTAATTGTCCTCATATGAAAATTGAGTACATAGGATTCATGCTTCTCCATTCTTGTGATGCTTTACTAAGAATAATGTCTTCCACGTCCATCCAGGTTAATACGAAGGATGTAAAGTCTCCATTTTTTTTAATGGCTGAATAGTATTCCATGGTATACATATACCACAGCTTGTTAATCCATTCCTGGGTTGGTGGGCATTTAGGCTGTTTCCACATTTTGACGATTGTAAATTGAGCTGCAATAAACAGTCTAGTACAAGTGTCCTTATGATAAAAGGATTTTTTTCCGATGGGTAGATGCCCAGTAATGGGATTGCAGGATCAAATGGGAGGTCTAGCTTGAGTGCTTTGAGGTTTCTCCATACTTCCTTCCAGAAAGGTTGTACTAGTTTGCAGTCCCACCAGCAGTGTAAAAGTGTTCCCTGCTCTCCACATCCACGCCAGCATCTGCAGTTTTGAGATTTTGTGATGTGGGCCATTCTCACTGGGGTTAGATGATATCTCAGGGTTGTTTTGATTTGCATTTCTCTAATATATAGAGATGATGAACATTTTTTCATGTGTTTGTTAGCCATTCGTCTGTCGTCTTTAGAGAAAGTTCTATTCATGTCTCTTGCCCATTGATATATGGGATTCTTGGCTTTTTTCATGTGGATTAATTTGAGTTCTCTAAAGATCTTAGTTATCAAGCTTTTGTCTGATTGAAAATATGCAAATATCCTTTCCCATTGTGTGGGTTGTCTCTTTGCTTTGGTTATTGTCTCCTTAGCTGTACAGAAGCTTTTCAGTTTAATGAAGTCCCATTTGTTTATTTTTGTTGTTGTTGCAATTCCATGGCAGTCTTCTTCATGAAGTCTTTCCCCAGGCCAATATCTTCCAGTGTTTTTCCTATGCTTTCTTTGAGGATTTTTATGGTTTCATGCCTTAAATTTAAGTCCTTTATCCATCTTGAATCAATTTTTGTGAGTGGGGAAAGGTGTGGGTCCAGTTTCAGTCTTTTACATGTAGACATCCAGTTCTCCCAACACCATTTATTGAATAGGGAGTCTTTCCCCCAAGGTATGTTCTTGTTTGGTTTATCAAAGATTAGGTGGTTGTAAGATGTTAGTTTCATTTCTTGGTGTTCAATTCGATTCCAAGTGTCTATGTCTCTGTTTTTGTGCCAGTACCATGCTGTCTTGAGCACTATGGCTTTGTAGTACAGACTAAAATCTGGTATGCTGATGCCCCCAGCTTTATTTTTATTACTAAGAACTGCCTTAGCGATACGGGTTTTTTTCCGGTTCCATACAAAACGCAGAATCATTTTATCCAAATCTTGAAAGTACGATGTTGGTATTTTGATAGGAATGGCATTGAATAGGTAGATTGCTTTGGGAAGTATAGACATTTTAACAATGTTGATTCTTCCCGTCCATGAGCATGGTATGTTCTTCCATTTGTTAATATCCTCTGCTATTTCCTTTCTGAGGATTTCATAGTTTTCTTTATAGAGGTCCTTCACCTCCCTCATTAGGTATATTCCTAGGTATTTCATTTTCTTTGAGACTATGCTGAAGGGAGTTGTGTCCTTAATTAGCTTCTCATCTTGACTGTTATTGGTGTATACAAAGGCTACTGACTTGTGGACATTGATTTTATATCCTGAAACATTACTGTATTTTTTGATGACTTCTAGGAGTCTTGTGGTTGAGTCTTTGGGGTTCTCTAAGTATAAGATCATGTTGTCAGCAAAGAGGGAGAGTTTGACCTCCTCTGCTCCCATTTGGATTCCCTTTATTTCCTTGTCTTGCCTAATTGTATTGGCTAGAACTTCCAGCACTAAGTTGAACAGTAAAGGTGACAGAGGACAACCTTGTCTGGTTCCAGTTCTAAGAGGAAAAGCTTTCAGCTTTATTCCATTCAGAAAAATATTGGCTGTGGGTTTGTCATAGATAGCTTCAATCAGTTTTAGAAATGTGCCACCTATGCCTATACTCTTCAGTGTTCTAATTAGAAAAGGATGCTGGATTTTATCAAATGCTTTTTCTGCATCTATTGAGAGGATCATGTGATCTTTATTTTTGCCTCTGTTAATATGGTGGATAATGTTTATAGACTTGCGTATGTTAAACCAGCCTTGCATCCCTGGGATGAAGCCTACTTGATCATGATGAATGACTTTTTTGGTGAAAAGCTGTAATCTATTGGCTAGGATTTTGTTGAGAATTTTTGCATCTATATTCATGAGTGAGATTGGTCTGAAATTCTCCTTTTTGTTTGGGTCTTTTCCTGGTTTTGGTATCAGGGTGATGTTTGCTTCATAGAATGTGTTGGGGAAGATTCCTTCTTCCTCAATGTTTTGGAATAATTTCTGCAGTACAGGAATAAGCTCTTCCTTGAAGGTTTGATAGAATTCTGGAGTGAAGCCATCCGGACAAGGGCATTTTTTGGTTGGAAGATTTTTTATTGTTTCTTTGATCTCAGTGCTTGAAATTGGTCTGTTCAGGAGCTCTATTTCTTCCTCGCTGAGTCTAGGGAGAGGGTGTGATTCCAAATATTTATCCATTTCCTTCACATTGTCAAATTTCTGGGCATAGAGTTTCTGATGGTATTCAGAGATGATCTCTTGTATCTCTGTGGGATCAGTTGTTATTTCCCCTTTATCATTTCTGATTGAGGTTACTAGAGATTTTACTTTTCTATTCCTCGTTAGTCTGGCCAATGGTTTATCTATTTTATTTATTTTTTCAAAAAACCAACTCCTTGTTTCATTAATTTTCTGAATGATTCTTTTGTTTTCAATTTCATTGATCTCTGATTTGATTTTGGATATTTCTTTTCTTCTACTGAGTTTAGGCTTAGATTGTTCTTCTTTTTCCAATTCCATAAGATCTCTTGTGAAATTGTTGATGTGCTCTCTTTCTGTTTTTCGAATGCAGGCATCTAAAGCGATGAATTTTCCTCTCAAAACTGCTTTTGCAGTATCCCACAGGTTTTGGTAACTTGTGTCTTCATTGTTGTTATGCTCAAGGAAGTTAATGATTTCCTGTTTTATTTCTTCCTTCACCCATCTGTTATTCAACAGAAGATTGTTAATTTCCATGCCTTTGGGTGGGGTCGAGCATTTTTGTTAGAGTTGAGTTCCACCTTTAGTGCCTTATGGTCTGAGAAGATACAAGGTAAAATTTCAATTCTTTTGATTCTGTTGATATTTGTTTTGTGTCCCAGGATATGATCAATTTTGGAGAATGTTCCATGGGGTGATGAGAAGAATGTATATTCTTTATCTTTGGGGTGGAGTGTTCTATATGCGTCTATCAAGCACAGTTGTTCTAGGGTCTCATTTAAATCTCTTATATCTTTGTTTAATTTCTGTTTAGAGGATCTGACCAGCTCTGTAAGAGGAGTGTTAAAGTCCCCTGTTATGATGGTATTATCAGATATCATATTGCTCAGACTGAGTAAGGTCTGTTTCAAGAATCTGGGAGCATTTAAATTGGGTGCATAAATACTTAGAATTGAAATGTCTTCTTTTTGTGTTTTTCCCTTGACCAATATAAAGTGACCATCTTTGCCTTTTTTGGCTTTAGTTGCTTTAAATCCACATGTATCTGAAAATAAGATCGCAACTCCTCTTTTCTTCTGAATTCCATTTGCCTGAAAAATTGCCTTCCAACCCTTGACTTGAAGCTTTAATTTGTCTTTTGAAGCCAGGTGTGTTTCTTGCAGACAGCAAATCGATGGCTTGTGTTTTTTAATCCAGTCAGCCAATCTATGTCTCTTCAGTGGGGAATTCAAGCCATTAACATTTATTGAGATAATTGATAAGTGTGGTAGTATTCTATTCGTCTTATTTTGTGAGAGTCCATTGCTTAGTTTTATCTTTTGCATCAGTGTAGAGGTTAGGTTCTGTCCTTTAATTTCTGAGTTCTTACTTTGCTGCTGATCCATTGTGGTGGTCAGTGTGCAGAACAGGTTGAAGTATTTCCTGTAGAGCTGGTCTTGTTGTGGCGAATTTCCTCAATGTTTGTATATCCGTAAACGATTTGATTTCTCCATCAATTTTTAAGCTTAGCTTGGCAGGGTACAGAATTCTGGGCTGGAAATTGTTCTGTTTAAGTAGATTAAGGGTAGATGACCATTGTCTTCTTGCTTGGAAAGTTTCATTAGAGAAGTCTGCGGTCACTCTGATGGATTTGCCCCTGTAGGTCAACTGGCACTTACTCCTGGCAGCTTGCAGAATCTTTTCTTTTGTCTTGACTTTGGACAGGTTCATCACAATGTGTCTTGGAGAAGCTCGGTTAGAGTTGAGGCGACCTTGGGTCTGATATCCCTCTGAAAGCAGTGTGTCAGAATCTTTGGTGATGTTTGGGAAATTTTCTTTTATAATATTCTCTAGTATGGCTTCCATTCCTCTGGGGCATTCTTCTTCCCCTTCTGGAATTCCTATAACTCGTATGTTGGAACGCTTCATAAAGTCCCATAATTCTGACAGTGAACGTTCTGCTTTCTCTCTCTTCTTTTCTGCCTCTTTTACTATCTGAGTTATCTCAAGAACTTTGTCTTCTACCTCTGAAATTCTTTGTTCTGCATGGTCTAACCTGTTGCTGATACTTTCCATTGCATCTTTAAGTTCCCTAATTGACTGTTTCAGTTCCTTCAGCTCTGCTACATCCTTTTTATATTCTTCATATCGTTCATCTCTGATTTGATTCTGTTTTTGGATTTCCTTTTGATTATTTTCCACTTTATTAGCAGTTTCCTTCATTGTTTCCATCATTTCTTTCATTGTTTTCAACATGTGTATTCTAAATTCCCTTTCTGTCATTCCTAACATTTCTTTATAGGTGGAATCCTCTGCAGTAGCTACCTCATGGTCCCTTGGCGGGGTTGTTCTGGACTGGTTCTTCATGTTGCCTGGAGTTTTCTGCTGATTCTTCCTCATGAGTGATTTCTTTTATCTGTTTCCTTGCCCTAATTTTCCTTTCACTTCCTCTTACTCTTTAAGTTCTCGTGCCTGTGGACTAAGGGTTACAGGATCAGAAGGGTGAGAAGGTTGAAGAGCAAAAAAGGGATGAAAGAAAGGAGGACCGAGTGATAAGGAAAAAAAAAGAAAAATAGAGAAAGGAGAGGGGGTGGGTAAAAGGAATATTGACCAAATGAAGAGAGGCACAGAAAGAGGGAGACAGAGCAATATAGGTGTACAGTAGGGTACTTTGACACAACCTTAAAAAAACTTGATTTTTAACAAATACTGGTTGAAACAAATGAAAGAAACCTTCTTGACACTCAAGTAGAGTCAGGCACTCCCTGTCCTCTGTGCTTTCATGACAATTTTTATTTAATCAAGTGTTCATTCATTTGTTCTGTAAACATAGTGAGGGAATGAACATCTGAACAGATATTATAGAACACTACCTGATAACTGCTATATAAGGGAAATTTATATAGAGTAAAAGAGGATTAGGACGGATAGCTAATGCTAGGAAACATACAGAAAGGCTTCTTAGAGGCAGTAACAATTAAATTAACTTTTAAAAAGGAGTAAAGGTATTTACAAAACAGACAAAGGAGAAAAGAGACGTTTCAGATGGAAGGAATTCCAAGCTAAAAAAAAAAAATCAGGCTGGGTGTGGTGGCTCACGCCTGTAATACTAGCACTCTGGGAGGCTGAGGTGTGTGGATTGCCAGAGCTCATGAGTTTGATATCAGCCTAAGCAAGAATGAGACCTTGTCTCAGCTAAAACTAAAAAAATTAGCCAGGCATTGTGGAGGGCACCTGTAGTCTCAGCTACTCAGCAGGCTGAGGCAAAAGGATCACTTGAGCCCAAGAGTTTCAGGTTGCTGTGAACTATGACATCACTGCACTCTAACCTGGGGCAACAGAGTGACACTCTGTCTCAAAAAAAAAAAAAAAAAATTCAAACTACAGTTCAATTATTCTTCTAGTCTAGTCTTTATCATATTAAATTGCCATTTGTTTATGTATCTGTATCTGTTAGTAGTTTATGGCCTTTTATGAGAACCAGAATTTTACTTTGTATTTCCTATAGTGCCTAGCATACAGTAAACATTTAATACATTTTTGTGATACATTTTGGTAATTATTTTTCTAATCATATCAGATTAATATAATCAGAGATTAGGCATGTATACTACAAGAGGATTCTAGTGGCACATCTAAGTTTTTTTTCTTTTTAGTAAGTAAAAACAGTCTTTGTACATACTTTTTGTGGGTATACAATCTCTTCCCGGAGGAACGTGTTTTCTCCAGCATTCCTATCAAACAGACCCCAGTCCATTTTCAGATCCCAAATGAGGGTATAGCAGGAACTGATGACACAGAAGATAATCCACAGGTAAAAGAACACCACGGTGTCTGAGTGACCTCGTTCTGAAGAAAGGGAAGGGGATAAGAGAAAATTACTATGTATAAATAAAATTCTTTTTTAAGCAAAACAAATTAAAAACCAGATTCTTTATAGAGCTCCAAAAGAAAGTAAGTCTTTAAACAAATCTTAGGAGGATCAGTCTAACAAAGGTTAAATAATAAATATGATTCCCCTGAGAGCCAAAGTAATCATCATTTATTGAATATGTAATATTTGTACAAATGTGCACTTGGTGTTTATGGTGAATACATAAAAATCCAAATGACTGCAAAAACAGTTTGACTGTTAGAAAAGATGTCATTTTAATTTTTGCCATTAGGTGGCAGCTTAGCCTAAAATATGGGGGGAAAAAAAATCTTGAAAAACTACCAAAGAGGAATGTGCTGTGTTTGCTTCAAGAAATTCTTGGATTATTTTTACTTTAGAGCAAATTTCCTTCACGCACTTAGCTTTTATCAATACTTTGGTGAAAGTAATCAGATAATTCTGAGTCTGGATATAAATGCTAGAAGACAGACTGATGAGAAATTTACCCCTAAGGATATATATAAAATCAAATTTCTCTTAAATCGCAAAGCAAAGCATGATATTTTTGTTTCTTTTAGAGGATGTTTCTGATACAAAGGCCTAATTGGAATTTACCCTGGGAACACCAGAAAGTGACTTTTGGCTTTAAGCTGAACACTATAAAACCCACTAACTCAGAATAATGATTTACAAATGCAGTTATACAACTTAATATTTTTTGCTCTTAAGTGCTTCATATATTCGCTAATGAAATTCTTCTGTGGTAAGTTCCAGAGTCATCATGATGTTATAGGTATTCTCTAAGTGCAGGATATAGGTACATAACTGTTAATAAGGTTCTGAATCATTTGGAAAAAAAGACACACAACATCTAATTCAAAAAAGTTTAAATTCTGGTCACATTCTCAAAGATATAGAAAACAAAAGATATAGCATGCATCATTCATAACCCTTCCTATTAAAAAATGCAAATGTTTATCAATCATTTTACAGGGAAGTACAGTATTCAAAGGCACCTTTCAGAAATTCATAATCTAGTGAGTACAAAGGACATGTTATTGATGATAAATCTGAACTCAAAATGAAGTACACACAAAGCGCTATGAGAACATCAAAGAGAATGAGAATGTTTCTAAAAGTAGGAAAAAACGAGAGAGTAGCATTTGAGTTATTTCTAGAAGGATTAAATAAATAGTATTGCACAAGTCAGGCAGATGACATAAGATCATTCAAGGCTGAAGGAAGATAATGAGAAGGGATGGGGATAGGAAGGTGAAAGTGTTTCAGAAGCTACAAGTAATCTATTAACTACCATAAGTAATATATAGAGGATGTAAAAGAATTGATATGATTTGAAATGAAGCTGGAAAAGAAATGTTCAGACTGACTGTGGAATGCTTTCTTGGGCCTTAAGATCAGATCTGTGTTTAGAAAAATAACTGGCTGGCAGGTTACTTGTACTGAAATTACTTAGCTGGTTGAATAAATAAATATCTCAGAGCCCCAGTGTTGTGGTAGAGAGTCACTTCTTATCAGCTCATGAGAGGCAACTGTTAAATTTTCAGAAACGTTGGCAACTACCTGTTAAATAGTCATTATTAAAAATTAAATTACATAAATTAACAATTAGATGAAAAGCAAAGGTAAAGGTAAATACTCGAGATCTATCACTTCCTAATTATCTTACTAAACTTTGCTATCTTCAGATCTTTTGAGGCTATACACATTTATTAGATCTTTATAGTGGAAATTCTATATAACGCCCTGCAACTGCACATCTTTTCCCAATTCCATACTGAGTGTTCTCATCTTAGTAGCCTGAAATTGGCTATGGTGGAAATATTTACACCATGAAAATCAGCCTACAAATAAACACACTCCATCCCCACTCCATACCAGCAAGCACATTACTATTTAGCTATTTCTCTGGGGATGTCAGTAGTAGGGAGAAGAAAGACATATTTTTTAAATGACTCACAAAGATTCTAATGAGCAGCCCAGTTCAGTATAAATACATTTTCGGGTTTAAACTATTTCCACGAAAAATTTTCATCATCCAAGGAAAACTGAGGCTCACCACTTCAGGAGGCAGAGTTGGGAAGATAGCTTGAGGCCAAAAGTTGGAGACCATCCTGGGTGACATAATCAGACCCCCCCCCCCCAATCTATTCACAAAATAAAAAAATTAGCCAGTCATGGTGTCATGTGCCTATTGTATTAGGCTCTCAGGAGGCTGAGGTGGGAGGACAGGATGGCTTGAGCCCAGGAGTTCTGAGTTTGCAATGAACTATCTTCATACCACTGCACACCAGCCTGGGTGGCAGAAAGTCTGTCTCAAAAAAACAAAGATAAGACAAGAAAAGAGATAAAAAAGAAAATTGAGCTGAATATTTACACTACAACATTACATCATACGAATTACCAATTTAAAAGGTCTAACACATTATTTACTTATTACCTAAATATAGTTGGATGGGTTCTGACATGTCTTTATTTCATTCTATACAAAGATACAGGGTCTGAGTAGTATCATTCAATAATTAGCATGGGGCAGAGACAAGATGGCTGACTGAAGCTAGCTCTCCACAGAGGCTCCTGACCAGAAGGAGAGTTAAAGGACAGAAATTTAACAAGTAACCTGGTGGATTAGAGCTGCACCAAGAGAGAAGGTTAAAGAACGCACATAAACCCTGCTGAGGCGAGCTGCAACCACAAGGATACAAACCAAAGGTACAAAAATCCATCACTAAGCAGACAGGAGTACCCTCCCCCATGAGAATGTCTCGGAGTGCCCCACAAACAAACGAGTAGAGTTCAAAGGTCCTCCCACTACACTCCACGGGAGAAACTCTCTAAAAACTGGACCTACCCCCCTACTAGGGTGCCATGGAGTTCTCCTGCCAGGCATAAAACTGTATATATTCTCTACCTACAATTCTGAGTTCCCAGCACTCCCCTCCACTCTCACTCTGAGGTCTGGAGGCCTGTCCCCCAGGAGTCCAGATTCTTGGGTGATTTCTCGAGGGGTGTAGACAGGGCCTAAACTGCAACAGGTCAGTGCAGACTCTGGGGAACGGGAGTGAGGAGAGGAAGGTCAGCTGTGAGGGAACCACACTGGAGCGGCGGTGCCCGGAGGTGCAGAGCAGCAGCGGTCTTTTGGCAACAATAGGGCTCACTCCCGGATATTCCGAAGCCACACCTCTTGTCTCCCTGGGCAACCAGAGAAGGCCGGGCATCTACTTAGGTGGGAACCATCACGAACAGGGATGGAAATGTAGGCCCCATGAGTAAAGGGTTTGCCTGAGGCAATACTGGCCCTGGTGAAGTGCAGGGACTAGAACACACGGGCAGAGCCGGGAAGTTCCCAGGGCAGGGCTGACCCAGAGGACAGCTTTACAAAGCCTAAAACGCACCCGGCCCTCAGGGGCTCATCAGCCTATAGACAAGGGAAGACAGGAGGCTAGAACTGACAGCTAACCGAATACAAACCTGCAGGAGCAAAGACAGGACCTGAGGTGCAGGCTCTGAGAACTCAAAAAAGCTTCTCTTCTGCAGGGGAATTTAGCAGGGACAGAAACAAATTCCCACAAAGTTGTTCTGTTCTGTTCTGTCAGTAACATCAATCAGGGGTGGGGCTTGAACTGAGTGAACACCGCCCAGCCTCCATCAAGCGCCCAAAGTTGTTAGGCCTCACCTCCCCCTGCTAGATAGAGGCAGAGCAGAAATAGATTTCTTTGTGATTCAGGCAGGTGCAAAGACCTGGAGTATCGGTTCACTATAGGGAACTGGGTCAAAGCCCTGCGGGACTATCAGTGACTGGGTGTGACAGAAGTGCAAGGTGGGGAAGGAGGCATCAACCTTCCCAGACTAATCTATTTGCTGAATGGGTCCTCCTGACTCCACGGAGCACCGGAACAAGCCATATCTGAGTAGTCACCAGACCCCTGTGATCCAGTTGCCAGAGACCTTTTAAACTCTCCCACCTGAGACAGGTGCTGACTGACAATTGATTTGGACCTTTTGAACTGAGCCAATCGCCCAAGGACTATTCATGTGGTGCCCTGGTTGTGCGGTTGTAGGAAGGTTTGATTTTCCTTTTCAAATTGTTGCCTGTGGAAGGCGGGGTGATTTAATTGCTGGTATTTCACCACGGCTGAGACTTCAACCCGGAGTAACTATTTCAATAGGGTCGAACAGAGACCAGCTGAAAACAAGACAGAACGAACCACTTAGCCCCACCACACCAAAAAGGTCCCCAGTTTCTCAGGCAATATCACTGTACGGGTCTTCGACAAAGCTCCAGGGGAAAAATCAAACAGTGTAAAACAATCCTGGGGCAAAATCAGCGGAAAAACTCTGGTAACATGAATAACCAGAATAGATCAACCCCCCCAAGGAAAGATATGGCAGATGTAACTGAAGATCCCATTCATAAACAGCTGGCTGAGATGTCAGAAATCGAATTCAGAATTTGGAATGCAAACAAGATTAATAAAATGGAGGAAAATTTGGAATTAGAAATTCGAGCAGCAATTCAAAAGTCAGAATTAGAAATATGAGGAGAAATTCAAAAGTTGTCTCAAGAATTTAACGAATTTGAAGACAAAACCACCAAAGATTTTGACACACTGAAGCAAGAATTTGCAGCCCTCAAAGATCTGAAAAATATAGTAGAATCCCTCAGTAACAGAGTGGAGCAAGCAGAAGAAAGGATTTCTGACATTGAAGACAAAGCCTTTGAACGCTCCCAAACTCTCAAAGAGGAAGAGACATGGAGAGCAAAAACGGATCATTCTCTCAGAGAGCTCTGGGATAATTCAAAGGCTAATATCCGCCTCATTGGATACCTGAAAACGATGACATGGCCTCTCAAGGCACAGAGGCCCTTCTCCATGAAATTATGAGAGAATTTTCCAGACATGCCAAGAGATTCTGAAATTCAGACAGCAGACAGTTTCAGAACCCCAGCATGACTCAATCCCAATAAGACATCCCCCAGGCATATCATAATTAACTTCACTGAAGTTAATACGAAGGATAAAATTCTCAAAGCAGCTAGATGTAAGAAATCCATTACCTACAAAGGGAAGAATATTAGAATGACTGCAGATCTCTCTGCTGAAACTTTTCAAGCCAGAAGAGGGTGGTCATCGACTTTTAATCTCTTAAAGCAAAATAACTTTCAACCCCGGATCCTGTATCCAGCTAAACTGAGTTTCATTTATGATGGAGAAATTAAATACTTTAATGACATTCATATGTTGAAGAAATTTGCCATAACCAAACCACCTCTTCAGGATATTCTCAGACTTATCCTCCATAATGACCAGCCCAATCCTCTACCACAAAAGTAAACTGACTCAGAAACTTTTGATCAAAATCCAACTTCCACAGTGGTGAAAGGATTAAAAATGTCCACTGGAATTTCGAAAAACCTGATACCCAAAATTTTACCAGATTTATCACTATTCTCCATTCTCCATGTGAATGGCTGAAACTGTCCTCTAAAGAGACACAGGTTAGCTGACTGGATACAAAAACTCAGGCCAGATATTTGCTGCATACAAGAGTCACATCTTACCTTAAAAGACAAATATAGACTCAGGGTGAAAGGATGGTCATCCACATTTCAGGCAAATGGTAATCAGAAAAAAGCAGGTGTTGCAATTCTATTTGCAGATACAATAGACTTTAAACCAACAAAAGTAAGGAAGGATAAGAATGGTCACTTCATATTTGTTAAGGGTAATACTCAATATGATGAGATTTCAATTATTAATATCTATGCACCCAACCAGAATGCACCTCGATTTATAAGAGAAACTCTAACAGACATGAGCAACATGATTTCCTCCAGCTCCATAATAGTTGGAGATTTCAACACTCCTTTGGCAGGGTTGGATAGATCCTCCGATAAGAAGCTGAGCAAAGAAACTTTAGATTTAAACCTAACCGTCCAACATTTGGATTTAGCAGACATCTACAGAACATTTCATCCTAAAAAAACTCAATACACATACTTCTCATCAGCCCACGGAACATACTCCAAAATCAATCACATCTTAGGTCACAAGTCTAACCTCAGTAAATTTAAAGGAATAGAAATGATTCCTTGCATCTTTTTGGACCACCATGGAATAAAAGTTGAACTCAGTAACAACAGGAATCTGCATACTCATACAAAAACATGGAAGTTAAATAACCTTATGCTGAATGATAGCTTGGTCAGAGATGAGATTAACAAGGAAATGCCAAATTTTGGGAACAAAATGACAATGAAGACACGAATTATCAGAACCTCTGGGATACAGCAAAGGCAGTCCTAAGAGGGAAATGTATAGCACTGCAAGCCTTCCTCAAGAGAACGGAAAGAGAGGAAGTTAACAGCTTAATGGGACATCTCAAGCAACTGGAAAAGGAAGAACATTCCAACCCCTAACCCAGTAGAAGAAAAGAAATAACCAAAATTAGAGCAGAATTAAATGAAATTGAAAACAAAAGAATTATACAACAGGTCAATAAATCAAAAAATTGTTTTTTTGAAAAGGTCAATAAAATAGATAAACCTTTGGCTAATGTAACCAGGAAAAAAAAGAGTAAAATCTTTAATCTCATCAATCAGAAATGACAAAGACGAAATAACAACAGACTCCTCAGAAATTCAAAAAATCCTTAATGAATATTGCAAGAAACTTTATTCTCAGAAATACGAAAATCTGAAGGAAATTGACCAATACTTGGAAGCATGTCACCTTCTAAGACTTAGCCAGAATCAGGTAGAAATGTTGAACAGGCCCATATCAAGTTCTGTAATAGTATCAACCATACAAAATCTCCCTAAAAATAAAAGACTCGGAGCAGATGGCTTCACATCAGAATTCTACCAAACCTTTAAAGAGGAATTAGTACCTATGCTACTCAACCTGTTCCAAAAGGTAGAAAAAGAAGGTAGACTACCCAACATGTTCTATGAAGCAAACATCACCCTGATCCCCAAACCAGGAAAAGACCCAACAAGAAAGGAAAATTATAGATCAGTATCACTAATGAATATATATGCAAAAATATTCAACAAGATCCTAACAAACAGAATCCAGGAACACATCAAACGAATTATACATCATGACCAAGTCGGTTTTATCACAAAGTCTCAAGGCTGGTTCAATATACGTAAATCTGTAAGTCTAATTCAGCACATAAACAAATTAAAAAACAAAGACCATGTGATTCTCTCAATTGATGCAGAAAAAGCTTTTGATAATATCCAGCATCCCTTCATGATTGGAACACTTAAGAAAACTGGTATAGAAGGGACATTTCTTAAACTGATAGAGGCCATCTACAGCAAACCCACAGCCAATTATCGTACTGAATGGAGTTAAATTGAAATCATTTCCACTCAGATCAGGAACCAGACAAGGCTGCCTATTGTCTCCACTGCTCTTTAACATTGTAATGGAAGTTTTAGCCACTGCAATTAGGGAAGAAAAGGCGATCAAGGGTATCCATATAGGGATATAGGGTTAGAACAGATCAAACTTTTGCTCTTCGCAGATGATATGATTGTATACTTGGAAAACACCAGGGATTCTACTACAAAACTCTTAGAAGTGATCAAGGAATACAGCAGCGTCTCAGGTTACAAAATCAACATTCATAAATAGGTAGCCTTTATATATACCAACAATTGTCAAGCTGAAAAAACAGTTAAGGACTCGATTACATTCACATTAGTGCCATAGAAGATGAAATATTTGGGAGTTTATCTAACAAAGAACGTGAAAGATCTCTATAAAGAAAACTATGAAATTCTAAGAAAAGAAATAGCTGAAAATGTTAAAAAATGGAAAAACATACCATGCTCATAGCTAGGAAGAATCAACATTGTTAAAATGTTCATACTACCCAAAGCAATATACAATTTTAATACAATCCCTATTAAAGCTCCACTGTCATACTTTAAAGATCTTCAAAAAAATAATACTTCATTTTATTATCATAAAAAAACCTCAAATAGCCAAGACATTACTCAGAAATGAAAACAGAACAGGAGGAGTCATGCTACCAGACCTCAGACTATACTATAAATCGATAGTGATCAAAACAGCATGGTACTGGCACAGAAACAGAGAAGTAGATGTCTGGAACAGAAGAATAGAGAACCAAGAGATGAATCCAGCTACTTACCGTTATTTGATCTTTGACAAACCAATTAAAAACATTCAGTGGGGAAAAGATTCCCTATTTAATAAATGGTGCTGGGTGAACTGGCTGGTAACCTGTAGAAGACTGAAACTGGACCCACACCTTTCACCATTAACTAAGATAGACTCTCACTGGATGAAAGATTTAAACTTAAGACATGAAACTATAAAAATACTAGAAGAGAGTGGAAGGAAAACCCTTGAAGAAATTGGTTTGGGCAAGTATTTTATGAGGAGGACCCCTCCAGGAAATTGAAGCAGCTTCAAAAATACACTACTGGGACCTGATCAAGCTGAAAAGCTTCTGCACAGCCAAGAACACAGTAAGTAAAGCAAGCAAACAGCCATCAGAATGGGAGAAGATATTTGCAGGTTATGTCTCCGACAAAGGTTTAATAACCAGAATCCACAGAGAACTCAAACATATTAGCAAGAAAAGAACAAGTGATCCCATCGCAGGCTGGGCAGCGGACTTGAAGACAAACTTCTCTGAAGAACACAGGCGCACAGCCTATAGACATATGAAAAAATGCTCATCATCTTTAATCATCAAAGAAATGCAAATCAAAACTACTTTGAGATATCATCTAACTGCAGTAAGATTAGCCCGTATCACAAAATCTCAAGACCAGAGATGTTGGCGTGGATGTGGAGAAAAGGGAACACTTCTACACTGCTGGTGGGAATGCAAATTAATCCATTCCTTTTGGAAAGATGTTTGGAGAACACTTAGAGATCTAAAAATAGATGTGCCATTCAATCCTATAATTCTTCTACTACCAGAAGACGAAAAATAACATCATAATGAAGATATTTGTACCAGAATGTTTATTGCAGCCCAATTCATAATTGCTAAGGCATGGGAAAAGCCCAAATGCCCATCGATCCATGAATGGATTAATAAATTATGGTATATGTATGCCATGGAATATTATGCAGCCTTAAAGAAAGATGGAGACTTTACCTCTTTCATGTTTACATGGATGGAGCTGGAACATATTCTTCTTAGTAAAGTATCTCAAGAATGGAAGAAAAAGTATCCAATGTACTCAGACCTACTATGAAACTAATTTATGGCTTTGACATGAAAGCTATAACCCAGTTATGACCTAAGAATAGGTGGAAAGGGGAAAGGGAGGGACGAGAGGGGGAGATGGGCGGAGGGAGGGTGATTGGTGGGATTACACCTGCAGTGCATCTTACAAGGGTGTATGTGAAACTTAGTAAATGTAGAATGTACATGTCTTAATACAATAACTAAGAAAATGCCAGGAAGGCTACGTTAACCAGTGTGATGAAAATATATCAAATGTGTTTTATAGACCTATAAAACCAGTGTATGGTGCCCCATGATCGCATTAATGTACACAGCTTTGATTTAATAATAATAAATAAATAAATAAATAAATAAAATAAAAAATAAAAAAATAATTAGCATCATGAGTGCATTAAAAAAGATGGTATAATTCACCTACTATTGTTTGCAAAGAATAAAGTAAATTAGGCAACTTAATAAAATTTACTTTTATATTTACAAAACAAGATCAACCCTAAGAGATTAAAAACAAACACCTATTAATTATATTAGCATCTCTTTTTTACATTGAATGCTTAATATGTGCCAGGTGCTTTATATATATTAGCCCATTTAATTTTCTCAACAATAAGCTATCATCTTGTTTGCTAGCAAAATTAGGACATGGGACTAGTGTAGTAATAGATATATCCATTAGGAGGTAACAGAGTATTTCTCTATTAAGACGAGTTAACCTCAAGTCTTATTACTGACAGCTGATTTTCTTCTTTACTAATTATCAAAGAAATAACTGAGTCTAAATTAAAATGTAAAAGGTGATGGGAGAGTAAAAAAAATTAACTGAAAAAGGAATTAATAATGAAACTAAAAAAAGTGCTAATTTTCTGGTATTTCTCCTAGATTTTAAGTATAAATCTTGTCTTTAGAGCATAATTCTTACAATAGTACAATGGATCAGGGTCTCTCTCTTTCCTAAACCCATATTATTTCTATTAAATTTCTATGAAATATACCTGAGGATTTATTGACTTTTAAATATTATAGTACATTGTAGAGTAAGTAAGGTTTCATCTCATGGACTTCTTCAAACAATGATTAGCATATACCTGGTCTATAAATGCTACATTTTGGTCTCATTTTAATTACTACCCTTATTTGACTTTTCGCATCTCCCAAATGAAGAATGCCTCACCCTGAAATCATCTGCCTTCATTAGTATTCAGGAGAGGTACTAAAAACATAGTATCACTTTAGGCAAGCAATTACATCTTATTCTCTCTTGGCTAACCATGGTAGCCCACTTTAGTGATGTTGAGAATCACAGTAAATTAAGTCACTGCCATTCTATCCTAAGCTTCTCTCTATTACATTCCTATCGCATTAAAAACATAATTCATATTGGACATTATTTATAGTAATGGTATCCACTGAATCTAAAACAAATAAAAATATACTTCTTAGAGTTCTACATCCATAGCCAAAGGTACAAAGGAAAATAACTGCTATTATATTAGGGTGGTGATATTTCAAAAATAATTTTTAAAAATATTTAATGTTTTTATAATATAAAAGTAGTACATAGGAATTTCTCTATTCATTTAGCTGTTTACTGAATGTATACTATAAGCTGTATTATTCATAACATAGATATAATAGTAAAGATTAACTCTAAAACTCTTTTTTCTGTATATTCAACAAACATATAGGTAACGAGGTATATCCTAGGGAATGGGGGTATAATGAAGAATCATCAAGAGCCAAGTCTAAAAGAGGAGAAATAAGGTACACAAAAACACAACATAGAAGTACAACTGTAGAACTGTTCACAGAAAAGAAACCAATAAGCCCAGGCTTTTAGGAGGGGAACAGCAAGAAAAACTTCCTGAAGAAGGTGCTACTTGAGTTGAATCTTGAAAGGACTTGAGTTAAACAGGTTTATGAAGCAAACAGATCCATTCAACAGAGTAGAAAACATTCATCCATTCAATGAATGAGCACCTGCTATATGCCAGATATTATTCTAGGTACCAGGTACACAGTAGTGAACCTCACTCACCAATAAACAGACAAATTTCCTGCTTCAATAAAGCTTGCTACCTAGTAAGGGTAGACAATTATCTTACAGACAGATAAACAAGATGATCTCACATAGTAAAAAGTACTATGAAGAAAATAAAGCTGGCAGAGTTCCTCTAGATAGCGTTTAGGCAGAGAAGGTCTCTTGAGACTTCAGCAATGAGAAGCCGCCAGCCACATAAAAACCCAGAAGAGGAGTTACACATGTAACATTCAGTTTTCTGGTAACTAGGGCAGTGCACTTCTAGATATTGCAGGGAAACGAGTTTGAGGAGTAAGAAGGCTGTTGCAATAGCCCAGTGAGAAGTGATAAGGACTAGAACTCAGCACAACTATAAGGCACAGAGAGGTAAGACAAAATCGAGAAATATTTAGGAACTAAAATTGGCAGGACTTGGTAAATTCTGAAGGTGAGATAAAGGATGGAGTCAAGGATGACCTTTGTTTTTAACCTGGGTGACTAAGTGGTTGGGAACTGTGAGAACATGGGAATTGAAGCAAACTTTGGAAAAATATTGAGTTTAATTTTGGACATATTTGAGGTACCTATGAGACATTAAAAGGGAAGATGACCAGGAAATAAAAATAAGAAGCTTGAGATGCCTACCTGACAGTCACGTAGATAGTGGCTGAAACCACTGTGGGACCATCAAAAGTAATCAGAAGATCCTTCTATGAAAAGGACAAGGATAAGGAAACAATGAGAAACAGAAGTCTTCCATCTAGAAAGGAAATCACACTGCATTTGACTAAACATGGCAGAGTTTATCCTCTGAGCTCATGATTCTTTACACCAATGGTCCAAAGACATGAGAGCACTCTCAAGTGTCACAGAGTACCTCTTTGTCCCTTTAAAAATATAAATTTTGGCTCAGCACCTGTAGCACAGTTGTTACGGCGCCACCCACATACACCAAAGGCGGCAGGTTTGAACCCGGCTGGGGCCAGCTAAACAACAATGACAACTGCAACAAAAAAAAAAACAGATGTTGTGGAGGGCGCCGGTAGTCCCAGCTACTTGGGAGGTTGAGGCAAGAGAATCACTTGAGCCCAAGAATTCAAGGTTGCTGTGAGCTGTGATGCCACAGCACTCTAAAAGGGCAACATAGTGAGAGTCTCAAAAAATAAATAAATAAAAATACGAATTCTAATGCTAAATTTGTATACATTTTGAGGTTCCTAAATATGCTTTAATTACTATGTAAAGTTATGGTGGCTACAGGAATGGAGACAGTAAAAATAGAGAGATTAGTATCTTGAGATGTAGGAAGGAGAAAAGGAAAAGGGTCTAGACCAGATGGCTCAATAAGGTAAGGGAAATCTTTTTAGGGTGGCAGATTCTTGAGCTGCGTATAGGCTGTAAGGAAGGAACGAGTTAAGAAAGAAAAGGTTGAAGGTTTAGAAAAGACAAAGAATAGCTGCCAAAGCAAGAACCTGAGACAAGAAGAAATGAGATCAGAGCACAGGAGGAAAGACACATTGGTATCCAAGACTGAGGAAAATGCGGTAAGAAGGCATTTGGATTAAAGAAGTATGCAAGGAGAAGGTAGTTGAAGGAAAATAACTGTGACAGGCTCAGTTTTACCAAGGTAATAGGAAAAATGGTGGTCTGTAAGAGTAAAGAGGGAAAGGTTGCATTGGGGGCCTGAGGAAAGCAATGAGAGTTACCACAAAGTAACAAAGAGTTATCACAACATTTCAAGTTAACATTTCTAAGATCAATCAAAAAAATTTAATAAGTTAGCAAAGGACAAAATAACATATGAAAGTTTAAAAAGAAGCTAATTCCTCTTTCCTATTATTTATTATTATAAAACATTTCATGCTGGGCGGCACTTGTGACTCAGTGGGTAGGGCACCAGCCCCATATACTGAGGATGGCAGGTTCAAACCCAGCCCTGGCCAAACTGCAACAAAAAAATAGCCGGGCGTTGTGGTGGGCGCCTGTAGTCCCAGCTACTTGGGAGGCTGAGGCAAGAGAATCACCTAAGCCCAGGAGCTGGAGGTTACTGTGAGCTGTGTGATGCTACGGCACTCTACCGAGGGTGATAAAGTGAGACTTTGTCTCTACAAAAAACCTAAAAACATTTCATGCTTATATTGTCTTTATTCTGTATATACACATTTTTCTCTCTCCTATAAAACTACCTATCTAGCATTTGATTTTATTTTATTAAGTTTTTTTTTGAGACAGTCTCATTTTGTCACCTTCAGTAGATTGCTGTGATGTCACAGCTCACAGCAATCTCAAACTCTTGGGCTTAAGTGATTCTCTTGTCTCAGCCTCCCAAGTAGCTGTGACTATAGGCACCCGCCACAACGCCCAGCTATTTTGTTGTTTTTGTTGTTGTTGTAGTTGTCATTGTTGTTTAGCAGGCCCGGGCTGGGTTTCTAACCCGCCAGCCCCGGTGTATGTGGCTGGCATCCTAACCACTGAGTTATGGGCTCTAAGCCTCTAACGTTTTAAAAATAATCTAACTTTTACATTGGAGCTAATTGTATATATTATTGTGACGTCTTTCTGGAAAAGATTTCACATCAGCATTTTTTCAGAGCATATGTACCATGTTGCAGGTAGTAGGGGCTTAATTAATATTTACCAGTTGAACTGAGGGCAAGAGCTGTGTTTCATTCATTGTATTTCTCTGTACAATGCCTTGCTCTTCAACAAATATTTATTTTTTTAATGTCTCATAAGTTTAATATAGTTAAACATACTTTTTTTCAAGTGCCAACAGAACACCTCCAGGTACCAGGATAAGCCATATAAATCATTAATTGAAAGATAACAGGAAAATCTTCAAATACTTATAAACTAAACAACACATTACTAAGTAATTCGAGGATCAAAGATAAACTCTCAAAACAACTAAAAAATACTCAGTTTTTTTATTTTTTTGAATGAAGTGAAAATAAAAATACAATGTATCAAAATTGTGAGACAGATAAAACCTGCTTAGGGGGAAAAGCATAGCACCTATATATATTATACATACAATAACATTTTACAAGTTACTGAAAGAAAGAAACTGTTAATATCAAATGCTATATGCAGCCAAAACATCCTTTAGGACTGAAGGAAGAAGCAAGACAGTCTCAGAATTTGTCACCAGCAGGCCTCCCCTAAAATAATGGCCAAAAAAGTTCTTAAACAGAATGTAAACAATAAAGAAGGAATTTTGCAACATTAGGAAAGAAGACAAGACATGCTACACAAAAAATACAGGTAAATTCAGGAGATTTTCCTTCTCTTAGGTTTTCTAAATCATGTTTGAAGGTTGAAGTAAAAGCTGCAACACTGTCTGATGTGGTTCAAAATGTATTCAGAGGAAATATTTAAGATAGTTAAATGATAAATCGAAGAGGATAAAAGAAAGTAGAGGGCAATTAGGTTTCTATACTTAACATAGCTGTTAAAATAACATCTGAGACTTCAACATAACATGCATATACATAGCACATATGTATGTTATATATATGTTACACAGACATACATACTTAGAGCAACCACTTAAACGGAGTACTAAGAACACTACAGACAAATCAAAATTAAATTTTAAAAAAAGTTCAAGTAGTCCACAGGCAGGTAGGGAAAAAAGAGAAACCAAAAATCAGAGAAAACCAATAGAAAACATAGACAGTATGGAAGACTTAAGCCCTACTATATCTATAGAATAATGAGCCCTTATCCTCAGGGGATACATTCCAAGATCCTCAGTGCATGCCTGAAACTGTGAATAGTACTGAACCCTATAGATACCACTTTTCTATATGTACATACCTATCATAAAGTTTAATTTTAAATTAAGCACAGTAAGAGTAACAAAAATAACTAATAGTACAATTATAACAAATACAAACAAAATAGCAATAAAAGCTATGTGAATGTCATGTGTCTCTGTCTTTCTCTCCCTTTGTCCCTCAAAATTGTAGTATTTTCAGGCCACAGGTGACCATGACACCCATGATACTGTGAAAAGTAAAACCGAGGATAAGGGTGGGAGGGACTACTGTATAAAAGGCAGCATGAGAGATCCTGCTGTGAAGAAAACGTTCTGCACTTAGATTGTATCAACCTCAATATCCTGGTTGAGATAGTGTGCTATACTTTTGTAAGATGTTACTACTGGGGGAAAACTATGGGAACAGAATATGGGATCTCCCTGTATTATTTCTTGCAATTGCATTTCAATCTACAATTATCTCAAATAAAGTTTTATTTAAAAAACACAATACTTGGCTGTTCTCAAAACCTTCACTGAGGGCGGCACCTGTGGCTCAGTCGGTAAGGCGCCGGTCCCATATACCGAGGGTGGCGGATTCAAACCTGGCCCCAGCTGAACTGCAACAAAAAAATAGCTGGGTGTTGTGGCGGGCGCCTGTAGTCCCAGCTACTCGGGAGGCTGAGGCAAGAGAATTGCTTAAGCCCAGGAGTTGGAGGTTGCTGTGAGCTGTGTGATGCCATGGCACTCTACCGAGGGTGATAAAGTGAGACTCTGTCTCTACAAAAAAAAAAAACCTTCTTGAGTTAATCACCTTCTCTTGCTAACAACCTCAGTACCCTACACAATACTGATTATATAGGCTTATTGTACTTCTGTGGTCTATTGTAATTTGTCTGTCTCCCTAACTAAACTGTGAGCTCCAAAAGGAGGTTTTAAAGGCAAGATGTGTTGTGTTCACCTATGTATGCCTAATATCTAGTGATCCCTGACACATTGAAAGTATTTTGCAAATGTTTGTTGAATAAAATGGATATAACAAATGTAATCAGAAGGTAATTCAATTTTAAATTCCATTTATATTCAATTTACTATTTATATACATCTTTCCTCATTCTTCACTAATAAAATTATCTCTTCAGTAATAATTAAAGATCTATTTCTGCCTTTCCCCACTCCTTTAATACTACAAATAACAATAATTCTGGAGCAGATAAACTATATGCTCCTGAAAGAGACACAATTTCATTGAATTAATTATATGGAATGCTATCAATCATAATCACTTTAAAAAGAAATATAAAAATCTCATAAATTTCTGACAGTGTCTCAAGTGCTCATTTTATGAAGCCATCAGAACACTTCAGTCAGGTACATATGGGAAGAAACTTTTCCCCAAATTACAATAAAAAAGTTAAGTCATAAACACAAGCTAAAATTATAGTCATTAAAAATGGAAAGAAGATTAGAGTATATCGTTAAGCAGAATACAGTAATTAGGGCTGAACACAAAGTAAATATAGATAACAAAGATGCAATTTATTCCACACTGTGGTTAGTTAACAAATCTAAAAAGAGAGTAAGAGTAAATATAATAGGGGACGTGCACAGCAACAGTGAAAGCCAAAATCTCTTCCATGATTTTTCACATAGCTTGCCAATATTCTGCAGCAGTATAACACATCAGATCTATTAATAAAAAAGACATCTGAAACGATTCTAAAATCTCAGAGCAAAACAGTCCAAAACTGTGATGCCTTTTTATACAAACCTTCATTTGATTTTTTTTTTTCAAATTGGATAGTTTTAGAAGTAGAGCAAAGCCTGTATTATCCGAAACTGTATCAAAAAAATCAAAGTCAGTACTTCTGAAACACCTATTCTGATATTTACTTTAGGATCAATCTCATCAATTGCAGCATCTTTTTTTTTTTCATATTAATACAAGGGTACATAAATTAGGTTACACTGTTCGCATTTGTAAGGAAAAAGTCCAAGTTGTAGTTGTGCCCTTTACCCAGGAAGTGTGCCATATACCAGAACATTGTTCCTGCTGGGTAAGACTATGCAGACCTCTCTCCCCCCATCAATTGCAGTATCAATCCATTTTGAGAACTAATTAAAAAATAAAAAAGTTTAAATTGTCTCTAATGATGTTAAGCAAAATAAAAGCTGGTGGGAGAAAAAAATCTTTCTGTTGGTGGGGAACTCTCTGGTTCCTTTTTCACTGTGTTTTGTGTGTGTATGTGTGTGTAGTATGTGTTTAGACTTCCATTAGAGTAACACTTTGTCTCTGCCTTTTCTCATTCCTCCCTAAGGAAACTTTGTATACATGTGCTTAAAAACTCCTTAAGCAGGACAGCATCTGTGGCTCAGTGAGCAGGGCGCTGGCCCCATATACCGAGGGTGGCGGGTTCAAACCTGGCCCCGGCCAAACTGCAACCAAAAAATAGCTGGGCGTTGTGGTGGGCGCCTGTAGTCCCAGCTACTCGGGAGGCTGAGGCAAGAAAATCACCTAAGCCCAAGAGCTGGAGGTTGCTGTGAGTTGTGACGGCACAGCACTCTACTGAGGGTGCCAAAGTGAGACTTTGTCTCTTAAAAAAAAAAAAAAAAACTTCTTAAGCAGTGAGTACTATTATAACACTATCAGGTAACATATCCAGGGTTCATTTATCCATTGTTTATTTGTATTCAACTTAGTCAGTGTGCTTTATTGCCTCTCTACCATTCATTGCTTGATTGTCTATATTAAAAATAGGAGGAAGCAGTATTCAATCAAACCCAGTTTTACTTTTCTCCTTATTTGTTCAATACCATATTTGTTTATTATCTCTGCTGTTTAACATTCTAGTAATATTTACCAAAGTGTGGTGTGAATCACCTTTAGCAGAAGTACCAAGAGGTGCATGTTAAAAATACAAATTTTTGAATTATCACCCTAATCCCACTGAATTAGAATGAAGGTAGGACCCAAGATCTATCTAAAAGTAAGCATCCCAGGTTATCCAGACACACACCAAAATTTGAGGATCACAGCATTACAGCATGCTGCCTTGTTGGAAACAATTTTTTAAAGTGGAAAAAGGTATGGATTCAGAGACTGAGAATTCTGGTTTTACTACTCACTGTCATGTAATCTTGGGCAAGCAAAATCAGAATTTTTTTTTCAGAGTTGACAAAAAGTTCAAAATGAAATAACGTCTTTCAACATGCAACATTATCCACAAATTGCTCTAGTAGAATAATAAAATGTAAAGAGTTAAAGTGGCTCAGAAAGTCTAGGCCAAACGCCTGTCTCCCCTTCCCCCCTATTTTGAGAGTCTCATTCTATTGCCCAGGCTAGAGTGCCATGGTACCAGCCTAGCTCAAAGCAAGCTCAAACTCCAGGGTGATGCTCCTGCCTCAGCCTCCCAAGTAGCTGGGAACTACAGGCACACTACACAATGCTTGGCTAATTTTTCTGTTTTTAGTAGAGATGGGGTTTTGCTCTTGCTGAGACTGGTCTCCAACTCTTTGATCTCAAGCAATCTATCCAACTCAACCTCCCAGAGTGATAGGATTACAGGCGTGAGTCACCATGCCTGGTCTAGGCCAACCCTTTTTAATGGTATATTTAATAACTATTTTACCCAATTTATTAAAAAAATGCATGTTTATCATAAAATTCATGTGTGGGCAAATAAAGTGAAAGTGTTGGATAGTCAGCACTGTAGGACACTGTTAAGTGAAATAAGTCAGGAACAGTATGTTAAATACCTCATGTTCTCACGCATATGTGGAAACTAAAAGAGCTGATCACACAGAAGTAAAGAATAGAACAGAGGATAATGGAGGCTGGGAAGGGTAGAGGGAATAAGGGGGGATAAGAAGAGCTTTGTTAAAGGATATGAAACTACAGATACCCTGTTTCCCTGAAAATAAGACATCCTCCGAAAATAAGACCTACTTACAGGAAAGATAAGACATCCCCTGAAAATAAGACCTAGCGCATCTTTGGGAGCACACCTTAAAATAAGACACTGTCTTATTTTCAGGGAAACAGGGTAGTTAGGAAGAGTAAGTTCTAGTGTTCTCTATCACTGCAGGATGACCACAGTTAACAATAATACAGTTTCAATAGCTAGAAGGATGATAGTGAATGTTCCCAACACAAAGAAATGATAAATGTTTGAGATGATGGCTATGCTGTTTGCTCTGATCACTATACATTATATGTACTAAAACATCATGTTCCCTATAAATAACTATTCTTATGTGTCAAAAAATAAAATTTAAAAAGTTTTGTTACCTAAAGTAACATTGGAATATAGTTTTATTGAGTGTGATCTTTTTCAGAATTATGCTAGTTTTATAAAGAGAAAGAAGATACTTTTCTTAAGTGTTTAAACATTTTAATGGTTTCACAAAGTGTTCACTTGTGAAAATATTTTGGCCTGACACTAAAGCACAACTTTCCTTACTTCTTCAATAGTTGTTAGTCTATTAATTTAGATTTTCTATGTCTTCCTGCATTTATTTTGTTAATTTGTAATTTCTTAAAAAATAAATCATCTGTTTTACCCAGACCTTTTTTCATGATTATTTTGAATTTCTTAATATCTCCAGTTAAAACCCTCTCCCTAACATTCCGTGTATGAATTTTTTTCACATTTTCATCACAGGTCATGGAGAAGATACCAGCAACCACTTACCACCAGGTATAGTATGTATAGTTACACAATTTAATCTTCACAATAAACTTACGAGGTAGGAACTATTATGTCAACTTTATGGATTTTTAACTCAATGAAGTCTAGTCATTTTCTCAGAGTAACATAATTAGTAAGTGGCTAAATTAACCTTGCCTTAGTCTGCTTAACTTCCAAGCCCACAAAAAAAGTGCCTTTCACTAAGATGATGTTTTGAAAATTCTTACTGGCAGAGGTCTTGATTAAATTGAGCACATGGAGGCATCTGGCTCTCTAGGTAAAAAGTCTCCACTTTCTGCAATACAAAGTTTAAATGGAAGATTTAAAAAATTAATTTCAAATGTCAGTATTTTTTCACTTCTAGAGGAAGTAAACAGAATTAGTCAAATGTTCGGAAGTGAGGAGGAAGAATATATATAACAGATCCTCAACTTTTTGCTCAATTTCTTTCAGTGATTCAGTCTTTTTTTGTACCAGCTATGAAATGTGTTGTGTAGGCTTCAACATTACTCTTTATCTGGTAGATGTTCATTTCTTTTGAGAAGACTTCCTAGTAAGAATAAAATAGTTACAAGAAATACAATTTTCCCTTTTAAGGAAATACACCCTAGAGTATTATTCAGAGATGGCCCTGAGAACCCCAAATGAGAGGAAACAAATAAAAAATGCAAATGCTATATTAACAATGAGATATTTAAGCAGTAGTAGGTAGATGTTTTATTTTCTTCCCTATTAAGCAGCAGCACTATTTTTTTTATATATTAAGAAAATACTAAAAAAAAAAAAATACTGCTTGTATAGTAAAAAATATTTCTTCACTCTAAAAATTCTCACGAAATTCTCTTTGAATACCTCATTCAAAGTATTAATGAAATCATTAGCTCACTGGTCTTCTTGTATTTTGTTCATTATGTTCTAAGAAGCATGCTGATAAGATTCCTTGTTTATTAAGATACATTTAAAAAAAATAGCCAGCTTTAGCAAATACCCTAATTATTATCCCTATTTCTTTCTTTTTTTTTCTGTTAATCAGGCCCAGGAGAGGTTCAAACTCATGGGCCCTGCAAGCCTGGTGTGCTAACCACCAAGCTACGGCACCCAGTTTTCCCTGATATTTTTCTTTTTTACCATAATTCTTATTTTTTTAATTTTCTTGATATTTAAGAAGTTTTAAGACCTTAGAAACTAATACAATTCTAAGCAAGTTAATCACATCCAACTTTTCCCATCACTTAAAGCAACACTAATATAGTTAGTTTTTGTTTCCCTCCAATTCAAGAATGATTTTCAATTTTCTGGCAAAGAGAAAATTATTTTCAAATTTGGGCTGACTCCTTATTGCTTTTAATATAAAAGTATGTGACTATTAATGACAAATAGCCAGTTCCTAGCCACGTTTTCAATTTTCCATGAATGTGTCCATTAGTATCAAAGGATCAAAAAATGGTCCTATCCCCTTAAAAATAAAGTTTGAATTATTTTTGCTTAACGTACCTTTGTGCTTTCCCAAACATAAACTTATTTGGCATTTATGATAATAGCACACTGCCATATATGACATTCTGTTTTTGTTTGACATGAGTTTAGCACTATATCACTGGAAAGGGGTCATAACATTTTATAAACTTAGACGGCAATATGGCATAATAAAAATAATTACAAAATCAGGGTGTGAATTCTGGCTTTGTTATCCAGCTGTAGCAAGAATCTACTAAATCATTTTAGAGACATCCTCCATTCCTTGGTACCTGATCATCCTAGTCTGCCTTCAGCAATAATCTTGCCAAATTGGTTAAGCTAGAATCCACCTTACTCATAATGTTTCTTTTTAGCCACTTTCTATTCATTGCCCTACCCATACTCCTTGGCCATAAATTCCCACTTATTCATTCTGTATTCAGAATTGAGCCCAGTTCTATACTGAGATCACTTCTCCACCACTGCAGTAGTTACTGAATAAAATGCCATTTTAACTATGGTTTAGCTTTAGTTTTAACTCCATACAGGGCTGCTGTGAGCATTACATTAATTAATACATGTTTTATTGTTTTGTTTTTTTTTGTAGAGACAGAGTCTCACTTTATCGCCCTTGGTAGAGTGCTGTGGCGTCACACAGCTCACAGCAACCTCCAACTCCTGGGCTTAAGCGATTCTCCTGCCTCAGCCTCCTGAGTAGCTGGGACTACAGGCGCCTGCCACAACGCCCGGCTATTTTTTGGTTGCAGTTTGGCCGGGGCCGGGTTTGAACCCGCCACCCTTGGTATATGGGGCCGGCGCCCTGCTCACTGAGCCACAAGCGCCGCCCTAATTAATACATGTTAACTGCTTAAAATAGTGTCTGATTCTTATTACCAAAAAAGTCATGGAAAGGAAGTTACTAGTAAGCATGTTAAATGCTTAATATCTAATACTGACTAATTTCAAAAATATCTATTTGCTGGTGCTTCATATTACTTTTCATGAATCCCTGTATACATGAAATATTATACTTGAAATATTTCATGTGCCATAGTGTTACTGTAAGCAAACTATTCTATTACTGGACTTCTT